>NC_092504.1:89662404-89965434 GCF_047511675.1 Marmota flaviventris
TTAAAAACCAAGTACACAAATCCTCTTTTGAATAGAAACATAAATTAGTTTAACTAACAATTAGGCACTTAAAATGTAAATGTAAGACGGTACTTTTAGAAGTATAAACAGTAGTTATAACTTCTAAATTCCTCCTGAAATGTTTTTTTTTTGTTGTTTTTACAAATACAAAAGCACAAGCATGGAAAATATTTCTAAACAACAACAACAAAAATTTCCTCTCATTAAAAAAAAAAAGAAAAAGAAAAAGAAGGAAAGAAAAAAGGAAAAAGAAAAAAAAAAGAACCTGAATTCAAATCTCATATGATAGATCAATGATTAAGGTACTGGTGGGTAGGAGACAACAGTTTCTGAAATTTACATATTTGATTAATAAACTATTCAATAGCATACAGTAGATATCATAATGAAAATATAGGTCAGGAAAAATAATGAGTTCTAGACTTAAAATTTTACTTTACAACAAGGCACTTAACACATTGAAATAGTACAGTAAATTTCCAAAAGAATGCAACTGGCTACCCCTAAAAACCTTGTAATAATATTTCTTTTGTGAATATACTGTAACATAACCATACATTTTGCAGCATTAATCATTGCATAGGAGGTAAATTAAATAATAAATTCCAACTTGGCAACTAGATTAGCTTATGTTTATAGTTTTTCTTTTAAAGGACAATTTAAAATAATTCCACAAGACAGCACTCTTCTTTCATGATTCATTTAGAACACAAATATAGTTATTAAGTAAAAATAACTCAGAACTTACAAGGTGTCTATTTGTAAAGACTTATCTTTGGGTACCTTTGACATGATTTGCAGTGTTTGGATAATGAAGTCAAGAGCACTTCTTCGTAAAAGCAATATTTTCAGCAACTGAGTCAAAGGAGTTAAATTATTGCAACACAATGACATTAAAAACACAAATACGAGGAATCTTTATACATAAAAACAGAAAAGCCTTCAACACATTACACATAACTTATAATAGGCTTGATTTAAAAGATGTAAACTCATTTATTAAGAAATTCCTTCTCACACTTCCTTACACTACAGAGGTGAGTGCGTTAAGACCGGCTTAAGTGTTTAATCAGTTTTACAGTACAAAATTGAAACAACAATAATAAATGAAATGTTCAAAATATTCAAGGAACAGGATGTGAGCTTTCAAATACAAAGGAAACTTATGAGTTTGAGCATGTAAATTTTAAAAAATAAGAAAGACAGCTGACTTGGGGTTTCAAAGTAAACAAAGTGTAGGTAGTTATAAAGGGAGACATTAATGATTGTGTAGCTAGAGGTAAAAATGGTCTGCAAATTTTCTTTGATCATACGGATGAAAGATTCAAATTGCAGCTTCCTATAATCTGAGCACATTTTACAAGTGAGAAGGGCTTGAAATGTCTCTAAAATAACTTTTCCCCCATAGTTTCAGTTGGCAAAAATTGAAAAACAAATGCCTTTAAAAACAAAAATACACACTAGAAAGTGACCTCTGCTTTCCAAGACATACAACCTATGACCACAAGGGGGCGCTGGTAATACAGCAAAAACCCCTAGTGACCCTAATGCCACGTCACCCACAAAACAGCTTTCAAGCTTACTCTCCAAATAGCCTGTCTTCCACAGCAAAACTTGTTTCCCAAGATGCCGGTTAATTAAATGACAAATTTGTCATTTATTCAGATGGAACTGGGGGAAGAATGCTTTCTTTTCAGATCTAGTGGAGGAGCTTGAAAACTAGAATCTGAGAGAGCTTCATTTCCATTGGAAATAATTCAGGAAAAGATATAGCATAATTTATAGGCATTATCTATTATAGCTATTTCATAGAGGGACTAAATTACAAGAAAAGGTTTCAACAGGAGCACAGGCTTACAAAAACATGGATAATGGATAAGATGTGAATCTTCACTGGCAAAGAAAAGATGTTGCAAAAATTTGCTGTTTCACAAGATCATAATTATTTGTTTTCTATCTATCTCAGAGTAGCATGTTGGGGTAAATCCCATGTTTGCTTTCCCACATGTCAATGAGTTTCACTATTTCTCTTCTTTTCCCATCTTGAATCTTTGAACGACCCCCACCCCTTATTTTCAATCCACATTCTCCCTCAGCACCTGTCAGAAAGCTATGACACATCTTGTGTAGACTACATGGGAGCAGTAGTGTCCACACCCTGGGTCATGGGTGTTTATAAAGTTCTTGAGAAGGTGAAGATATTATTTTTTAAAAAAGTGAATTACTTGATATAAGTGCAAGGCTTACTGTTTCAAAGGTGTCCAATAATCAATACATAAGGATTTTTAAAGCTTAAGCACTTTTTCTTATTCAATTGGAGAAAAGTGGGTTATCCAAGACACAGATGAGTGAGGCTCTAAGGAATATTAGATTGTTTTATTTGAATTAGAGGCTCAGGGAGCAGTATCCAGGCTTTAGTGTCTGATGATTTTCCTCCTAATCAGACAATGGAATTAAAAATCAGTGTTTTCAAGCGGAACACCTTGTGCTATTACAATTGGCAATATTTAATAGATACACTTAAGCAAAAATTACATAGAATGATGTCTAAACACACAAGGCATATGTTTATTATCATTTTCTATAATAAAAATACTGGAAAAAAAATCCTTGTGTTTCAAAATCTGCCAAGATGTTTAAGGTTTTAATTCTTATTTAAAATAACCAGATTAGAGAGCCTTCTCCTGGTCTTTGAATTCAACCACTTTTCCTTTAGTGATTCTTCTATTACATAGAGGAGGGAAAAAAAAAAAACCACTCTGAAAACTACACAGAATTTTAGCACCAAAGGATGATGACCTCTCTGAACAGATCTATATTGTGCTTTTCTCAAGCAATTTAATGGCCAATTTTGTATAATCAAGGCTGACTAGTGTGTAATGATAAATTTAGGGATGTTTCCCATGTAAGAGGAAATTTCATCTTTAATACACATGTAACTGCCTCATCCCAATCTACTGGCCTCTCCTACCTCTGCCCTCATAGAATGTTTTCTAAGTTTACTAGAAGTCTTACAAATTGACCTTTAATTAGTTAAGAATTTAAGCCAAGAATTATCCAAAAATTTCAATAGCAGTAAATAAAGCACTAAATCTGATAGTATTAAGTCTGATCAGATTTTTAAAATCCACCTGTTTTGCATCACCTCAATGAAATTTAGAAACAATTATCCCCCTTTTTCCATGTAGCTGTGCCTGTCTAACAAGTTGATTCCAAAAGCATATTAAAGTACAGCACCATGTATTAATTTTCACAGGGTAAAAGTCAAATTACTCAGTGGTGGTACATGTCGTCAGGAAGAGTATATGGGAGCTGAGGCTGTTGATAAAAGGCAAAGGTACATTAAACCTTCAGGCTCTGTCTTGTTGTTGTTTTTTTTTTTTCCATAAAGTACAATGCAACTAGGAAGAAATAATTTTTAATGAAATGTGCCCAGATATCTTTTGGGGTCCCAATTAGGAACCTTAAAACAGACTTTACCCCAGCACCTGAGCTGGAAGGGAAATACATACTTGTTCCCCAAGGGGTGTGAGCACCTGTTCACACACGCATGTTTCCAGCCTGTGCTGGTGCAGTTGACATCCCTGGGGTCCCAGATGCAAATCTGCCAGTCAGGCTGCATCTAAGTGTGTGCATGAGGGCCATTCCTTAGCAGAAGGAACCCCCTGCTTCCTGTGTATCTGCCATAGATATTTTAAAGTGAAATATTTACACATGTGTAAAATCTGTGGGTGTGTCAAATACTTTCATATTTCCTTGGATCACCTTTTAAAATAAAAAAGATAAAATTGTCAGTTAAAAACATAGGACTAAAAGTGATACATAGTGTATAGGGTGGTAGCAGCAGAGTACATTCCTAGACTCCCCCCAACCTTCCCTGCGACAGGGTAGAAGCAAAAGTGCACCCAAATGTGACTCACAGCCGTGGACTGCCCACCCTCCGAAGCCTAATGCTAAAAACTACTTTCAACATTAGGCTACTCTATTTACACAGTGGCTGTATACATCCAAACATTTTATTCAAAACATTAACAAATTCTTCTGACCCTGGGAGGAAAAAAATATCCTGAAAGAATGCTGAAGTAGAAGATTTTAGTGGCGAAAGAATAAGAAAATGGGTAATATGTTCTTTGGCACCTCTTTAACAAGCTCACTAGTAAAATCCCAGGATGGGGGCTTGTCTCCAATGAATGAAGAGCTGCAGGAAAATATATCTTTCTCAGGCTAAATTAAAAAAGAAAACAGTCAAAAAGTAATACTTTGTTCATCTTTCCAATCATTTACACAAAATTTGGTCCACGTCTTCATTTACCAGTCTGTTTTCCTAAAATAAAAACAAAGCTATACCTTTGGTTGCAGCATGAAAACTCTTTTGGTGTAAGAGCTGGTGCCTCTGGATCCTCAGGTAGACTTCTCGTTATCCTCACCAATCTTTTGGACCCGTGAATACTTTTTGCATGATGACTTGAAGCAGCCAGGAGGCCAAGACAGTGGCCAGGAGAAGCAGCAAGGAATTGAGCCTTGTACATTTTTTTCAAAAAAATAAAAGATGGGGAACCACCACGCTCGAGATAAGAAATTAGTCTGTGAAGAGACTTTCAAGTTCTGCAAAGGAGAGGAAAAAAGCGAAATGAGACGTCTTTCATGATTCGTCCCCTAACTTTTTTCTTAATTAAATGGTCATTCACTGTAACTTAACAGGGGAGGCCGAGTCTGTATCCCATGGCAGTAACTGCTGTTACCCCCTTTCCTCAACTCTGCTGTGACCCTAGTCCTCAACATACCAAGGCCCCTTTTCCTGTTTGAGGCTCATGCCATTTCTTCTGCCTGTAATTCCAGTAAGAAGGGAGACTTGGGAATGGTATTCAGGAGTAATGATTTCTAGAATGTGTGAGTGTCACATCTAGCTGCCTCTACTAGAGCTCAGAAGGTTGAACATGTTGAAGAGGAAAGGCGAAAAGTTTGGTTCGGTAGTGTGAAGAGGCATCTAGAAGGAAGTGTTAAGAAGGAAAATGGAAACGGGAAACTACAGAATAGGAGAGAAATGCATAGAAAAGGTATTTATCAGTGGACACCAAGAGATGGATGTAGGTTTTTCCAGAATGACATATCGATCACTCACAAATTTTCCAAACATTGTATGTACTGAACAATATGGCGAAGTTTATTCAGAGGTAAGATAAGATACACAGACCAACTCTATTACAACAAAAAACACATCAAAACTTGAAAAAGAGCAGGAGGGGGGGGGGAGCAGATCTACCTTAGACCAGAGGAAGAGAGGAATTAGGGAAAGCTTTCTAGAAGCTTTGCAAGAATGAATAGGAGAAGAAAGAACAGTTCCCCTGGGAATAGGAAGAAGCAGAAATAAATAAGTAAGGAGAAGAAGGGAAGCCAGAGGGCACCAATCATCCAGAGATGTACCAAAGCCAGTAACTCACAAGATATTTATTTTGCCTGATTGAAAAAGAAAAAACATGGCTGTCTCTCTTTCTAAAAATTAACTTATGTGCTTTGAGAATAGAGCACGTACCAAGCTGTACCATGATACTTGTACAGAGATGGGTCCTAAATTTTAATTTATGACATCTATCTCTTCAATTCCAGTATAAATCAGCTGAATTACTAAAACACCATAATGTGCTCTGAGATTTTACAGCATTTTTATCTTTACATGGCATTTCTATTTGTGAAATTATTTGGCTTCCTATTAAGAAGCAGGTGTGGCTCTAAGTATAAGTGGACTGTTGAACCCCACATCTGGGTGGGGCCAGCAGTTATTCCCATGAAGCTCTCTCAAACCACACAGTATGAAAGGGGTCCTCTGAATTTCAAGAAAAGAAACCATCCGAGGATCGCCACTGCTCTCACCTTTTCATTGGCCATTGAATGGTACCACCAAAAGAGCCGTGTTGTAATATAATAAGCAATGATCACATCAACAGTGTAGTGTTCATGCGCTACAAGAATGCAGATGATCCCGGCGGCACTCAGGAGCCAGCAGATTAAATGATACCACCAGAAGTGACGAGGCGAATCTGGACAGTGGAAAAATTATAGAGTTAATGAGATTCCCAGAGATGATTTTATCTATCTATCTATCTATCTATCTTGGAGCTGGGGATTGGACCCAGGGTCTTGCATATGCTAAGCAAATGCTCTATTACTGAACCACACCGGCAGCCCCCAGAGATTAATGATTATAATCTGTCCTAATTACCTAGAGTAGAATAATCTAGGATAGGGAAATTACTAGAAGGAGAAAACTGAGAACCCATGTGAGTCACTATGAACCATTCAGGATTTGCTCAGGTAGGACTGGGCAGGGGGAGGAGGTAGGGGCGGTGGAGGTGGGGACAGACCATGGGTAGAACAGGTACAACTGTCATTCACTGTGAGGGGAAGGCAGTGGCTCATAACAATAGATATTCGAGGCCTTGCCCTCTGCTCATAAGCTGTTTAATAGGGAAGAGAATGGATTTCTTATGAGGTTGGCTGGAATTGGCTCCTCCTGGCTCACGTAAGTAACCATACTGGAAAGAGAAGCAGCAGGTATCAAAAGAAAAGGTGCTCATTCATGAAAATAAGGGGAAAATGTCAAAGCAGGGGAAATTTCAGGTTATAAATGTACTTTTGTTTTTCCCTTGTGTGTCTGGGGTGGACAGGGAGTGGCCCTGTAGCAAGCAATAACTTGACTCTTGGCAATTTCATACTGTTATGGACAACAGCACTGTGAAGCACTGTTCCCTGTGAAAACCTTAGGAGTCTTGCCCATTCACTTATAGATTTTTAGCCTTCCTGGTGAGGACACTTAGACATTCATTCCATCGATTAGCTGTTAGAGAGAATTGCAGAACTGGTGGGTTAAACAGGGTGGGAACACCTCAGGAACTTCTCACCCAAATGTTAATGACAGGCACAAATGGAACCTATTCATCTCTAATTACTTGGTCATCTGTTTCATTTCTTTCTTTTTCTATTTTAAAGCTTTATTGGCTCACAATAAAGGTTTAATAATCCAATAAACTGAAATTTATTCCCTATTTAAACTTTTTTATATTCTCAGCTGACATTTTCTTTCCAGTAGAGAAGAATGGTTGACTAGCAAAAGGCTGCATTCCTAGAACTTCAGATGAAACACCAAGTCAGTCATCACTTCAATACAAAATCTCTGTGATAAAATAGCTGTTGCTCTTTTGGTACCAGGTAGAACAGAAAGGGAAAGTAAACTTATATTTGCATTTGAACGTCTGATTTTCTAGTTTTGGATGTGCAATTTATTCACTTGCTTCACTGTACAACCAAGTTCTCCAAGGTAACTCAAAGAAACCCAGAATTTTTAATTTTTTTTTTTTTTTTTTTGGTACTGGGGATTGAACCCAGAGGTGCTTAACCACTGAGCCACATCCCCAGCCCTTTTTGTATTTTATTTAGAGATAGGATCTCACTGAATTGCTTAGGGCCTTGCTAAGTTGATGTTCCTCCTGCCTCAGCCGCCTGAGTTGCTGGGATTTGAGGCATGTGCCACACTATGCCTGGTGTGAATTTTAATGCTGAGAGAGACTTTATTCTTAGGGCCTTCGGGGGTCAGATCCAAGCTCACTGTTGATCTGTTAGGCTCAGCAGATGAAAACTAGACAGGACATATAGATGCTAAATGCTCATCCTGCAGCACCACAAACCCCAGCCTTCCTAAGGTCTCATGCCAACCTTCCCTGATTACCGGGTATTTATGAACAGCTCAAAATGTTCAGGCAAACCAGAGCCATTTTGCATTTTTTTGGTGGGGGGGGTGGTCACAAAAAGGAAAGCTGAAGTAGATAAGGAAAAAGGAAGTAACTTGAATGGTCATTTTACTACTCTTGAACTGAAAGTGAGGTTTTAAGAATAGCTGGAAACCCTAACATTTTTCTATGATGCTACCACTGCAGCGGGACCACTACTCATGAATTCAGAACATTGGCTGACCCCTCTTTCTCCCAAAGGTATTTTAAAATAAAAACGGCAAAATGGTAATCCTCTTTGTTCTCCATTCTACCCATAACATGGAGCTAAAAGATGGTGACACAGGTGGCTGGGGTGTGGCTCAGCAGCAAAGTGCTTGTCTCCCATGTGTGAGGTACTGGGTTCGATCCTCAGCACCACATACAAGTAAATAAACAAAATAAAGATAATGAGTCCATGCACAACCAAAAAATATTTTTTAAAAAAGATGGTGACATAGATTGTAACTGACTTCACTGTCTGTGTGGGATCTTAAACATGATGGGCACTGAATAATAATTACAGTGGAGTTGGAGTGGTGGCAAGGTTAAAAATGACAATGATCTTTCCTAGCCAGACATTTGGGGTTAAGAGCATGGCTGATTTCTCCAGGCAAATTTTATAAGGAATCTAGGTCCCACTGATAATATTTGCACAATTGTGTAAAGCCCTCTTTTGTTAAACCACAAAATGGTCCTGGTCCCACCTTTTCATTTGGTCTCACAACTAAATTTAAATCCACACATCACAAGAGAGCAAACAAGAGTCCAAGCTGATTAAAAGGCAGGAGAGCAAAACATACATAAATGATGCATGTCATTCTAGAAGCAGACTTTTCAAAGAAACCACTGGAACCTCTACTTCCTCAGAACAACAACACATGGTGTAATTTAGAAAGTGACTGTTTTCCCTAATCACATAGAAACAGGCACAAACATGGAAGACCCTGTTTATATACAGAACTGGTTATGAATCGGAGTTTGTAGTATTAAAGATTTGCCATTTTACCTCTACCCCCAAAGTGGAGAAAAAAAGCAGAATATAATCCTTTACATGCTACATGTAAACTCACACAACTTTTAAAACCCCAGCTGATGGATGTCTTGGGAGAAAAATATTTCTACATATTGGGTGACCTTCATCAAAGCAGAAAGTTAACTACAAGTTGTCAGGCTCTGAGGTTAAAAACTGAACAATAATGAAAAATATATCTTGTTTATAGATAGGTAGACTATTCCTTGGCAATTCTATAAGATCAGATAATTCAAATTTCCTAAAATCCTAAACAAAGCCAAGAAATGAAGACCAGAATCTCTAGGGTCAGCCGACTTGAGTCTGAACACCTGATCCTCTAGATTCTGTCCATGGCCACAGTCATGTGGCTTTCTCTGTGCTTAAGAAGAAAGACTGGGGGAACAGTGCCTCCTGTTGCAAGGATTAAATGAGTTAATTTGCATCAAGGGCTCAGAATAGTGCTTGGCCTAGAAGTAGTAGTATGCTACTTTAATATCACTGTTCCTCAGTTATTTTGGAAAACTGGCCTTAAGTCTCCTGGGATGTTTTCTCTTCATTATTTTGTGGTTTTCAACTCACAGGACCTTTGCTCTGAACCCTTCTAATCCTCCCCACCCCATCCTCTTTCATAAGTTCCTTTTGCCTTCAAATAGAGAGAAGGTCCTACAAACTAAATAAAACCGTGAGTTAGAAAATAACTTCTTATATACAGGTGGAACTTCCCCTGGCAAAATTTAGAGTTAGAAATATAAACAATGCACTTTCTGGAACCAAAATTTAGGTATTAGAATATAATGATTAAATTTCAAGAGTCTATCCCCTGATATTGGTGTATAGCAAGATTTAGCCACCGACCCCGATTCCCCCCACCCTCACCATATACCACAGAGTAAGTGGAAATAAGGGAGGGGTACAGAAGGCCTTTGGCCTTCAAACCAAGCATGACAAAGACCCCACACGTAGCTAAACCTATTTGGATTAATGAAAGGCCAAGAGAGGAGGAAAGAGCGAGAAAGGGGCGGTGGGGGGCGGGGAGGTCTCTATTTGCAGAGACTCTTCAGGCTAAGTGAAGAGAACTGAGATGTACTTCTAAGAACACTAGCAGGAGGCATCTTGGATCTAAAGATGAAGGTGAGCACCTAGCAGCCTTGCATACATGAAGGAAGAGGTCTCCCCATTGCAAAAGGACTCTGAGATGATGGGCCCAAATGGGCCCAACCTCAGGAATCTACAAAACTGTGACCTGACAATGAATAAGACATTATTTCATCAACGAAAGCTACCAGAAACACAAGGGTTCTGTATAATGGAAAATGACTATATAAATATGAAAACAGATTTCAAGTTCTTGCCTCCAGGTTTCCTCTTAAGAAGAAAATGATTGGAACTGGCAAAACCTTCCATCAAGATAAGATGTCTAGTAAAACAGAGAGAGTGGCTCGAAAACGATGGAATGAAGTGGGACCCAGAAATGGTTTAAGGGGGGAAATGAAGGAACTCCCTAGAATCATGGAATGGAGGAATCAGACAAATAACTCAAAGTTTATTTACTTTTGGATTTAGAATGGACTAATTCTTTTTGCAATAAATTTAATGTTTCTGTTCTTCTCAGTTCTAATATTAATAAAGCTTTTCATACCTTGAGTTGTTTGGGAAGCATGCTAAGTGTTAGAGAGAAGCCATAGCCAGGTTTTAAGACTTTGGTGGTCACAAATACTTAGTTGAAATGATCACACACACACACACACACACACACACACACACACAAAGTATTTACATCTGTGTCTTTCATAGCTATTAACCCCAATAGAATAAGGGCTCCCATCCATTTCAGAGCCAAGGGACCCCTCTGCTACAACAATCAATTACATGGGAATGAGCTATTACTTACATTCTTTGATGAACAAATATGTAAGTGTCAGCACAACTGTGTGACCACTGAAGAGGAAGTCTCCACACAAGATGTGCGACCCAGTTATGGACAATCCACCACCAGAAATCAACTGGAGAATCCGCTGTATTTTTGCCTGAGAGTCTCCATTGAGCTGAATGACACAAGAAGATTCAGAAGAAAATTTACAAGCTGATAAAAATTATGTTTCAACCTAAGTGTGTGACAGAAAGGTCACCAGGTTGTGATTTTTCCTTCCCTTCTAACTTAAAATGTCAAAAAGAATCCAAGGGGAAGGTCCTCAAACTAGATTCCATGCATTGCACTGGCCAACTTTATTGACACATTTTAAATTATTCAATATGTTGCTAATAATATGTTTTGGTGGTATTGTGTCCTTGGGCAAAGCTTTTAAAAATATTAATAACCAATGACTTCACCACAGTTATGCACTAAAAAGCGGATCAAAGCTACTTTCTTTCCTTTTTGTAGGGGGAAGTGGAGGTTTGGGACAGTTAATATTTTATTCTGTTGCATACCACATTACTAATATTCTGCAGTGCCTTCGAATCTTGTATTAAGTGGGCAGCCTCAAGTGTACCTAACAGCTATATTAATGTCTGATCAAAACACTACAGTTAAAAAAAGAAGAGCTGCAACTCATTAAATCATTCAAATAGGTTTGAAAATGACAGATTAGTGATGTACGGGCAGTTTTAAAAATGACTAGCTTTGATCAGGGAAAACATCCCCAAAAGAACCTATGTGCTGAGGCGCAGGGTCAGGAGAGGGCTGCTGTGGTCAGGGGCATTCTATAAACCTCCTAGAAATCATTATGGTGAAATGGAAAATAATGTTGGGCTAAGGCAGGAAGTGCAGGCAATGGGCAAAAGTTTACTAACCCTATTAAACTTTAAGCACACAGGAAGGAGTTGGTCAAAACAGTAGACATAGAAAATCGGAATACAGAAATGCTGGGGGGAGCTATGTGAAAAGTTTCATATGAGTCTAGAACAGCACCGAGAGGCTTAGAAAAATCAAAGGATACTTGGAGAGAGATCAAGACATAGTGTGAATGGAAGAGAAACACAGAGAGCCCATTACTGACTACTCCTTAGGAACCTGGGGGACAGGCATATGACATGCTGCTTTTTGTACTCAATGATGATCCTTCTGAGAAACTGACCCTTGACTCGTGGCTGGCCCAACCTCCATAGTGGTACTCTGGTGGTGTGAGCACAGTCAAATCTTATGCAAGTGGATGCATGAATGTGGGAGGGTCAGAATGTGCACAGGGGGACAAGAGTCTAGGAGGGGAGAAATAAGTCAGTCCCCAAAGCAGGTGGCAAACCATCCTATCCAGGACAAAAGGAACTGGGTCAAGAATCCTTGCCTAAAAGATCTCTCTTATGGTACAAAAGTGTCCTGATTTTTTAAAAAAAATTTAAAAAAATCATATGGGGGGGGGCACTGGGCTTGTGGCTTGGTGATAGAGCACCTGCCTAGCATGTGTGAGGCACTGGGTTCGATCCTGAGCACCACATTAAATAAATAAATAAATAAAGGAATTGTGTCCATCTACAAATAAAAAAAATGTTTAAAAATCTTATGGATCCAGAAAGCCTTCTGGTACTGAAGAGACTATTGTAAAAAGTTGAACATACCAGATTGCTTGGCAGTTAAGAATAAGATGTTGTGTAGAAAATGACAACACAAGCTTAGAGGAAGGGTGGGGAATGCAACTGTAGGCTTTAAAGGAGTTTCGAAAGCATGCAGACTGTTGACAGAGTTGCATGACTCACTTCGGGCATACCCCATAGAAGTCATGCGACAAGCTACATAATACACTGCGACATGCCCTTGGTATTGAGGATTCAGTCAAGCCATGTGCTTTATCAGATTGGCCACAATGAGGAATTTCTTCTGATGAGGTTGGTACAACTACTGCCAACACTGAGATCAAATAAAAAGGTACATACGCTCTGCCCAACCATTGTGTTCCCAGTTTCAAAGGACATATTATTCTTCATTTCAAAACCATAACCTTTTTTTTCTCTACTCACATATCCCAACTCTATAATTTTCTTTTTTTTTTAATATTTTGTTTATTTTATTTTTATGTGGTGCTGAGGATTGAACCCAGTGCCTCACACATGCTGGGCAAGTGCTCTACCACTGAGCCACAACCCCAGCCCCTCTATAATTTTCTGAAGGCAAAAACACTTAAAGCCCTCAGTCTCTTTACTTGGGGTCAACAATGTAAAGAAATTAGGAGTTGAGATAAACCACAAGCCCCCTTTCCTCTGCATTCAGTGGTATTGGTGGACAGACATCCCTCCCCAAATCCATGGTTTTGTTTTCCAAAGTCTCAGTTACTCAGTGCTAACCACAGTCAGAAAGTTTAAATGAAATAATTCCTGAAAAAATATTCATTAGTTTTAAAATAACTTTTATTGCAGTATTGTTATAATTATTCTATCATTAGTTATTGTTAATCTCTTACTGTACCTAATTTATAAGTTAACTTTACTCATATGTACATATGTATGTATGGGGAAAACATAGTATACCTAAAGTTCAATATCATCTGAAGTTTCAGCACCCATTGCGGGTCTTAAAACATACTCCCCACAGATCAGTGGGGGCTACTGAATGGAGATTCCTGATACACTTGATTATATATGTTTTTTTCAGAACAGAGGAAGGATTCTCTTCTTGTCTTCTTAATTCCTCAATACTATTACTGCCAATCCTAATACATCAATTCATGCTTAGTATAAATGCTAAATAAAACCACAAGGAAAGAAAAAAAAAACTGGTGAAGAAAAGGAGAATAATGGGTGTTAGGATTAATGGATTTATTTTTTCTAGTTCTTTTCCAATTTACTGGGCCTCCCCATCACATGTCACAAGACTCTCAATACTATTAATTTCTTTGTTTTCAGACACAAGTCTGTGCAGTAACTGGATATGGAATTAAAGATGCACAAACCTAAAGAGAAGCATCAATCAAAACAGCCAAAGCAGACTAGGGCTCCAATGTTCCTAAGTGTTCTTACAACTGCAACCTCCATTAAACACCTCCCATAAAAAGAACTGAGGTGCAGGAGAGCCCAATATGGGGTCTGCCAAACCAGAAACTAACAGGCTGTCCCTTCCATTAAGGAGAGAGGTCTTTGGCCATCTATGGCCGGGATAGAGGGGAGAGCTGTCCCAGAGAGCTCTCCCAGGGAAGGAACCCATGCTATCCCAGCCAAACATTCTTGGGTCAAAAGGATTTAGAAAAACTAAATGATCTCATAAAATCATTTCATAATCAATAAACCAAAATTTATCTAAATACACATTAAAAAAATACAAAAGTCTTGACTGGAAACCAAAGCTGGGGTTGGTGGCTGAAGCAAATTTTAAGTAAAGGACTTAAAGTGAGCTGCAGGATAGATGAGAGAGAGGGTAAAATGTGGAAGTCACGGATTCACGACGGTGACTCCTGTGATCACATCTGGTGGATTGCAAACTGCAGGAGCCAGTCACTAGCTGGGACACCCTCCGATAGTGAGTGATTTCAGTACACAGAGCCCTGGCACTGCTCATCATGAAGGGCATGCCATGGAGCCAGAAGCACAGGCAATAGGTAGATTATCTCACAGCCTCCTAACCACAAAACTCTGAGTGGCACTCAGTGCCAGCCGGTGAACCACATTTAGAATGCAATTCCAAACTCCTGTTCTGTAGCACCTCATCTCTAATCAGGCAGAGTGATCTGGAAGCAGAACCTACAGCTGCCTGTGCTTTGGGAAGAGGTGCTGACAAGTGAACATAGCAGATGATTAGTTAAGGAAGCTCCCCAAGTTTCCATCAGGAATGTTTGTGGCTCAGTTATCCCACAGCACATTTACCGATGTGGGTCCTGAAAATTGCACCTCTCTCATGAAGGGCAATCTTTAATCTACTGTCCTTCCATAATCATAGCAATCCATCCCTGCAAACCTCATCCATTAAAAGGATGGGCTTGCCCTTTTTTTCCTGTGGCCATTTCTTCACTCAACACACTACAACAGGACATTAGAAGAGTTTATTGTGCTTCTGAACTCCTCCCATGCCTTGAATTAGCTTCACTAAAAAGCAGCCAATGTGTACACTGTTTTAATTACAGACACTTTCTGCTTTGATGACTTTGGAAAATTACGGCTTCTCCCAACCACACCTATATTTGGTAAGGGAGACTGCTGGCTTCTTCAGAACAACTCTATTTTTCCTTTACCTCAGACATCTGCTTAGTGTTCAGTAAAATATGATGTTAGACTTCATTCCCTGTCTAGAAAGCACATGATTTGTACGCTTCTATTTTATAAGCAAGTCTATGCAGTTACTGGATATGGAATTAAAGATGCACAAACCTAAGGAGAAGCATCAATCAAGGTAAGCAAAGGTCTAAGGGGATTAACGGCTCTCTCAACAGGACAGAAATTGATTGCTGCTCAGGGCTGTTTCAGGAGACATCCCCATACAGTGTCTTTGCAGAAGGCTACCCTATCTTTTACAACTGCTAAAAACTTTGAGGGTCATCCTTGACTGTTTTCTCTCAAATCCATATCCAACTTATTAACACAGCCTATTGATTCTGCCTTCAAAATATATCCTGAATTAAATGATTTCTCATCAATTCCACTGCCACCATTCAGGTTTAGGTTCTTACAGTGGGTCATAAGAGCCTCTGAAACCTGTGGCGTGTACCCCCACTACTGCCCCCCAACTCCCTGCTTTTCCTCTGACCCAATGCAACTGAAACATTTTCTTGGCCTGGAGCTCATATCCCATCCTGCGGCTGTTCCCTCGCCTGGTTCCTGCCCAAATACTCTCTTATTAAAGAAGTCTTTCCTGATCTCTGTATAAAATAGTTCCTACCCACTTATTGCTCCTCATGGGACAATCACCTGACTAATCATCATGTGGTACATCTGAAATTATCATCTGTCATCCCTCAATAGAACATTAGTTTTAGGGGCAGGACTTCATTTGGTTATTATTGGGCCTGGGAACATAAGCTCAATATTTGTAGAATGAATGCATGAATGTATAAGAAAATGAGGTTACAAAGCAGAAAAGCAAAATGATGGTAATGTTCAGTTAGCAGAAAATGATATTTTTATACACAAAGATGTACTTTTCTCAATTTTGATTTCTTCCCCCAATCTAAAGAAACATAGAAAATATGTTAGATTTCAGTGAGCACCTATGAAAGTATGTATACGAATGTACCATACAGTGGGTGTTCAGTAACTGTTTTCTTGATTCCCTCTAAATGGGAATGCAGAGCTGCTTACCTTTGGAGCACACTGGAAATGCATTCCAGGCACAGGGAGAGTAGTAACGTACATTGTAATACAGCGATATAGGTATAAAGTTCCAATGATAAAAAAGAATCTGCGCCCCACTATTGACCTAAAGGAAGAAGAGGGATGGGGAAAGACAAGCTTACTGGTTGTTTTTGTTCTTAATGCAATCAATAAAACCTAAGTCAAGAAAGAAAACTTTAACAGGTTAAAAAATAATTAAGAATAGCATTAACAAACCAGTTTCACACAATTTAAAGGCTATGAGCTGTTCATTCTGTAATTCCATGGTGATACTGTACTTCCATTTCCAGAAATAATGATTCATGTGCTACAATAAATGTAGGTGATTTGGAGCCCAAAATGACTAAGTGTGTAGGAGTGTAGGCATTAAAGTAGACCAGGAATTTAGATGATCCCCTCTCTCTTAAAAAAATGTCACTCTTTGCCAGCGAATTCAATGACTTCTATGTTTTCAGTCAACTCATTGATTAATAAAACCCTCAAGGACATATCAAAGATATAAGTGAGCCACAGTCACAAAGGAATTAACTAATGAGCCAGGTGATGTGGCATAATTGGACACACAGGGAAATGTGACAACCCATTTAACTCAAGTTCTATAAACAAGGTTTATTTGGGGACCATCTGAAGGTATTTTGACAACTTGGGAATGAACTATATTTTCTCTGACTAAACAAATTTCCGGAGAATTACATTTTGAAGATGTCCAAAGTGCCCTTATATGTTAAGGACATTTAATAGTGAAGCTGTAAATTGATTTACTTACTTTTATTCAATCTCCATCAAAGAGGAGAAAGAGGAGTACGAAGCTTTTGTATGCAGTTTGATCGTGTTTATTGCAGCACTGTTCACAATAACCAAGAAATGGAGATAACTTAAGTGCCCACCAAATGATGAATGGATAAGGAAAATGTAGTACATATACACAGGGAATTTTATTCATCCATAAAATGATGGCATCCTGTCATTTCTGACAATATTGATGGGACTGGAGATCATTATATTAAGTGAAATAAGCCAGGTACAGAAAGACAAGCACCACATGATCTCACTCATGGGGAATCTAAGAAAGTTGATCTCACAGAAGTTGAGAGTACAGCAGTGTTGCCAGAGGCACAGGAGGTTAGGTGAGCAGAAGGAATGGGGAGAGATTGATCAGTGAGTTCTAAGCTATGGTTAGACAGGAACAAGAAGTCCTGGTGTGGTTTGCACAGTAAGGTGACTACAGATAACATTAATGTACTGCATATTTCATAAAAAATGTTTAAGGACTTTAAATGTTTCCACTGTGAAGAAATGATAAATGTTGAGGAGATAGGTATGTTTAATTTTATTTAAATATTACGTATAAGGGGGCTGGAGTTGTGGCTCAGCAGTAGAGTGCTCATCTAGCATGTGCAAGATATTGGGTTAGATCCTCAGCACTACATAAAAATAATAAAATAAATATATAAATGTCCAACTACAACTAAAAAAATATTTTAAAAATATTACATATAGGGCTGGGGTTGTAGCTCAGTTGTGGAACGTTTGACTTGTACGTGGGAGGCACTGGGTTTGATCCTCAGCACTACATAAAATAAATAAAGGTATTGCATTTATCTACAACCAAAAAAATGTATTTAAAAAATATTACATGTATTCAAACATCACATGACAGCCTGTGAATATGTTCAATTTTTCTTAATATTTTTATGTATGAGTTAAAAATCATTTAAAAGTAAAGAAAGACAAAAAGGCCTAGGTAGACATCAAGGGGTCTGAGTGTCCTCAAAGCTCAAGGTGACAGTCCCTTTTTTGTTGTTTGTTTGGTCTAGAAGCTCTGGCTCTGGGAATGGAAAATGAGTGGGATTCCTTTAACCTCTGGGTTGCTAGTTATAACTTCTCCAGAACATAAAATATATTATTGCAATTTTCCCACTCAGAGCTACCAGACTTTCCAAAGTAGGACTGATCAAAGACTTCTGGAATCACAGTGAATTTCAGGGTGAGACATGTTTGAAGTTTTTCCAAAGACTGTGGTTCTGACATGGATCAAGTTCTAATTCAGGTAACTATTGGGTATTCTAATTTAAAGAATTATGTACAAATACATATTTTACCTGCCTGACACCAGTAGCTATTTTAAGAATGTTTCAGGGTTTCTGGGATTAAAAAAAAAAGAACACTCTCTAGACTATGAAAGAATTTCTTTATTCCAAGACTTGCTATCCTAGCTCTACCTTTTCTCGTACTGAGCAAGGTAACCAATAGTGCTCTCTCCCCCACTTGGTTAAGGGAAGAACAATTCACCCTTTGACTCAACCACAGGCCCCAGAGGAGAGCTGTTTGAATTGTGCTGCCCGCTTTTAGACAAGGTCAAGGAATGAGCAGAAAATTATAAATTCATTATATTCATTCCAGCATTCTGAGTTTAGCTATACTCAGAGCAGAAAACTTAGGTGAAACAAGCACCCTGCACCATTATGTAGAAAAATAACCACTGCTTATGATTTCTTTCCCACAGCTTTGAAAGGTGCTTTTAATAGAGCAAAGAAGAATTTCTCATTGGGCTGGGATGTCTAAAACAGGTAAAGCTGGGTGTGGTGGTACATGCCTGTGATCCCAAGTTCAAAGTCAACCTCAACAACTTAGGGAGACCCTGTCTCAAAATAAAAAGCAAAAAAGGGCTGGGGATGTGTCTCAGTGATTAAGTGCCCTGGGTTCAATCCCCAGTATCAAAAATAAGTAAGAGAGATATAAAAAGGTAAACTCATGTGACTTGTGACTAAAACACTGGATACCATTAAAATGTATGGTGTGATGGCGCATACCTGTAATCCCAGCAGCTGAGGAGGCTGAGACAGGAGGATCGAAAGTTCAAAGCCAGCCTCAGCAATTTAGTGAGGCCCTAAGCAACTCAGTGAGACCCTGTCTCTAAATAAAATACAAAACAGGGCTGGGGATGCGGCTCAGTGGTTGAGTGCCCCTTAGTTCAATCCCCAGTACTAAAAAAAGAAAAAAGAAAGAAAAGGAAAAAAAATGTGTGGCTCAGGTATATGCCCATGAGTTGTGACATAGGGAAATTTAATCTGGTATCGGAGAGGAAATGAATGTCTAGATGATGATTCAAATAAACCAAGGTGAAGATTCCATTTCAGGGTGGAGTTCAGCTACTTACCAGACCCTGGAAAATGTCTCTTTTTACATACAGGAACAAAATTTTGCTGCAAATTAAAGGAGAAAACAAACACCTATGGCCTGGGCAGGCCCTCTTATGTTCAGTGTATCAATCCCAGATACTGAAAATAAAATCACTAACATTCAACAAATATATTCTTTGATTTTCACATATAGCATGCCTTAACTAAGTAAAACACAATTATCAGCTCTTTTACTTAAAACATGCCAAGAAAGTAGTGTGAAAGAAAATGCTTAAGAATGACTTCAGTTTGTAGAATAAGTTTTCAAGGCTGCACCTGAGGAAGTCTCTGGCCAAGACAGACTGAATTCCTCCAATCACAAAGCAACAAAGAATGGGAGGAACAACATGGCATAAGCTCTCTCTTCTAAAAACCATCTTGTGGCAATCATACTGAAATCTTAATTGATTTGGAATTTTCAAGCTATATCAACTCGGCATGCATCATATATTTTGAAAGCCCCAGACCATGGGTAGTGGTTGGATCAAACTCCTATTTCAGTGATTTAACTGCTAGAATCCTAGTAGAAAGCAAATATTTAATGACTGAGATGAAAGGGGAGTTGAGGGGTCTTCGTTTTTTATGGACCAGAAGTCAGAATTCACACAGAGAAGCATGAATAACCGCTTTAGATCTATGTCCAATTTTCAAGTGTCTTCAAAGCAAAAACGCTGGCTACTACTTCCTGATTCCTCCTAGTCCAAGACAGGGGTGGGGAAAGCCGAACCCAGTGAACTCTGAGCTCCTCTGTGGTGCTGAGGTGAAACCAGAAGACAAGTTTCCTTTAGAAATCTAAAACCCAAACCACAGGGACCCAGTTCTAAATTCAGTTTCTTTAAACAAACATTTGTGACTAGGTGGCCAACAGGCCAAGAAAAGCAAAAAACAAAAACACCAAAAACCTAAAACTTGAGAACTTTTGAAGACAGGCAAACCTCAAAGCTGGATAGTCATCTCATTAGGAATAAGGGAGAAAAAAGTTTCCCAGCCTCCTCCTTTCCCCACTTGTCAAGAGCCTGAAATAACCCAAGCAAGAGTGTATGTTATTCCCTTCGATGGCTCTGGATTTATCATACAAATGCCCTAGCACCCAAGTTGCTAGAAATGAGGAGCCGGGCATTAAATTCAAACACTCTTTGAGTCACCCACCACAGTACTGCTGTATCCTTGCCAGTTTCACACTTGATTGCTCAGTTAACACTTTTTGTCTATGTGTCACTAAACTTATTAGGAAGAAAACAACAAAGACTTACTTGTATCTCAGAAAGAGCCACTGGGTGATCCATAATCCAACTAATATAATCCCATTGATTTCTGATACAGAAAATGCCCATTTCACCCGATCAATGTAATCAAAAAACTTGTCTGGGAGGGGAGGGCTGAGCTCCTTGGGAGGGACCCTCTCGTGCACAACTGTGATCATGACTGTTGTCAAGACGAGGTTGAAGAGTGCATACACAAAGGCAATGCCCGTTTTCCACCACTCTAGGGGAAACTTGTTCCTCGACTCAGTGGGCATAGCAATTTGGATATAGTCCGGGTACTTTTTGGTGCCCTTTCGCAGCCCATTGGATAAACTCTTAGCTTTACCATTGCCATTTTTGTTTTCTTCCTCGATGGGCTCAGCAGGTCTTGTGTAGGTGTTTGCAGGATCATTGGATTGATTTTCCAAATGTTCTTCAAGTTTTGCTGTCTCTATGATATCCATTGTCCCCAGTCTTCAGATCAAAAAGGAGATGGTAAAGTTCTTGTTCTTTGTGGTAACTTATTTTTTTTTGAATCCTTCTACTTCCAAGATCAACATGTACTCTTATAATTGATTTTGTTTCCTAATACAAAATGCAGAAGGTAGCCATCTGATTATTGTTCCTGCCATGTAGCTGTCTGCTGCACGTCCACCACTCTTACGAAAGGAAGCCAATTCTCGTTCCCCCAAAAGATGTTACTATCCCACCTAAAAATAAAACAAAACTATGCTCAGATAATAAGTTTGTCCAATTATCAAAATTCCGAAACAAAAACATTCTCAAAATAAGGAAACAAATACCAAAGCCATTTGCTTTATAAAGATATTGTTAGAACACAGTTGACATTGCAGAGATTGAATTTATTTACAAAACATTGAACTGTTTAATCCTGGTATTCCTGTCTCTTTTTGAACTGATGTCAGTATAAATAGGAACATTTTAACTATCAATTCCCTTTAAATTTCTTTAAATAAAAGACAGGACCCAACATTGTAAACACTTCAGACTGTGTTACTTGTTGCTAATCATGAAGTCATAATAAGCTAGAACCTGCCCAGAGATCACATCATTCTCTCCTAAGACTGTATCTTTTCTATGAACCTTAAAGAAAAAATTAAAAACTCTGGTGAGTTGCTTCAATGGTCCATGCACGGAATAACTGTTAGTCTCTGCATTTGTCAAAATAGTCTATTTTCTGATGAAAACACGGATGTCCTTTTGGTGACTACATTGAAGAACCGATTCCAGATCTATACATTCAAGGTATTTAGAACAGCACTGCCTCAGTTTATCCTTGCATATTCATAGATGCACACCATGCACAAGAAAAGTTGGCAGCCTTCAAAATAACTTAGCGAAAAGAAATACAGAACCTTGTCTATGTTTCATTTAGAAAGCAAGCTGTTTTAAGGATAAGATCTTTTACTACAAAGTCATGGTAAATTAGTAACTGACAATATCTGACGCAATCATCAGAGTTTCTATCCAACAACAGAAACTGGCATCCAGAGGACTCGCTTGGGGCACTTACTCACCGTGACATTGATGAGGAAAGGGTAAGCTTGGCTTAAGCTCCACAGGCTCCAAAGAGCAAAGACTTCTTTGGGACACAGAGCACCACCACCAACTCTCTTATACTAGCTAGCAACATGCTCCAGCTGTTCTTAATTTAGGAAAGCAGTATTTTAGTCACACTATGGAACCACCACCTGAAGAGGTTTTCAAACCTTGTAATTAGTCCCCACCCTGAGTACACTGCATAACTTTAGCATAATCCTTAGAATTTTAAAGGACTCCCTTTTCAGGGTAATTTCAGGAAAAATAGAAGGACGAAAAAATTCAACATAGTGACAACTAAGTCTTTCTTTAATGAAAGAAAAAGGAGAAAATTTAAAACAGCACTGTTAGTGGGTACAGGCTATATTTATTTACAGCTATGAGTGGTAAACAGAATAACTACAAGTGTTTACTGTGCATCTGCTGAAGGATATATGAGGGGAATTAAAGGGGGTTTTAAATAAGCTAAAATACCTGAATATTCAGCCAAAGAGCTTGTAGTCTAACTGAAGAGACAGAACCAAAGCAACAAAACTGTTGGAGAAGACTGAATACATACTGTCAAAGGAAGGCAAGGGCTAAACTGATCACTAGATAAAAATGTAGGCTTAACTGGGCTCCATGGTGCACGCTGTAATCCCAGCGACTTGGGAGGAGGCCAAGGCAGGAGGATCACAAGTTCAAGGTCAGTTGTGGCAATTCAGTAAGACCCTGTCTTAAACTAAATAAAATAAAATAAAATAAGGGGTAGGGATGTAGGATGTAGTTCAGTGACAGAGCAGTCTTGGGTTCAGTCCCCAGTACTAAGGAAAAGAAAAAATGTAGGTGAGCTGTAATTTATTCGAAGAGGTCTCCCCTCACAGACACGTTCCATATCTGAGAAAGCAGAAGCTGGAGGGAAGGTGATCTAATAGAGGACTGAAGAATGACTGGAGGACGAGTTTGGCAGAGAGATGTCACTAGCTTTCAACATCTTGCCTGCCTCTTGTCCCTTTGAAAAGCCTCCCGCTATTGATACATTAAAGCAGGATGAGAGTCCAAAGCCCTCTGGCCTCACATATTCTCTAGAATGCCCTCCCTCATATATACAGTGGTGTGGGAAGCAGCAGCATGGTGAAAAGGTGCCACCACAAGGTAGTTTCAATAGCAAACCTTCAATACCACGGACTACTACTTCAGCAGGCACCAAAGTTCTAATTCAAACCACTGCCTGTCACTTCATCAACCCTCGCCTGATCCATCAGAGCATCTTGCCGAGCTATCAAATTCCCATCAATACTTCACGTGTGCTCCTAGTCTGATGTTCACATGAGAAAGAAGCTTGTGATTTTGAAACCCCATTTCTTCCGTAGACATACAGATGAGCTTTGTAAGGTAGGCATCTAATTCTAGAACACAGAATGTGGAACAGAGGAAAATCTAATTAACTTTTTTTTTTTTTTTTAAATGAGGAAGCACTCAGGCACCCACCTCAGGGGACTACCACAAGGATGACTGAAACAATTAATTGTGAAGAGCTTTGTGCCACTGGGAGTAACAGCACTCTAGGAGTACAATGCCCATTTGCTGTCATTAGTAGTAGGATTGATATTTTCCTTGGGATTTCATTAAGAAGATTAAAGGTACACAGCACTTTCCTCTTGTGTCCACCAAACCTGGGATTCAGTGATTGTCATCAAGTTGAGGATTCCACACACTCATTCCTATAACCATCCTTTCCTATCAGCATCTGGGATCGAGACAAAATTAACAAGTTCTTCTCCACAGATGGCAATTCCATGAGCTCATTTGTTTAGGTTGCTATGCAGGAGCCAATGCCCAGCTTTCCAAGTCCTCTTATATGGCAAAAAAAAAAAAAAAAAAAAAAAAAACAACAACAACAACAACAAAAAAAACTGCAAGTTTACCTGGATAATAGAAAAAAATCAAGATTTTTTTTTTTTGATGGTGCTGAGTATTGAACCCAGGGCCTTGTGATGCAAGATAAGCACTTTACTAACTGAGCTATATCCCCAGCCTCCAAAAGTTTGAGATCTTTATAGACTCATGCCCCTTTGGAAAACAAATGCAAACGCAGACATATTGAATACACTGATACTGTTGTTAAAATTTTTTAGAAATATGATACATTCCAAAAATGTAAGGATGGCTTAAAATTAGGAAGTGAACATACTGATACATCACAAACATACATGAAAAGCAAAGGTGTAATTATCTTGAATGCAGCCAAAAGGGCATTTGATAAAATTCAACATGTGTTTGATTTTGTGGGGGAAACATATTCAATGGAAGGAACAGATTCACAGCTACACGCTTTCAATGACAAATCACAATTTTAGTACTATGACTTCTGCTATCAAGCAAAAAGTTTCTCACTGTTGCTCCTCTTTTCTCTCCCCAAAAAGCTTTAGAATCTTTTTTGTCAAATTATTAAAAAAAAACCCACATATTTACACATCACTGCATTTCTCTGTTTTACTTATGTCATCTCTACTACCTCACATTGTTTTAGTAAAAAAAAAAAAAGAAAGAAAGAAAGAAAAAGAAAATAAAAACCAGGCAATTACCAAAATTATAAGAGAAATGCATATATGAAACCAACTATCTCAAAGATATAATATTCACCTGGAAGGTCTGTTCTATTCACAAATTTAACACACACAGAGCTTCCGTACAGAACCAGTGATAACCAGTTAAAAATTTAATAGAAATATGATTGCGTATGCTGACTATTGATGTAGCCACTATACCAATGGAAAAAATGCCTTCAAGAACTTTGGTTTCTGTAGAAGGGAGTGAGGGGAGGGATGGGGCTGTGGGGACGGGAAGGACGGTAGAATGAGACTGACATTATTACCCTACATACACTACACGTATGATTACACTGCTGGAGTGACTCAGCAGCATGTACAGCCAGAGGAATGAGGAGGTGTGCTCCATTTGTCAATATGTCAAAATGCATTCTACTGTAAAATAAATAAATCAACAAATAGAATGTCACTTTAAAAATCTCTAAAATGAAAAGAATTGCTGGGGCTGTGACTCAGTGATAGCGCACTTGCCTGGCGTGTATGAGGCACTGGGTTCAAATCTCAGCACCACATAAAAATAAATAAATAAAATAAAAGTCTATCAACAACTAAAAAAAAATTTTTTTAAAGAAATTGGTAAAAAAAAATAAATAATGCCCTCAAGTCCTAGTAATTAAAAGGGTATGTTTACAGCTTATAGGAAGAAAGCTATAACAATTAACACTAAGATCAAAGAAAACACAAAGCTATACAATATTTCACAGGAGGGAGGCTGAGATATTAACATTAGTAATTACTTTTAATAATCCCAGGAGTGTGTTTCCTTTAATTTGACAAACGTTCTAAGTTTCATCGATAAAAATAGGAACAACACATTTGCACTACTAGACACAAAACATAACTAAATTTGGGTGTGCAGCACCTTTACCCTGTGGTCCTCTTTTGTAAGTTTTTCCCAAGGAAATAACGTACACAAAATATTTCTACAATCATTTTTAATAGTTGCTTATAGGAGAAAATCGGAAAAATCCAAGTAGTCGAGATGGGATTAGTCCAACAAATTACAGTTACCTTTATATTGTGAAGTTCCAGGTGGTAAAACAGGCTGCGCATCCAAAATCTGAAATACTCTGAAATCTAAATTCCTTTTGAGTGCCAACAAGATACTGCACAAGCCTGATGGTTCAATGAACACAAACTTTGTTTTCATATATAAAATTATTAAAACTATTGTATAAAATTATCTTTAGGCTATGTATATCAGGCACATATGAAAGAAAGAAATTCTGAGTTTAGACTTGGGTTCTATCTCAAAGATCTCTCTCTCTTTCTCTCTCTCTCTCTCTCTCTCTCTCTCTCTCTCTCTCTCTCTCTCACACACACACACACACACACATACACACACACGCACACAAACATTCCAAAATCTCTAAACCCCCAAATTGGAAACACTTCTGATCCCAATTATTTCAGATAATGGATAATCAACCTGTGTAATGACTATAAGACTGCAAGACAGAGATTTAAATACTAGAAATGAATATAGAATACAACTAAGAAGAAACTTTGATTGAAATAGAAAATGTAGGATTTCAATAACTCATTCATTCAGAGGTCATGGTTTGATTAAAACAAACAAACAAACAAAACTGGAAAGGGGCCATGTGACAGATACTCGAGGATACAGAAGAAGGTGAAAATATGAAGGGCCACACCCATGAGACTCCATCAGCAGTTCTGACCAGAGGCAAGGTCAATCTGCAAGGCAACTGACCATGAAGTCAAAGGGCTTACAGGTGCTGTTGACCAGATTTGCAAGTCCGCCTACCTATGCATTTGTAGTGCTTAAGGTGATAAGATATATTAAATGTGTAAATATAGTTTCAAAATTAACAGAACTTATCTCAGTTTATTTGTGGGTTTAAAAATTAAGAACTTATCTAAGCTTAAACATGGGTTTTAATGTTTAAAAGAATTTAATCTGTTAAAGATAGAAGCTTAACATCCATCAAAGAAAATATATTCCTAAATGTTCAAATTGGAATTATGAATAAAATG
This sequence comes from Marmota flaviventris, assembly GCF_047511675.1. Taxonomy (NCBI): domain Eukaryota; kingdom Metazoa; phylum Chordata; class Mammalia; order Rodentia; family Sciuridae; genus Marmota; species Marmota flaviventris. The sequence continues at coordinate 89,689,030 of NC_092504.1, forward strand.
ATGTAGATATGGAGCCTAAAGGCTCAAGAAGAACTAAGTTTTGAAGAATTTTATTAAACTGAATGTCAGGTGAAAAAATAGTTGATGAGTTTTTTAACAGACCCAAAAGTTTTCTCGTATCTTACATAAGAAAACTTGGTTGTCTCCAAAAAGCCATAAATATGGAGTTGTCAAATGAAACAGCCCACAAAACAACAGTTCTCAGCAAATGTTACTTAAATACCAGGTAATGTACTTGCATTTTATCTAATTATTCCTCACAACAACACTAGGAAATATTGCTAGCCCAATGTTAAAGAAATTGAGAGAAAGTAAGTTGTTTGAGGTCAGACTGACAGGAAATGGCAAAACCTACAGTTAAACCAGGAATCTGACCTCACAAGCCCCTGCTCTTAACTTGCTTACTATTACCTTTAGTGTTTGAGATTTTAATAGGTGAACAGTACAGTCAGCTGAAAAGACCAAGAGACAATTTTGAGGTTTTTCTTTTTTTTTAATATACATAAATACACAATAGATCCTCTAGACAGCTTATTAACAAGTCTTTGTAATTTTGCAAAAATCAATATAAACTTAGAGGGCTGAGGATGTAACTCAGTGGTAGTGTATTTTGCCTAGAATGTGTGAGGTCCTGGGTTTGATGTGCAGCACCAACAATAAATTAATTAATTAATATAAACTTAGGGGGATTTTTTTCCTTCTTTTTGAATTGGAGATCAAATCCAGGATCCCTGTGCCTGCTAGGCAAGAGCTCTACCACTGAGCTATATCTCTAGCCCCACTCCACCTACTTTTTCTTTTATTTTGACACAGGGTCTTGCTAAGTTGCTCAGGATGACTTTGAACTTGTAATCCTCCTGTTTCAGCCTCAGTAAAATTTTTGTAATTCATCCCTCTTGTGGGGAAAAAAGCAAAGGAGCCTGCTGACAATTTCCCTATAACCTTAGTCACAACTTAATTATATTTACTATTATTAATAAGCCACCATCTTAAATTTCTAATATAAGTTTATTACTTTATGTAAACAGATCCACTTTGGTTAAGAAATCTTACATCCGTACAGTTTTTCCTAAAGATTAGTAAAGACCGGGACAACTTAACTTTTTCTTATTAATAGTCTTAGAGCTAAACTTGCTTGTAAAAATATCCCCATCTAAAATGGACAGGAGGCAATATGCTTATGGATACAAGGATGCTTTGTAAGGGATGCAATTCTATTTTGGAAGAACCTGCAAAAGTTATTAATTAGTTTTACTTACAAATTCTCTAAATCTGAAGACCCATTGCTTACTAAAAATTATCATGTATTTGCGATACACTTTCCCAACAAAAGGAACGTGGAAAAATATCCTTGTCAGATCAAGTTTTTATAATGCCACTAACTCCCACATAAAATAAGATTTAAATTAGGGCTGAGGTTGTGGCTTAGTGGCAGAGCACTTGCCTCGAACATGTGAGGCACTAAGTTCGAGCCTCAGCACTACATAAAAATAGATAAACAAAAAAAAAATATTGTGTCTGTGTATAACTAAAAATTTTTTTAAAAAAGTTTAAATTGGGATGGGCAGGCTTCCAAAATATTTTGCTAACACTTTAGTCTGAGAATAGCTTGGGAAAAAATCTAAAATAAAAGACATAATTGAAAAACCAGCTACCAATGACTATACTCTTAAACTTTGTGGTAAGGAATATGCTTTGGTGGAGGACAGATGTTTTGATCTCTGGCATGTACCATTTCACATGAAGTAGATGGGACTATTTTATTTCTGATTCTTAGTTATTCTAAGAGAAAGGTACACCCTATCAATAGATATAGAAAGTAATTAGTGATTACCTGGGACTGCAGGTGAGAATGGGGAGTGATTGCAAAAGGGCTCTTTGGGGTGGTAGAAATGTTCTAAAATTAGAGATGATGCTTGTGCACATTTGTAAATTCACTAACAATCATTTAAGTTACCCTTAAAACAAATGAATTTTATAAGCTTGAGTTATGAAGCAACTCAGCTATTAAAGAAAAAGACATAGCCCACTGGGATTATTTACTATATAATTAGAAAACCAAGGACCATTCCACACTGTTATTAACCTCCAGGTTCACTTTTTCCTTTACAGTATTGTACTTACCAGCTGAGCACTTCTGTAGCAATGATTGCAAACATTTGTAAGATTTTTTTTTTTTTTTTTAACACAGACAAGACCAAGAACTAGTCAAGGAACAGTAAACTGTTTAACAAAATTCATGTAAACCGTGCTCCCAAAATAAACTTGTAACTAAATAATGTGAAATGACAAAAAACAGATGAGTTTTCTAGCAGAACTCATCACAATTCATTATGAGTTAGATGACTAAGCTTTTTTTCTTTTTTTCCCCCTTTTTGCAGTTTTAAGGATTGAATCCAGGGCCTCACATATGCTAGGCAAGCACTCTATCACTCAGCTATATCCCCAGTCCTTGACTTAGATTAAAGGGGAAAAATGAGGTCTTTCTCATTTAAAACAAAACAACAACAAAAAACAAACTGGTTACTTTAAATGGCTGACATGAAATACTTACCCAGGACAAATATTAGTTGTGCAAATTTGAAAACAGTAAATTGTAGGACTGGCAGTATTGCACAAGAAGGGATGGCCTACAGGTCCCACTGAAGCTCTTCTGCCTTAGCTAAGTTGATCCTGTAAAGGACCTTCAGTGAGATCTGATCCAATGTTTTATAGGATATTCTAAAATTTAGCTTCTTTTTGTAGACAGACTGTTGCCTGTTCAGTTTTCTGTTGGTGATTGGAAAAATTCTGATCATCAGTTCTAATTCTGGGATATTTTAGAAAAACAACATTCTTGAGTTGTGTAGGAGAGGAACCTCAAAGGGCGGTGAAGTCACAAGGAAAGACAACTTGACAATCCTGGTATAATGCGGAGCATGCGGTCATGTGAATAAGTGAACAAATGCATAAATAATTAATGGCTAAATAGGTGGACGGATTAGACAGCTTGATCAGACAGATGAGTAAACAGGTAGAATGAGACAGCACACAGATAGGACTGGTAACTCAGACCCTGAAGATGGAAGAGGGCCATAAAATAAAGCCAAAGTCTAGGGAATATTTAAAAATAATCTCTTTAAGTTTCAATTCAGATAGTCTGCATCAGAGGTTCTCAAAAATTAAGGGAGGGGAGTGGGGGACATGCCACACATTTGAGGAGCTTTGCCCAAATGATGGGAAGTGTGGTGGCTTTTGCTTGTCTCCACCTCCACTACCCCTCCCGATTCCAGGCACATCTAGTGAAACTTCTGGAAGGTGGAGATGGGGAAACTCCCCAAGGGGTGCTTTCCTCCTTTGTCTAGCTGTTTTGGACACTGGGTAGAAAGAGCCAGGCTGTTTTCTCCTTCCCACGCCTTTCCGCATTTAAATGCCAGTGAAGTATGAGATACAAATGGCCTTAGAGAATGAGCTGGGTTGAAGGCTTGTCTTTGGGTTAAAATGCTTATCTACTTCTCACTCCCACCCAGGAAGCTATAAAGAGACGTTCACCCTTTTAGTAACTTGAACTGCAGCTGTGTGGCATTGGTGGTATGGTGGTGAGCATAGCTGCCTTCCAATAATCTGACCTAGAATTTTATCAATATACCAAAAAAAAAAACTAAACAGGACAGTTATTTGTTCACTGGCATTAACCTGCTCTAGGTTAATGGCCAAACAAAACCAGCCAACACTTGTTTAGTAGAAATACCCTGGGGCCTTTATCAGAAAGGTTAAATCTAACAGCCGAACTGAACAACAGTGATAATTCTCTGCTTCTATATTCCCAGCTTTCTTTATATACTCCTAAGATTTATATACCTAGAAACTGATTCCTTGGGGAGTTTTAATATTTATTACTCTGGAATAGGTAGCTACACAGATTACCTATCAAAGTGAGAGGTATCTGAAAAGTATTTAATCCCATTTAATAGTTTTGAAAGGGATTTGCCTAATATTGGTGTGACTGCTTTCTCCCAAGAATAATGGCTGGTCTAAGAAAGAAAAGTAGAAGCTGAATCTAATAGCTTAGCATTAAACTGACCACACAGCCCTTTCTAAATGACATAGAGGTCTCATTCTAGGTTACCCCCATAGGTCACAATCAAAATCAACAGTCTATTTCCTAGTCAACCATAAAACACTATTAGATTTGGAAGCAGAATCTTACTGCAGGAAAATCAGGATATGAAATGAATAGGGAGAAAAATGTAAAAGATTAGTTCCTTTTAAATAATTTCATTATTCTGCTTTAATAATACAACTCCTTTATTTCATGCTTTTCAGATTATTTTAGAAATATACCTATTGATTTCTCCCTCCAGCAGGTGGTAACCAAATAGTGTGTATAATTCATACTATTTCCAATACTCTGCATAGAACAATATAAGCAGGCTACTGAAATAGGTGTTTAAAAATGACTTCTTAGCCGGGCACAGTGTCGCACACCTGTAATCCCAGCAGGTCAGGAGGCTGAGGCAGGATAGTGAGTACAAAGCCAGTCTCAGGAAAAAATAAAAATAAAAAGTGAGGTGCTAAGCAACCCTGTGAGACCCTGTCTCTAAATAAAATATAAAATAGGGCTGGGGAGGTGGCTCAGTGTTCCAGTGCCCCTAAATTCAATCCCCAGTACCATCCCTGACCCAATCCATACCTCATTAAAGGACTATCACAAATGAGGAAGAAACAGCAAGAGAACAGCCTTACTAAAGAGATTCAATTTACCTAAAAGATTAAAATCCTGAATCTAACAGAATGCCATTTAACGATTTCAAAGAATGCAAACAGTTACACTGAATTTAAAATATACCTATAAAGTATTTATGCACTGAATTTTCATTTATTCTAATAAATTAAGGGAATGAAGAAACTATCATAAAATGTCAATTTCCAAAATTTTCACCAGAAAGACTGTATATTTTTAAAAATTCACTTGAAGGAAACAAAAGAAGTTTGGTTTATTCCTCATAGTATTTAAGTATTATTTTAAGAACTATTAGTGGCTAAGTATATGGGTGTTCAGAAATTACTGCCAATAGACACATGGTCCCCTAGGGGAAAATGAAGTGCTTTAGAACAAAATTCTTATGTTTTTAGTTTTAGAGCAACTAATCCAATAACCTTCAGGGATGACCCATCTCTCTCATAACAGGCAGAACAGCTCACTTAAGACTCTTCATTTTCTGTGATGTACATACACAATGGATTTTTATTTAGACATGAGGAAAAATGAAGTTATCTCATTCACAGGAAAATGGATGGAACTTGAGAACATTATGGTAAGCAAAATAAGTCAAATTCAGAAAATCAAGTGTTGTATGTTTTCTCTCTTACGTGAAAGAGAGGAAAAAGGCGTGTGTGTGTGTGTGTGTGTGTGTGTGTGAGTGAGAGAGAGAGAGAAATCTCATGAAAGTAGAAGGAAGACCAGGAAGACCAGTAGAATACAGGAAGGGGAACAGCAGAAGGAAACGGAAAGGGGAAATAGTGGGTAATAACATAGACCAAATTATATTGTTATTTTGTGTGCATGTATGAATACATAACAAATCCCACTATTATGTATAATTATAACACACCAATAAATCATATGGGGAAAAAGACCTTCATTTTCATTTGTGACCAACTCAGTTGGTTTTCACAGGTATAAAGTCAAGTTTCTAGTAAATGTGTCTTTTGAGGTCCACTCTACTAAATGTCACCTGTACAAAGCCTGAGCAATCCACCACAAAGTGTAGGCTGCTGTTGGTGTAACAACTATCATGCAGTGATATATTTGCACACCATGGATTTTGCAGCGATTCCAAACCAACTGTCTATTTCCCTTTTGAAAAAATCCTAGAACAGGATTTTGCTCTCTTACTTTGCATTTCCCTTCAGAATCCATAATATCAGAAACTTAGGTCCAATATACCCAAGCTGTCTCTTTGGCAGATAATTAGATAAAAAAGGGAGATGAGTTTGTAAAAGAAAAAAGATAGTAGAACAAGTATAAAAGAGTTTCTGCAATGGCCCTGGGCGACTTAGTGAGACTCTGTCTCAAAACAAAAAATAGAAAAAGGCCTGGGAGTGTGGCTCAGTGGTTAAGTACCCCTGGGTTCAATCCCCAGTACCAAAACAAAACAACAACAACAGCAAAATCCCAAAACAAAACAAAAGAGCTTCTGCAATGAAACTAAAAGAGGAAGAAAAAATGGAAAAGTATTGGTCGTGGTTATATACGCCCAGCGACTCGGGAGGCGGGAGAATCTTGAGTTCAAAGCCAGCCTCATCAACAGCGAGGTGCTAAAAAACTCAGTGATACCCTATCTCTAAATAAAATACAAAAATAGGACTGGGTTTGTGGCTCAGTGGTTGAGTGCCCCTGACTGAGTTCAATCCCTGGTACCCAAAAAAAAAAAAAAATGGAAAAAGTAAAGATAGACAATAGAGTTGTATCTAAATAGTTCTTAGGGGCCCAATGTAAGCCACATTCAGTGAAAGCCCTGCTAACAGCTTGGGGACTGTGAGAGACACTGGGATGTGAGCATCATGCTTGTCATTAAACTTTTAAGGATCCTATGGAAAACCAAACTCTGGTAGCGACTGTGTGTAGGTGCTCCTACACATGACATTAAAAATGCAAGGACCACTAAACAAAGCCAGAGTAAACATAACCACAATAAAACACACGAAAACATAACAATAACACTTTTTAGCAGGTACTGTTAGTTATTATGCGACAATAAACATATAACAAATTACAAATTCCACATAAATAATATATAAAATATGAGTATTTATTTGATCAAGGCCTTCCTTTGGGTCCCAGACTGTCATCTCGCTTTGCTAATTAATCAGTTTTTCATTCTCCAAATTTCTGAAGGCAGGTGATTTCAAGAACCCAGCCTTTGAGCCCCACTCTCAAATATCATTGAGAAAACGTGGAAAAAAAACAGGAGGAATGGAGAACAACTTTTGCTGTAATCATCACTTTTGTAGTAAGTGGAGAAATAAAGAATAAAATTGAGGAGGCCAGGTCTCATAGCCACAAATCATTTCCTTATTTCTGTTTGGAGTTGATTTCTCCTATACCTTCTCTGAGAAATGGTAGGTCAAGGGGTCCCTGTGATATATACCTCCCAATTATTAATAATGAGAACTCCCTGCAAAATGTCTCATTGACAAATTAACACACAAGCATCTACCTTATTGTAATTCATGGAAAAGGGACACTGGAAATTTACCTTGAAATAAAGCCCATTAAAATGCGATTTAAGCTGTCATTACAAAGTATAAAAACTGCACTGAAGAGTTGGTAGGATCAGAAATAGGCACATTGTTTTGAACATCTCTTTTTTTATTATTGATTTATACCCTTCAAGTTTAATCATTCATAAGCAGTTTTGTATTTTTGTTTTTGTTATTTTTGTTCTGAGGTAGGGTCTCACTATGTTGCCCAGACTTATCTTGAATATGTGAGCTCAAGTGATCTTCACGTCTCAGCCTCCTAAGTGTCTGGGACTAAAAGTGCACACCACCATGCCTGGCTGTCATAAGCTCTATTGTTGTAGTTTTTAGATATACACGATGGTAGAATATATTTTGACATATTATACATACATCTCTTTTTAAACACAATGAGCTTTAAAAATGTATATCTCTTGAAACAGTAACTGTATTGATAAGAATTTGTTTGGGAATATGTATTAGATATTAAAAAACAATGTTAAAAACAGTAAAACATTTTAACAATCTCAATATCAGCAGTTGGAGACTAAAGCATCCATAATATACACTGAATTATATTTCTAAATTTTTATAAAAAGTAAATGTGAATGTTCATGGTATGATTTACTAGTTATATTTTGCAGTTCGATTCATAATGCTTAGTGGGTGTTTGAGGGATAACAATAGCTAAAAAAGTCAATTCCTTGATAGAGCTTTTCATGCTAATACAAAACAATAATAATAATGTTAAAGATAAAAAGTACTATGAAAAAAATAAAGTGTGATAGGGCAAAAGAATAGCAGGAATATTCAAAATCAGGGGCACCAGGATTAAAAGGTAATCTCAATTAAAAATTTTAAATGACTACTCATTTTCAGAAAGGGGAAAAAAAAATCAGTGCACTATCCAGTCAAAATAACATCTATGTTCCAAACTGCTGAGGCTCATAATCAATTTCCAGGAATCTTTAGCTTTTTAAAATTCAAAAGGAATTCCACTGAAAATGCTCTATACTAAGACAATTGTGGATTTTTGCCTCTGAATTCTTTCTCTATTTCTAATTGATCAAGAGGATGTGCCAGTGTGTGTACAGATAATGTCTAATTACATTGCTCATAATAATTTTTTAAAAATTGATCTTCCCAGTGCTATTTTCTAAGAAATGTTTAATCTGTCTGAGGCTTTTAAGAAAAGGTTAAAGATCCAATATTATGAACACAGAATATTTTTTTTTTAAAAAAGCATTTTGTGGGAGCAGAAAACCTGAAGCTATCAAATATCTAAACAAAGATTCAGAATTCAATTTGACCTTCAATGCAGAAGGGTATAAACTACAGGTATGGGAAATGTTTAACTGTATCCTGAGTTTAATGAAACAGTGACCAAACAAGATAAGAAGTTGTTTCTAGTCAAACATGTAGCAACTGTTACACTATTGCTAAAAGCCTAGAAGGTTAGGCAAATAAACAGATAACAGATATAGAAGATAATTATTTCTGTTATCCTATTCAGGAAGGTAACAAGAGAAGGCTGGCTCCTATCCCAAGGGCCTTTTGAGTAACTTCTCCCACCATTTCCCCAGCCAGAAGTCACTTAAGAACAATGAGTCATGAAAACTTTAAAAAAATTAGACAAGAGCCTGAAATAATACTTGAAGTTTAGTGAAACCATATGCCATATAGAAAAATTCAGATGATAAAAATTAAGTGGAAAAATAAAAGACTTGTTATATACAATGTAGGATTTTTTTTTTAAAAAAGTCTATGGTATGTAGATGAAAACTGAACATAAAATTCTAAAAGGGAACAATAGTCCTGTTTTTAGTTAATAGCCTTTTAAAATGCCAAGTTCTCTTATCAGTAGTGAGTAGAAAAATCAGAAAATTAGTTACTCCATCTGGCTTAGCACTGGTCTATCCATGGAGTCAACTCTGATCAGAACTGTTTTCCATGGGGTGAGGCAGTTTTATAGAAACACAAGATGATTAAAAGCACTGACTCTAACCCCGGACGTAATGCTAAAGGGAATCAGGAAACACTATAAACTCAATGCTCAATTAGAATCAGGAAGCTAAAAGATGTAATTCCACATTTAATCTTATTTCCATTAAACCTAATTTCCATTGATGACCCCACAAAAATAAGTGTTTGACTATAAACAATCACTTGAATTGCTTTTCAATATATATGTGTACTGTCAAAAACCTATATTTAAAAAAGGTTCACAGAAATTCTACTTCATTGCTCCTCATTAAAAATATAGCCTAGGGCTGGGGCTGTAGCTCAGCGGCAGAGCCCTTGCCTAGCATGTGGGTGAGGCACTGGGTTCGATTTTCAGCACCACATAAAAATAAACAAATAAAATAAAGGCATTCTGTTTATTTACAACTACAAGTTTTTAAAAAAATATATAACCTAGAAAATATTTTTGTTGTTGTTGTTTGCACTGGGCATTGCACCCAGGAGTGCTTAACCACTGAGCCACATTCCCAGTCCTTTTTATTTTTTGAGATAGGGTCTCATTAAGTTGCCAAGGCAGGCCTTGAACTTGCCATTCTCCTGCCTCAGTCTCTAGAGTTGCTGGGACTACAGGCATATGCCACCACCCCTGACTGAGCTTTTTGTATCTGCTTTTATTTCTACAACATTTTGTGGCATAATCTGTATTAAGAAGCACACAGGAGATTGGGAGCCCATTTCCAAGCTTATACTGATCAAGACCCAAACTGACATTCTGACTAATGTGTATCTAAATTTCAGAGCACTACTGTGAATGGCAACAGTGACTGTGGGTTGATGGGGAGCATGTTTAAAGGAAAAGAGTGAATTCCATCTAAGGGTCCCATAGCCTAGAGATGGAAAAGGCAGATGCTTACAACTCAGGTCCCCAACTACACTTGTCATTTCCTTCTGTCAGACAGGCACCTCCTGCTTTGCTTCTTTTCTCAGCAAAGGGTACCACCATCCACCAGTTGCCCAGAGGAAAGAAAATCTTAGCTATCTATCATCTCAGGTTCGTACACCCTGCCCTGCTTACCTGACACTCACCCTCAATCCTGTCCATTTTCATCTCCAATCTATTGATTTACTGCTGCACTATCAAGCTTGGTTCAGATCACAAACAACTCTGCCTTACAGAGGGCAGGAATAAGTGCAAACACATCAATAGCCAAAATAAATGTTAGGTGGGTTGAATTCATCCACTAAAAAGGTACGTAAAATTATTATGTTTAAAAGCATTATGGTAATAACAATATTGGGTGGTACTAGTACTTGTACATGGTGAAAGTATTAAGAGAAAAATAGGTAATGGAGAACAGTTTACAAAGAAGATATAAAGCCATGGACTTTTTTTTTTTCACAAGGAGAAACCAGGAACTTTGCAGTCACTGGATTTAATGAAGCAGACCCTCCCTCTCTGGTTTTGCTCCTAGTCCATTTCCTGCTTTATGAGCCACTTTAAAGCATTCATTGCTTATTTTGACTCAGAGAGAAAAAAAAACTTACAACAAAAACAATAAACATATCAAAATCAGCATAGTATAGCAAACCCCATTTGCTATCATAATTATTAAGGGAAATCTTAATCTAACCTCAACCCTAAGTTTTTGGGTTATTTGAAGCAATCTCAGAGACCATATAATTCCATCTGTAAATAATTCAGTATACCTCTCTAAAATAAAAACCCCAACCCTATTGCTATTGTTACAAATAACCAAAGTTAACATCACTTCCTTAATAACAATATCCAGTCAAGTTACCTTTCTCCAATTTTTGTTTTTTGTTTTCTTGCTTCTTAGAGCTGTGTCCTTCTGACGTGTATTATTTCCTAGAATTGCTCACAAGGGCCTTCATAATCTGGCCTCTGCTTTTACAGTCTTTATTTTTAAAACTTGCATTATTCCTTTTCCCTAAATCCTATGCCTTCAACCATATGCACTTAATTTTTGTTCCACTCCCTGGCAATATCCCCTTACCAGGTCTCTGCCTGTCATTTGTAGCAGGCTGTCTCCTCTCATCCAGATCCTCTGCTCAGACACTATCTCAAACCTCAGGACATGGTGCACAGTCATATCCTCCAAGAAACCCTCTCTGCTGTGATTCTATGGGCTTTGTGTGCTCCTGCCTCCAGAAATGAAGCCTCTACTACCTGATGACCAAACCTTCTGCTCCCTCTCCCTCAAGTTTCATTAAAAAACAAATACTAATTTATAGTTTTCAGCTCATTAGAAATTAACCTTCCCCTGTTGGGTGCTCTGTGGCCAACATTTTCATGGTATGGTTATCATTCTTCATCTTATGCCTTTTGACTTGTATGTTCATGCACAATTATCATGCAGATCTCCTTCATATGATGATCTATAGGTGCAAAGGAGACTTGTGTTCAAAGATCATTTGTCAATACAGGTTGAGTACCTCTCTGAAATGCTTGTGACCATTAAGATTTGTTTTTCTGTTCTTTCTTTCTCATTTTTAATTGTCCTTTTTTAAAAAAAAATATTTGCGTATATATGAGTTCTCTTGGGAATGGGACCCAGGCTGAACAAAAAAAAAATAAAAATCACTTATTGTTAGAGTCTGTAAACAAGTCAGGATGGTGCCTGGCATTTTGCCAGAGGGAGTGGTTTGTGAAGTAACGCCAGCGAGCCATTAAGTGTGGAGATTTCTTATTGGTTGACTGCTGTATCTAGTTTATGTTAATTAGATAAGCTGTGTGGAATGTATAAATACCGCTCCTGTCCTACAATAAACGGCTCCCACTCCTGCTGTATCAATCTACACAAGTTGTTCGTCACTCCCCGGTTATTTTGCCCAGCCAGGCCGGCTGCGGCAACTTATATTTCACATATTCCTCCTATACACACAGCCTTAAGGAATTTTACACAAAAATTTTAAAATAATTTTGTGCATTTTAACAGTGCATCACATGAGGTGGTGTGTGTGGAATTTTCCACTTGTGGCACCATGTCAGTCCTGAAAAAGTTTTGGATTTTAGAGCATTCTGGATTTCAGATTTTCAGATTAAAGATACTCAAGCTACAATAAGAAAATCTACAGAATTACTTAATAATTCTTTGTAATTTACAGAATATTTAATAATCATGAAGATTTCAAATGTAAAAAATAATTGTGTATAACAAGGACAAGGACCAAAAGGCTACTGGAAAAAGACTCAAACTGGAAGGCAGGGATTCACAACCCCAGGGCAAGGGAGCACAAAACAGCTTCACCTTATTCTGAAAGTGGCACCAACTTCCTAAAACTTTACATGCACTCAGAAACATTATTGCTTTTCAAAAGATAACAGACTAAATAAACAGACTTTATAGATATTTTGGCTGAAGTACAACCAGAAGGCTATAAGATAACTGTCAAAGGAAGTTTCTGTAGAAAAGTTGACCACCTTGTATAGATTTCGTCATCTGTAAGTTGGTGCATAATGACTAGGAGGAAGTAAAAAAATTTTCTGAGCCCATAACAAATCTAATTTATATTGTGAAGCCAACTGATCATTTTTGGTTTTGTTATTTGAAGAAAGTTTTTTTTTAGAGAAGTATTTACGAATACTATATATGCTTCGAACAATTTTTAACAATTAGGATCATGCAAAGCTAAGTGGAATTTATCACTTCTATGCTATATTTTTTCCACCAAAGAAAAAAATTTGAGACAAGGTCTTGCCATGTTGCCTAGGCTGTCCTGAAAGTCCTGGGCTCAAGCAATCCTTCTGCCTCAGCCTCAGAGTAGTTTGGGGACAATAAGTATGCACCACCACAACCAGCCTGAAAATCTTAGGTTGGTTTGGGACCTTTGTTATTGTTATCATCTTGATTTTTTTGGTTTGTTTTTAGATTTTTGCAGTGCTAGGTGGGTGGAATCTAGGGCTTCATGCATGACAGACAAGTGCTCTACCTCTAGGCCAAATCTTCCACCCCCAAAATATTATTTTTATTTTAGTTTAACAAGATTAGAATGTTTGGGCTGGGGTTGTGGCTCAGTGGTAGAGCGCTCACCTAGCACATTCGAGGCCCTAGGTTCGATCCTCATCACCACACAAAAAATAAATAAATAAATAAATAAACAAAATAAAGGTATTGTGTCCAACTACAATTGAAAAATAAATATTAAAAAAAAGAGGGCTGAGGTTGTGGCTCAGTGGTGGAGCGCTTGCCTAGCATGTGTGAGGCACTGGGTTCGATTCTCAGCACAACATATAAATAAATAAATGTTCATTGACAACTTAAAAATATTTTTAAAAAGAGATTATAATGTTTTTAAGTGCTTAAAATTTTGAATTCATAACATATTAGTGACTTAATTTATTCATAAAATCTTCTGAAGAATAAGAGTACAGCTAACATTTATATGGTACTTTTTATTATACAAACACTAATAAACATGCTTAACTTACATAATCTTCACTGCTCTATGAGGTATGCATTATGATTACCACATTTCACAGATGAGCAAAGAGAGATAAGTGAATTGCCCAAGGTTATCAGCAAGTAAATAGCAGAGCCAACATTTGAGGCTAAGCTTGCCATTCTATGCACTGTTTGAGAAAACCACCTGCAAATGTACACACAGGTTCAGGATGAATTCTCACAGCAAAGGAAAGGAAATGGGGTACCATGTCTTTGCTGTGCCAGGAGAAACAATGCCAGAGACCAGCAGATTCTCAAAGCCAGCTGTTCCCGGTCGCTTCTTCTTACTGCACACTAAAAATGTTGCAGAATCAACTTGGAAGACATTTATAATATTCCTTTTGTAAATGTGATTCCCAGGTTAGGTTATCTTTCCTCCCCTAACTTTTCTGCTTATGTTTAAGTTCAAATAAAGGGGATAGAAATGCCCTAGAACAGTACACCTAGACACGGTCAGATTGTTGTTGTCAAGGAGGTGATGGAATGAGGGAAGGAAAGACATTACAAAAGAGTGTCCCAGGAAGACCTTGTGAATATGTCTTCAGGCCCCCATTTTGCTCCAACTTACAGAGCTCTTTGTGTCTATTTTGGAGGAATTATCCAAAAATATCATCTGAAATATGGCTTCCATGGCTACAAAAGCTGATAAACTAATAGTGTCATGGTAAAACCTTGGGTCAGAAGTCAAAAAGATCAGAATCCTTATCTCCAACTGGCCATAAGCAAGCCACAATTAGGCCTGGGTAGGTAATTTAGCAGGGCCGGGTTTCAGTTATCTCATTTAGGACAGTCCCACAGATTTCTTAGATGTTTAGTCATATTTGTAAACAAGTAAATAAAATTATATAAAAGAAGAAAAAGGTATGTTATTCATCTCACCAAATACAGCCAAAGAAAGCAAATAAAAATTTCATTCTTAAAGAAAGAAAAGAGGTAGGGTAAGGTAACAGTGATGGAGGACACTAAAGATTAGATGTTCCAGGTATGTTTCCTTAGTGCTCAGAATAACTCTCGGGGCTTGATCCAGTGATGTGAGATGTCAATATTCCCAAAGGCTTAAACAAATTTTTTTTTTTTTTTGGTGATGTTCTTTAGCTTGATGAAGAGAATTTATGGGTAACACATTCATATGGTCTTACTAAAGTAATAAAAACAATCAAAGTTCATTTAACAACATGGTCCCTACATCATGCCTTTGCTGTTCTCAGAAGCAAATTAAACACAGATATGTTTATATGGTAACATCTTAGAAGGGAAGGGAGGAGGGATGGGAATAGGAAAGACATGAATGAATCAGACATATCTTTTCTATCCTCATATATAAATATGTGAGCAATGTAACTCCACATCATGTACAACCACATTAACGGAATCCTAATTGGAATAAATTATTCTTATTCTATGCACATATAATATTTCGAAATACACCCCACTTCATGTTAAAAAAAAAAAAAAAAACCCTCGGCCTCTGTCATCTTTGGGCCTGCCTAGAAGTCTGGAATTCCGAGAGCAGGTCATCAGGAAGGGAAGCCTGAAACACTGGGACAAAAGGTAAAGCTGCTGTCCACAGGCAGAATTTCTTCTTCAGTTGAGCCTCAACTCTGCTTTTAACTTATTGTATCAGAACTCATTCTCAGATTATTTTCAGTACTTTAGATCAATTTATTACAGATTTTAATAACATCTATGAAATACATTCACAGTAATATCTAGATTAGCGTTTAAGTGAATTACTAGAGACTGTAGCCTAACTAAACTTAAATATCAAAATGACAATCTCATATGCCAAAATAAATAAATAACGTGCTTTCCATTTTATTTTGTAAACTTTATTTCTTCCCTGTGTATTTATGTAAGGAGTTAATGGCTACCAATTTATTTTGAGGCAAAATGTGTATAAATTGTGTAATTCTTACTAGTTATAACCTCCTCCTTTAATGTTTTCCATTAAAATGTTTGTATGTCAAAAAATATCAGTATTTTATTATCTTAAAAAATATATCTTAGAAGCCCATATTTGGCTTCTAACCCTGACTCTGCCATTTGATGTGAATTTTAACAGTCTCCTTGGTCCTGTTTCTTCTGCCCTACTTCAAACTATGCTAAATAATTAACCTTTGACTTATTATAATTTAAAAACATGATTTACCTTATATCTCTATTCTTCAGGTAAGCACACAGGATAGGTCACACGAGAAGGGAAATCAGTCACGAGCAATCACCCAACAGCTTCAATCCACTATTTAGGCATCTGAATGGAGCAAGAAAGAGGCTGTTTTTGGAGGCCTGATGCAAATCCCCTTTCCCACCAGGACTGAAACCAATTAAATAAGATCTTAAGGAACAATGCTCCATTCAGGTTCATTAGACAAAAGCATTAAAACTAAAGAAAATAATTTCATAAGGTTGGGGGTTAAAGGTGCAATCCCTTAGAACAAGTCATGATTAACTGAAAGCAAGTTAAACAATGGAAAGTTACTGGGTCAGCTCAGAAGCCAACACCAATGGACCTACAAGTAAAGTACCATGTTACCAATTGACCATCATATGCATGCAGATACAAACTTAGTAAATAATAACACTCATTAGTACAAATCCTGATTAAAATAGTTGGTGTTTAAAAGGTCTTTCTGGAAATATTTAAACTTGGGAAATAAAAATGTTCAAAGCAATCTGAAATTGCTTGCATACCTTTATTTAAGGAGCCCATGTATTTTACTAGCATCAAAAGCAGAATTTATAGTAGCAAAGAAGACTAGACCTCTCTGATAATGATTTGCAATCCTAGATTTGAAATTTTTCTCTGGGTAGCAGACTGTTCCAATTTTTACCCTAGACATGACATACACACCTGGGTCAAAAAGTTGGAAATGGCAGCTGATGTTCTAATTTTTGCATTAGAACTTTGTTAATTAAAATAACAATTTCTACCTTAAAGACTTTTGGAACAAGTAAATATAAACAAGTTTAGTTAACTCGTATCAGTGTATGTATTTGAATCATGTGAGGAATTATGTGTGGTTTCTCTTTATAAATAAGTGATGTCGGCTTAGTGATATTCTACGAGCAAAAGTTAATACAGTTTTCTATCAAGTAACAATGATTCCTGATGAAGTATCTAAAATTCATGTAAATGGCAACAAATGGGAAAATTCTAGGCCCTTCATAAAATAAACCAAACTTATAAACATTTCCCCCATATCAACAACACACACTTATAGAAAGTTTTTCAAGGTATATGTCCGCATGTAAAACAGGGGCTCCACATTCAAAGTCAAATTAAGTGAAGCACTGTGTGTTGTGGCTTCAAGAAAAGTCAGAACATTTTAGAGTTGAACATTTGCTTTTCTCTTACTTTTAATAGAGATCCAAGTTAACCTTAAATCACTGTGCTATTATTTTGCTAATAAAGAACTCTTGATATCATGTTGTATTCTTAAATGTGTGCATTTTTTTTGTGTGTGTGTTTCAATTCAAAAATAAATATTTTGAGAGGCTGGTGTGTATATACAGTCCAGTGGTAGAATGCACACTCAGCATTGCAAAAGGCCTGGGTTCAATCCACAACATAAATAAATAAATAAATAAATAAATAAAAAAAATGCTTTCAAAAAGAAATCTTTATAGTTATTGATTAAAAAGATGTCATGATGTCATGTACTTACTTATGGGCTGCACCTTTGGTCATGGGTACAAATTAACAATAACGATGGGTTTCTGAAATAACCCTGAAAGTTCCTCCCTAACCCTTTCCTCTGCTGAACTTTAGAGTCCCCCATTTCCTTGGGAAACACCCGAGATTTGATCCACCCAGACACACTAGAATGAGAAAGATTCTGCAAATTCAGGAATAAGAAAGACGCTGATTACCTACATTTCCTCTCTCCAAATGGCATAGCACTCTTGGCCATGTTTAATTGCTATAGAATATCATGAAGGCACTACCCAACTCCTAGACTAACATGCAGTCACATATTCCCCATACCATTCCCTAACATTCTCACCTCTCTTTAAAAAATAAAGTCAAGAGAAGTCACCTGGAATTCAAGGTCATTGGTTCTCTCCCCTTCCCTATGTTCCTACCCATTTTTGTAGCAGGCCCTGCAGTTTTACAGTTCACTGCTTACACAGGGCTCTCTCCTCTGCTGGTTATGAGCTGCGAGGACAGAGTCCATGTCTTATTTGTTGGTGTCACTGGCTGTTAGCCAAGTACCTGACATTCTGGGCCTAGAATGGCTGCCGAATGACTACATCAGCCCACACACTCAAAAACACCAGAGTTACCTTACCCTTTTCCAAAGAAGCACAGGTATCTTTCTTTTCTAAATGAGTCAGTGATGTGTTTACAGAATTGTGGGCCTATCAAATACAAGTCCCGTCTGACTTTCTATGGTTTACTTCATGTAACTGCAACTTCTATTATAGCATATCTTACATAAATAGGTGGGATATGATGTAAGGTGTAAAGAACACACCATATCTGGCTTCAGAACATCAAAGCAATGCTGATGTAGCTTTTCGATATATAATTTTCAAAGTACATAATTCTGAAAATCCTTGGAGAGGCTTCTCAAATGATTTATGGTTATAATCTCTGTAATTATAGTCCTTGGAATCATTAAGGAATAAGTAAATCCTTGAACAGGGTCCTGCTTATCTTTGTAATTTCTTCATTCCTTCATGATTCAGCCCTCCGGGAGTTGTGCAGTATGGAGGGTGAGCCACCCCAGCCCCAGAGCTTAGATAATTAGGGACTCTGGTTTCCAGAGCTTCCCAAACATGGACATTGAAATGGACAAGCACTTCATGAGGTTGGCATCCTTCTGCCCCCATCTGAGTTACGAGAAGTAAAATTTCTAACAAGTGGCAGAAATGGGATTTGAATCCAGGCAGTGTAGGTTCCACTATGTTCTGTTGTTACTTTCTGGATATTTTTTTTTTTTTTTTTTTTTTTTACAATCAGGACATACTATGATTTTCCCCTAACAGCAGCAGCAGGTTTCTTTCCCTGTGAATCTTTCTGGGCAGATGGCACACCTTTTCCCCTTCAACGCTTCCTGGGGGCAGTTACCACAGAGGTAACCGGCTGTTTGCCCTGTGAGGTGACATCCTTCCAAATATTAGCTGGTCCCACCTTCTTACATACAGTTACCAGATCTGGGTCATGTGACTCCCTCAGTGCCTCTGAGAATGTTTATCCACTCTCTGGTGACTTAGAAGAGGGGCATTTCCTGGAAATATTGAGGTTGGACATTTCATTGTAGTGAGGTGTTTAGAGAGTGTGAATCACTCCTGTTGCCTAGTAACTCATTTGTGTTTGGCAGGATGAAGGCAACCGAAGCACAGGTACAGTCGGGCACAGGGCAGATATTTATTCAGCACAAGCCCCTCCCAACACTGGACTGTTGATTTAATGTTTAAATCTTGACACTGTTCTTTCCCAGTTCCTTACTAGTCCTAGAAGTTCCTTCAATCTTTCTTTGTAAGTCGGAAGAATTCAGAAAGTATTATATTATGCAAAAAATCACCACATTCCTTATAGCTGAAATAAAGGTCACATTATTTTTCCTATTGAATTGTCTCATGGTGTTTGGAGGGCAGGCAGCTCATCCCCAGAGCTTGTATAATTACAGACTATGGTTCTAGTACTCCCCAAATATAGACATCAAAAAATGCACAGCCAACTTTACAAGGGAGACATCCTTACTGCTCTCATCTGAGGTATAAGAATGGAAACTGAGAAATCTAGCAAGTGACAGAAAAGGCAATTACAGGATCTTTGCAGGTATAGGGAACTGGAATTACCCAGTGTCATGGAGGTTACTTGTCATCCCTAGAAGAATGAGTTTTCTCAGGAATTCACTGTTAACATAATGTACTCATAAACAGCACTGAGTCACTAATTCCGACCTCATAGTTAAGAGATAATTTTTTTATGGATAACAGGACCATTGACTCATTTGGTGGGCTATATTCCAGACCACAGAATTGTTAACACTCAAATGCACATACTTTCTTCTTCTTTTTAAAAAAAATTTTTAATAGTAGATGGTCATGATATCTTTTTATTTATTTATTTATTTGTTTGTTTGTTTATTTATTTATTTGTTCTGTAGAGGAGGAAGAGTTTATTTGAGGGCTCATGGTTTATTTTTTTTTTAATGTTGTGCTGACAATTGAATCCAGTGCCTCACACATGCTAGGCAAGTGTTCCGCCACTGAGCCACAACCCCAGCCCTTTTTTTTTTTCTTATAACAAGAATTGATTAGCACAATATAAATAGTTTCAAAAATTAGGGGATTCACCCTCAAATACCATAAGGAATAGAAATCATGGGACAGCTAGACTAAGGTCACCTTACTAATCTTTTGTCTTCAAATTAAAGATAGCATGGTCTTTAAGTCACTGTAGAAGCCAAAAATTTAGAATAAAAACACTTTGGTTTTTGCATCCTATATAAAGTCTCCACCAATTATTACTTTCCCCATATATGTTATGGCTCCATCACTTTCCTGGTCATTTCTATACACTAATGGATAGAATTTATTCAAAGGAAGAAAAAGTATTTTTTAAAGCCATATATATATATATATATATATATATATATATATATATATATATCTAGCATGGGTGGGTATTTCCGGTTTATTTATTGTTTGTTGTTCTATTTTATTTAAATGTCATACCTCTGCCCATGGGATATACCTGTTACAGACACAAGAAGGTAAGATATAAGGGTATAACTAAATATTACTTCTAATCTTAAAGGGAAAGTCCTAGATCCTAAATTTATTTATTACTTTCAGACTAAAGGATGCCAAAATAATTTTAGGAATTGTTCTTCTTTCTTCTCATCAAATAATATTCATTATTATTGGGGTTTCAGTATAGCTGATACCCATAAGTACTACAAAAGTCAAATAGATAATTTTGCTTTGTTTTTCACAGCTGTAAATGGGTTATATAAGTTTCCTTAGTAAATTTCATCTTAAACATGTTAAAACTTTATCATCTCTGAATTTTTCCCCTTAAATATGTCTCTCAAAAAGAGAAATTTTTCCATGTCTAAAAACTTCTTAAATTCTACCAGATCAGATTCATAGCAGATTTAAGAAAAGAGTACTCTCATTATCTAGAACTGGCTAGTTGTAGGTTAGAATAACAGGTGGTAAGAAATATGGGGATGAATTGCTCTCCAAAGTATTTTAAAATCCTTAACCATGTCTAAAGCAGGTTTTCCTAATTTGGGGTTCATAGTTGACAGGTAAACCTCCTAAAGCTGTAAAAATTATCTTGGCTCCTACATATAATGGAGAAAACAAAGTATTCAGTTCTATAAACTCTCAAATTGAGTTTAGGTCCTGAGCAATGAACTGCCAGCAGATGGCTAAGGATTTAATTCATAATTTGTTGCTGACGACCTGCTTAATCAAACTGTAGTTTAAAAAAAAAAGAATATTTTTTTCAATGTTGTAATTGAATATTTCTAATCATTAAATAGGAGTAGAGTTCTCTACCTCTGACAGTGAGCACAGTTTATTGCATTTGTAAAGTACTCTGAAAGTGAAATCACCATTAATTTTCTCATATTTTGAAAATGTATCTAACCTTCATTTAGCTACCCGTTACAGCCAGGCAAACAAGACAGATCTTGTCCCTGATATCATAGATCTCATGAACTGGTTGGGGAAACAAATAAATGACACAGGGAGTAAATGTTTGCAAAATTAAAAGTTCAAGACTATAGGAATACATTGCCAAGGCACACAAGCCATTCCGGAAAGTTCAGAGAAGGCTTCTTGGAAGAAACTCTAAACTGAGATCAGAAGGACAAAGCGTCAGGCATGTTGGGGTGGGATCAGTAAAGACAGATGAGGTGGTGTGTTCAAAGGCCTAAGAAGCAAAGCAAGGTAGCATATTTAGCAATGGTGAGTCAACTTGGCAGAAATGGGGGAAGGTCAGCTCTTGAATAGCCTGGTAAGACCTATAATACTTGGGTTTTGCTCCAAAGATAAATGGAATCAGGGAGCAACACACTCAATTTTTATTTTTTAAGATCCCATACATGATTTCTTATGCTCAGTGGAAAATGAAATTATTCTCATACGCAAGGGTAAGTGTGCAGGAGTCTCCATATAACCAGGTTTCTGCAGTACCAGTGAGATGTTACCATGCGACCAGGGAATAATAGGGGCTCAGCTTAGGAAGAAGTACAATCTGAATTCCAAATCCAGTTCCACCACATTCTAGCAAATCACTTAACTTTGGGAAATTCACTTAAACCCTTGATGCCTCAAAGCAGAGGTAATAATAACTACCTCACAAGGCTGTTATGAAAACTAAAGCACTGAGAATCGTGGCTGCCACCATGTCAAACACAAACCAGTCAAGCCTGGGATTGAGAACCATTGTTCCTGACTATATTTAACATTTTTAAACTGTATATATATATAAAACTTTGGGGACTGGAGGTGTAGCTCTGAGATACATGATGTGCTTAGCATACACACAGTCCTGGGTTACATTCTCAACATCAAATAAAATAAATAAAAACTTTTATCTTTAGAAGCTATTTCAGTTCCTTAGGAACAGCAACTTAAACAAATAAATCTTTATGTTTAACTGTCTTACACATTTTTCTATTTGAATTTTTAAAAATTTTAAATAGAATGCAAATCCAACAATAATTATACAAAAATAAAGTCTGATTTCTGCCTTTGGGCCTTGTGCCATATTTGGGCAAAACTCTCCTGTCCTGCAAATCAGCATTTACATGGCCTAATTGGCCAAAAAGTGGCCCTGATCTGGAGTTTCTAGGACTACTTATTTGCAGATAAGCTTCAGAGTCAAAGCATAATTCATAAATCAGACTACTTAACTAAACTTCTGTGCCTATGAATCCAAAAGAATTTGGTAAACCATTTTTTGAATAATTATAGAGAAGGAAAGCAAGGAGCTTTTATATCTAAATACAAACATTAAGATAACCAAGAATCAGTCATGTGGCTTCACCACTAAGCATAAAACGATCTAATTCCCAGGGAAGACTTCTTGCCATCTCCATTTGTTAGGTGTAAATGCTAAATCAGTCTATTCAAAAATCTGAAAGACTGGACATTTTACAATAAAACAAGTGCTAAAAGTCAATTATGTGCTAACATATCTGTGTCATTTGCACTAATACTGCAGAAGATAGAATATCTAAGTCTTTACAATGCTGAGTGTCTGCAAGGGGTGTGACCACCCTCATGTCAATGACTCACTAGGAGGCTTCAGAAAACTCTGCCTATGGCAATACTCACAGCTATGATTTATTTCTGCAAAGGGATACAAAACAAAATCAGTAAAGGGAAAAGGCATTTGGGCAAAGTTTGGAGATGACCAGGCACAAGCCTTCAAATGAGCCTCTCCCAGTGGAGGCATATGAGATGTGCTAATTTTACCAGCAACAGGTGTGAAGTAGTGTAGACCAGGGTTTTTAAATTGTATTTATTTTTATTTTTTTTAATTGAGGTTGGTCACTAACACAACCTCTGCCAGACATAAACCCAAATTCCATACTCCCTGCAGGAAAGCAGGTGCTCAACATATACCATATTTTTTCCAAAAATAGTGTAGAAGCTAGCTGTGATGGTACACACCTATAATGAGAAGGCTATCTTAGCACTGATTTGTTAATTTTTCCTACATATATTGTTTAGAGAAATTTCTTTATTGCAGAGAAGTATAGTATGCTATTTTTTTACATTTTGAAGGGGGAAAATATAAATCCATATTACTATTTCCTTCCATCTGCATAAAGGAATCCAGAAGGATTCATTTAGGTACTGACAACTTGGGAGACTGAGTCAGGAGGATCACAAGTTGAAGGCTAGCCTCAGCAATGTAGCAAGAGCCAAAATAAAATAAAAAGGGATGGGGATTTAGCTCAGTAATAGGATGCCCCTGGATTCAATTCCCAGTACGAAACACAAAACAACAAAAATGTGTAGGAATGGTGAACCCTTCCTATCAGGACTGGTGGGAACGCCAAAGGACTGATCCTGCAAGCAGGTCTAAAGGACAGCAGCCTCAGGCCTGCCATTTCAGCTCCCTACACACTGATTTGTTTCAATTAGCTGTAATATAGGATCAAGCTATAGCAGAAAGGTCCTACTTTTAATTCAGTTAAGTATATCACATACCTGAGAAACACTTTTATCCTGCATATTTATGGAATAAACAATGTAGCACTTTAAATAAGGGCAAACATCATCTTCAAATTTATAATAGAAAATCTAAAATGACTTGGCAGACTTTTTTAATTACCCTCTGGCAACATGTACAATAATTTTTATTAAAAAAAACTTAATTGCAGCTCTATTTGATTTTTCAAGAATTTTCTTTTAAAAATGCCACTGAAAATTCCGAATAAATATTATTCCCAAATTGGAACTACTATTGAGAAACCATTTAACCTATCAGGATTGGCAAAACCTCCAGACACTGAAAACAAGTACCTTCACAAGTTTCTGGTAGAAATGTAGTAAGAAAACCTACTCTGGAAAGCAGTTTAATGACATCTGTCAAAATTACACATGTATCTTATAACCTGCAATCCTCCTTTGCAAGTTTACACAGATGTAATTGCATACATGAAAAGTAGCCTATGTACAGTTATTTATTGCAGCATTGTTTAAAAGCCAGTGATTGGCCTCAACCCAAATGTCCATCAATGGGTCACTATTTACATTGTGGTACATCCCTACAATGGACAACACAGTAACTGCTTTAAAAAAAATAATGAGGAGCTCTCTTAGCACTGATTTGTTAAATTTTCCTACATATATTGTTCAGAGAAATTTCTTTATTTCAGAAGTACAGTATGCTAATTTTTTCATTTTGAAGGGGGAAAATATAAATTCATATTTCCTTCCTTCTACATAAAGGAATCCAGAAGGATTCATTTAGGTACTGACAACAGAGGCTGGGTGGGGGCTGAATGGCAGGAGCAGAATTTGGTCTCATTCCATAAGTCTGAAAAAAATAATGGATAAAAATTATATACTTCTGGGGCTGGAGTTGTAGCTTAGCGGTAGAGCGCATGCCTAGCACACATGAAACACTGGGTTCGAACCTCAGCACCACATAAAAAAATAAATAAAAAAGTTATTGTGTCCATCTACAACTAAAAACATTCTTTATATAATCCTTTCTCAAGTCCAAGTTAAATTAACCTAGTCCCTTTTTTGGGCTGTTGTTTCAACAAACTTCTAAAAATTCTGGACTGAGTAGAGCAGAAGATTTCTTTATTTTCCAAATCATGTTCCAACTCTCTCCTTTTCTACTTGTGTCCATCTACCATCTTGCAGGGGGTTTTCCCAGGGTACCTGAGGGAAGGAGAGTCCAGTTCTCTATGCCTTCCTGCTCCCATTTGCCTTCTGAGGATATCTGGGAGTTTTTTAAAGATTCTTGAAAGCAAGAATTTGTTTTTTGTCCTCTGCCTCATTTGCCACATGGAGAAGAGGGCCTGGCACAGAGAAAGTGTTAAGTATTTGTTGAATAAATGGATTCTTTTCTTCATCCAATTTCAATGGGACAGATAATACCACACAAAGGGAGAGAGAAAATTTGTTGGTGTCAAATATATTAGAAATACTTGTCATTCCTAGTATTGGCCCAATATAGGCGTTCTGATCCTTGCAACATTCCTAGAATTATTCTGGGTTTTATGGAAGGTGAACAAATAAGCCTAGAGAATGCTGTGTGGAACACTGAACCTTAATTATTCACAACATTTTATTTTTTAATTAACTTGTGATTACATGTACTTTGGGTCCATATCAGGATGGAAGTCTTTCCAGGGAAACACAACACTAATTAGTAATGAGGTAAAACAATGGCTACCTTAAGTCAAATGAGTTCTAGTCCTAAGGTACCCAGAGGGAAAAAGAAAATCTTTTGCACCAAAAGTGCAATAACTATTTTTATTTTCAAGAATAAAATTATCCTTGAAGTTAATTTCAAGCAGTCTAGCAGTGAATTTATTCACACAATATCGATGTCAATCACACTGAGCACAACTTCTTCCTCCTCAGTGGGCACAGAGACATCTCTTTAACCTTGGAATATATAACTTTTTTTCTTTTTCTTTTTCTTTTGGCACTAGGGATTGAACTCAGGGGCACTCCACCACTGAGCCATATCCCCAGCCCTATTTTGTTTTTTATTTAGAGATAGGATCTCACTGAGTTATTTAGCACCTCATTTTTGCTGAGGCTAGCTTTGAACTCGTGATCCTCCTGTTTTAGCCTCCTAAGCTGCTGGGATTACAGGCATTCGACATCACACCCAGCCTAACCTTAGAATATGTGACAATAAAAACAGAATAATCGTACTAGTTATACTTCAATAATGTGTTGAATATGTGCATAGCTGACTGATTTATTGTGAAGATTTTTAGTGCCACAAACTTTTCTTAAGCTTGGTTGAGGCCACTGAGCATTCTCTTTTAGCAGAAAGGTTTTAAACTTTGGGTCTTATGTCCATTTCTCTTGCTGTCATTTAAAACAGCAATCCAATAAGTGAGGAAACATCCATCTACCCGAAAGAGCTTGCCATTCAAGATTCTCCATAGGATAAAATAAAAATTCTAAAAGTAAAAGTATTTGTGCAATATATTTTACAGGGCTAGGGGTGGAGGTGGGGATTAAACCCAGAGGCACTTCACCACAGAGCTATATCCCCAGCCCTTTTTATTTCTTAAGATAGGATCTTGCTGGTTTTTCAGCGACAACAAGATCCAGCCCTACACAGGATGCTGGATCTCACTGTCCTTTTCAGCGTTTTACTACTTGCTCCTTACCCTCCAATCCCCTCAATAAAATGATCTAACCCCCCCACCCCCTACACAAAAATAGGATCTTGCTAAGTTGCTTATGACCTTACTAAGTTGCTGGGGCTGGTTCAAATTTGTTAACCTCCTACTTCAGCCTCTGAGTCACTGGGATTAGAGCTGTGCACCACTGTGCCCGGCTTGTGTAGTATTTTAACTGGAAAAGGGGAGACAGCAGAGAAGTTGCAGAAGTGGTGGCCAGCCAACCTTGAGCTGATGATACAGCATTAGAGAGCACCAATCCTACCATTTGTAGATGATCGCATGGATAAGTCCACCTTGGTCCTGTGGCAGTTAACACTCCAAGTCTTGTGGCAGATGTTTTCTGAGTGTTGTAGGGCCAGAGGATGCCAACTGTAGGAAGGGGAAATGGTCAGGTTAAGAATGATGCTTTGAGCCATGTGTAGTGGTGCACAACTGCAATCCCAGTGACTTTTGAGGCTGAGAAAGGAAGATCACAAGTTCAAGGCCAGCCTGAGCAACTCAGTGAGGCCCTGTTTCAAAATAAAAAAATAAAAGGGGCTGGGGATGTGGTTCAGTGGTTAAGCATCCATGGGTTCAATCCCTGGTCTCAAAACAAACAAACAAAAAGACTGAAGTAATGGTACATGCACCATTATTTTAAATAAAAGAAGCCAGTCAAAAAGACCACATGTTGCATGATTTCATTTATAAGAAACATACAGAACAGACAAACGCAGAAACACAGAAAGATAAGTAGCTACCAGGGGCCGGGGGAAGAGGAGAATGGGCAGTGAACATGAGTGGGTATGTGGTTTTTCTCCAGGGTGATGTGTTCTAGAACTAGATAGTAGCTGGCTGTAGATTCAAAATATACCAAAAACACAGAACTACACACTTCCCACGAATGAGTTTTATGGGATGTGATTACTTCTCAATGAAGTTGTTAGAAAAATAAAAGGAAAAATGTGTACCTGAAATGCCACCTAGTGATGAAATAAACTTCAACCAGCCCCAAAGTTCATACCAGGGTAAGGCCCATCAGAGTAAGTGGCCTAGTGTCACATCTCAGAGGCTGTAGGCTTCCCTCCAGGAGCCACACTTATCCCTACAAAGAACACTACATATTTGGAGGATATTTTCCTCATCTCAACTTGAACTTTAATCCAGCCACTCCCCTCTGGCAACTCCACCCACCACTACCACCGGCCTGACTCTACTGCCCAATACCATCCTGCTTACCCTGAATCATTTCTTCCTGTGTCCCATTTTCCAAGCTGATCTTTCTAAAAGTTCACACTCCTACTTTAAACCCTTCAGAGTTTTCCCACACTTAAGAGATCTCTAGGGCACTGAGATACCATGTATTTTATTTCTTAGGTAGCAGGGGCAAGTCAAATCAAAGCAGATAATTGTTCTTGGGCTTTAAGTTTGTGAATAGTAATAATTTATAACTATTTTTAATATGGTATAAATGGTACTAATAATATTGTCATCTTCTAGATTATATTCAAGTCCATTGCTCTAAACATGGTACCTTCTAGTCACTTACATGTGGGCCCTTGTCAAAGAGGAGAATGGGGCTTCCAGCTATGGCAAAACACAGGTGTAACCCCAGCAACTTGATCTGAGAGGCTGATCCAGGAGGATTGAAATTTTGAAGCTAGCCTAGGTAATTTACCGAGACTCTGTCTCAAAATAAAAAATAAAAAGGGCTGGGAATGTGGCTTAGTAGTAGAGTATCCTTGAGTTCGATATCCCCAGTATTGGAAGAGAGGAAGGGTGGGGGCGAGGGAGCAGAGAGTGAATGGCTAAAAGTTAACAACCAGAAATTGAAGGCAAATACATGCTCACCATTTCAAAAAAAAAAAAAAAGTTTTTGTACACATTCTAAGGTGGTGTTATGTTATAAAAACACTCATTTTGAATAGTATCATGAAGTTCGTGATTTATTTTAATATAAAGTTTATGGATCATACGTAATTTTATAAAGGAATAAAGTAAGTGATATAACTTTCAACTGACGGAAGTGAGGTAGAATCAGAGAGCTTGGTAAATACACACCAGGTGTTCTTGATCACAAGATGCAGAGGAAGAGGGAGAATTGTTTCCTGTGACTTAATGTCATTCCACCTGCTGCCAGGGGCAAGTCACTGCAAAGGCAGCAAAGCCGGTGGTTATGAATAAGGATTCTGAAGTCCACACTTAGCACCTGTGTGACTCCAGGTGAGAGCCCAACCCTCCGGGTGCCTCAGTTCCCTCATTCAATTGGGACAATAACTATGCTAACTTCATAGGATCCCTCAAAGCACTCAAGAATTGAAGGAATTAATAGGAATGAAGAGCTTAGAAACAGCCTCCGGCATTTAGTGTCCTATGCATTTGTTAAGATGGAACTAAGATGGGAAGAGACGGGGGAAATTCAGTGTATTAGTCAACTCTTACACACTGATGGAACCTGGGCTGCATATTTGGTTCTCAACTCCTTTGTTGCCAGAGTCAAAAACAAAAACAAATAACCTACAGACCAAAACTCAGAGAGAGGAAGAGGGAGAGAGTCCATATCTGTATGTATTTTGAGGAAGAGGACTGGGGAATAATATTTTGTTCTCTAGAAGAAACAAAGCCTTCCTTGACACTTAGCTTGGATATGTTCGCTGTGGGTCCATAAACAAGAGGTAATGAGCAGCATCGAAGACCAGGCAAGCCATCGCATGGTGCTTTGATAGGCTTTCATTATGTCCCTCCATGAATTTCAAAGACTAATGCTCCAGAAGCTCTTCAGTAAGAAGCCATGCAATGTGAGAGGAATGCACAGCTCTAATGGGCTGGCTCTTTTCAGGGACACAATTACACCAGAAATTCTCAGTCCATCTTTACATCCATTCCCCACAGCCATGCTTCTGATGATCAGGGTTGAGGAGACTGGTCCAGATTTATGAAGCAAATTTCCTAACATCAGGAGATGGCAAAAATAAACCACATGAAAACATTAAGAAACCTGATGCGTTGAAAAGCATCTGTTTTTAAGTTTAATGGATTTGAGAGTCATCATCTGGCAGAAGTCATCATCTCAGGGGATAAAACAACTTGGAAGGATATTCCCATCTGTCATAGTCATCTGAGGCTCTAAGCTCTTGTGGTTAAGACATATTTTATTGTAAATTGGACAACAGATGAATTTTCTTTAAAAGACTGGTTACTAGAGAGCAAACCATAGCTTTAAAAAGACCTGTGCTGGGCATGGTGGTACATACCTATAATCTCAGAGACTCAGGAGGCTGAGGCAGGAGAATCATAAGTTCAAGGCCAACCTCATCGCAAAATAAAAAGGCTAGAGCTGGGGATGTGGCTCAGCGGTAGAGTGTTTGCCCAGCACCACCAAACATAAAAATAAGAAAGCTGGGGATGAGCATGATGGCCCACACCTGTAATCCTAGAGACTCAGGAGGCTAAGGCAGGAGAATCACAAGTTGGAGTTCAGCCTCAGCAATTTAGCTGAGACTATCTCAAAAAGAAAAACAGACTGAGGATGTAGCTCAGTGTTAAGAGTGCCCTCGGTTCAATCCTCAGTATTGCAATAAAATAAGTAAATAATTTAAATAAGACCTGTGCTTCTTCAGATAGTCCCAAACTACCAATAGTCCCTTACCATGATGTAGCTGAACTTCCATGGTTACTCCACAATTCAAGTAATAGTTGAACTTCATGTGCCTAAGCCAACATCCCAGTGATTTGTCATTCTTTTCTACTTAATCCAGCAAAGTATGTTGTACTTGGAGTTAATTATTTCAAAATTTTTCTTCAGAGTGATGTTAATCTTTTTATTTAATAGAAACATAACAATTGTACATATTTATGGGGTACCAAGTGATGTTTCCATACATGCACACATCAGGGTAATCAGCATCTCCATCATCGTAAACATTTATCATTTCTTTGGGAACATCCAAAACACCCAATTTTGAAATATATACTAAATTGTTAACCGTAGAAAGGATGTTAATCTTAAAGTTGAAATCGACTATAGCAATGTTTTTTCTTTTTAATATATGTGGAGTATTGTTAAAGAAAGCAGAAATAGATTACTTGTGGTTCTCAGGCATTGAAGGTAGCATTCTGCAGAGGAGAGATAGCATTTATAATTAACCCTTGCGCATCCTTGGATAAACATCACGTCTTCGGAGAAGTAGGATCAGGCTTCCTTTCACTTCCCCAACATAATTCTACACTTTTTCTCCATCCTATTTGTTTGCTAATTGCAATCATTTAGTCGATCAAAAGACAAGATTTACTTGTCTTCTTTCTGTGAGACTTTTAAGATTCATGAGGGAAGGGGCCACACCTGTCAGGTTTTCTGCTATTTTTCAGGCACAAAGCCTGGAAGAGTTGATGGCTATATCTGAGTACGTGTTTACAAACTAACTCTATAAGAAGCACATGTCAGCTCCTTGAAGAACAGGTAAGGAAGTCACTGAAGCGATCCTACAAAGGAGGGAGGGAATGAAGCATTTAACTCTCATCAAAATGTGCCCCACAGTTGGATACTTGGAAGGTGCATTTCAGAGACAGAGTCCCTGGATGTACCTAAGGTAGATATGAAAGAGAGGGAGGGAGAAAGGGACTGTGGAGGACTGACCCACTAATACAGGCGGGTGCTTTCAGAGTAAAATCTTATTATTAGAACTTAAATAGTGTTTTCTAATTATAGACTCAAACCTAAAATATCTTGAAAGGTCACTCTGTACTTCCCACTGCCTAATGCACACTGCATTCAAAACATCCCCAAAATAGGAATCCTTTTAAAAAAAAAAAAAAAAAAAAAAAAAAGCCCAGAGAAGGAAGGTTGAACAACAGATTGAAAAGCCCTGTGTTCACAACCTCTGCTTTCTGCAGTTTTTCTATTAGGTCCTCTGTGGCTCAAACAACCAGTAAGCTGGTTCATTCCTCCAAGACACAAAGTTATTATTGTCACAATCAAACTTCTAAAATATTCAGAGTAAAAGTCATAAGAAAGCATAAGAATGTCACATAATAGTGATCGTTAAATATTTTTAAAGTCTGTCAAATGCCTTCAAACCTTCTTCAGGGAAAAAAAAAAGCCCCTTACACTTGCACATTGAAAGTCAGAAAGTAGTAACAAACAAATATGAAGTAGTAAGCAAACAAATATGAAGTCATTTTCTTCATATATTAAATTTTTAAAAAAATTTAAGTTACAAAACTGCTTTCCAGGACTACTATTAAATGCATTTCTTAGGTTTTTGTAAATCTAAGCATGTGAACAAAGATTTAGCTCTGAGCATATTCACCATGACATTGTTAAAAATAGAGAAAAAATTGAAAAAAAAACTTTAAGTGTCTTAAGTGCAAGTGCAAGATATTGCTTAAATAAATTGTGGTAGACACAATGTAATTATGAAATACTCCTTCACCAGGTTCAGTGGGGAGGGATCAGAAGTTCATGATACAAAACAATGTTCATGGGTACAAAACAATGATACATATCTGACCCTATTTATCCTGTTATTTGAAAGTTGCATATGTAAACATAAATGTTACTGAAAAAAAATAATGCAAAATGTTAACAGGCAATAGATTTCTAGATGACTTATGTTTTCTTATCTAGGTATTTACTTTTCTAAAATAAACATGGCTTGCTATCATAATTTAAAAGTAAAAGAGGGGCTGGGGCTGTAGCGCAGTGGTGAAACATTTGCCTTGCATGTGTGAGGCATGAGGTTTGATCATTAGCACCACATAAAAATAAATAAAGATACTGTGTGTTCATATACAACTTAAAAAAAAAGTTTAAAAATTAAAAAAAGTAAAAGAGAAAAAAAGAGATTAAAATTCCCCAAATTTCCAAATATCAGCTACCATATTAAGTCTCTAAAAAGAATTTATTATGACAATCTCAAGGACTGTTTGGTATCCTATTTACTAAGGATAAAAAAAGCAAATATCATTTTTACTTGTGGTCATTATGTGTGTGTGGGGGTAAGCAAATAAAAATATTCAATCCTGGAATTTTATAAGTTTTCCTTTTAGCAAGATGCTATTTGTGGTGATGTACCACCGAGTAGTAAAGAGGTCAGCCTCTTTGATTAAAAATAGCATAATTATATAGTTGATACAATTAAAGCAAAATGTGCATATTTACTATGATTGCTACTCTTGCTCAGATAAAATCATGCTTTTGAAAACATAAAAGAAACTCCAAGTAAAAATAAAATGAGACACTTAAGGGACTTAGGACAGAAAGAAACTGGGGGCCTGAGGATATAGCTCAGTGGTAGAATGCTTGCATAGCAGGTGTGAGCCACTGAGTTCGATCCTCAGCACCACATTAAAAAAATAAAACTAATTAAGTAAAATAAAGGTATTGTATCCACCTATAACTAATTTTTTTTTTTTAAATTTGGCCTGGATTGAGAGAAGGGGGTAACATCACATAAGCTGCCCAAAAGGTTCTCCTTTGCCCCGGTAGAAAAAACAGAAGTTGGAGTAAAGAATGACTCTTCAGGGTAATGGAAGTATGATAAAACCACAAGGATCCTGTAGTGTGCATACCTAAGAAGGTTAAAAGAATGACAGAATGGGTGTACCTGAGAAACTTGGGAGATCTAAACGTGCGCTGAGCATCCAGGAAGGCAGTGTTCTTTCGATCCCCAGTCATGGGAGTCTCTTGGTAGAATGAACTGGAATTACTTACTTGGTAATTCATTTCCTCTAGTTTTTTTTTTTTTTTTTCCCTCTTTCCTTATCTTTTGTTGTCCTTGCTTGTGAGATTTCTAAGAGGGTGTTTGCTCTGGCTACCTCACCTGTTATCAGCAGTTTGCTTGTCTTGTGAGAAACTGTCTTTCAAAAATGAACAATCTGTCCTTGTCAAAACTGTTATAAAGAGGCACTGGGTTTCCCGTGCGCACCACACCCACCTCAGACCTCTGCACCCCGCAAGTTTCCAACATTCCTTCCAAGCAATCCCAAAGCAAACTGCATATCAGCGTATTTATATAAACCCTTATCTCACAAAGCACAATCTTTCACATCATTTTTGAAGTCTCAGAGGAAGGACATATTAAGAAAACAAAATGGGAACCAAGAAATTAAGCCCTTGGGATCCAAAGAGCTATGTGGTATTGAGATGAAAGAAACTCTTAAAGTACTAGGACTAGCTGGATAAAGGGGAAGAAGAAACAAGGAAGTAAAATGGGGGACACATTAGAAGTTTTTGCAACTGTATTTTGAGCGAGAGAGAGGAAGATGAAGCAAAGTGCCCAGTAGCCTAGAGAGATGACCATATCTTGGGGGTGGGGTGGTGGACAGAAGTACCCCTCGTAAAGGGAGGGAGGCTCTGCTGGTAGAACTGAGGCACCACTCAAGTTCCAACAGGTTGTCACAAAATGGGATGGTGCTGCTGACAAAGCAAATCCATCTTCCACATGCTTTTACCTTGAGCTTCTAAGTCACGCTGGGCCAGAGCCTACGACTCAGGTGGCAGAAGAGAAAGTGAACTGGGAACAGGCTTTAGTCACCTTGATCTCAGAATATGGCACCTTCAAGAAAAGAATAAAGGGGTTGGGGTTGTGGCGCAGTGATAGAGTGCTTACCTAGCATGTGTGAGGCCCTGGGTTTGATCCTCAGCACCACATAAAAATAAATATTGTATTTATCTACAACTTAAATAAATAGAAAGAAAGAAAGAAAAGAAAAGGATAAGGCTGAACACATGGAAAAAGCCCTGAGGTCCCCCAACTACCTCCTTCAAGTATCTAAACCTTGCTATTGAGAAAAGTGAAGAATTATTCATCTCTGCAAAACGGTTAACAAATAGAAAATAATCCCAGTTTCCCATGAAAGTTCTGAACAAGCAAACATGTATGCATGTGGGCTTTTTCAAGTGGGAATACACATTATTACTTTTTTACTTTTTTCCGTGTGTGTGTGTGTGTGTGTGTTTTGTAGCTGGGGACTGAACTGAGGGCCTTGTGCATGCTAGGCATAGGCTCTACCACTGAGCTACACCCCCAGCCCTTTACTTGTTTTCCATGGCCCTTTGGTTAAACTGTATCGATGTGTTACCTGGTCAGACACCTTCTAATTGACAGCAGTGAGAAATATGACAAAAACAAGAGGAAAGGGGGCTTCCTGGGCAAAAGAGCATGGGCAAAGTATATTTATTACAATTAGAAGACCTGATTTTAATTTGGATTCTGATATTACCGCAATCTTTAAAAATCACTTGAATTCTGTGATCCTCAGTGAATTCCACCTCAAGTGTATTCTTCATCCCTGTATCCCCAGTACCTAGAAATTTGTAAGGTACATAATAGGTGCTCATCAAGCATTTGCTACAGAAAACAAATGAACCTGTTGGATTAATAGTCTTTCAAATTTGTTCCAACTTTCTATAATGGTACTATTTAATACAATCACCATAAGCTACATGGAGCTACTTAAGTTAAATTCATTAAAATTAGAAATTCAGTTCCTTAGTTACTCCAGCCACATTTCAAGTGGTCAGTAGTCCCGTGTGTGTCGCAGTAATGGACAGTGCATAATTTTGGGGACATTCCATCACTGCAGGATGTTCTGGACAGGGCTGTCACAAGAGTGCATGACTTTGGGCGAAAGGCAAAACCTTATACCCACATGAAGAGGGGGCTCTCTAATTCAGGAGACTTTGTGAACCATTTACAGAAGGAATGCAGGGAAACTCATGCAGGAATGAAGCATCATTCTCTCAGAAAATCCGTCTGATTTTTAAAATATTTGCTTCTTCTGGTGGTGCACGCCTGTAATCTCAGCAACTCTAGAGGCTGAGACAGATGAAGACAAGTGTAAGGCCAGCCTGGGCAACTTGGTGAGACCCTGCCTCAAAATCAAAAATAAAATAAAAAGGGCTGAGGAATACAGATCACTGGTAAAGTACCCCTGGGTTCAAGCCCTAGGAGAACAACAACAACAAAGTATTGCTTCTCAGGATAGTTTCAACAAATTGTGTTGGAACATCTGGACAACTACATACAAAAAACAAATAGAGGGGCTGGGCTTGTGGCTCGGCAGTAGAGCGCTTGCACTGGGTTTGATCCTCAACACCTAAAAATAAATAAAATAAAGATATTGTGCCTATCTACAACTAAATAACTAACTAACTAAATAAATAAAACAAATAGAGATACTGACTCAGAATATAACATGAGAAAATCTACTTGATCTTGGGTTCAGCAATAGATACATCTCCATCAAAAGCATAAGCCATGAGAGAAATAAACTGATAAGTTGGGCTTCATTAAAATTAAATACTACTCAAAAAAATCAAATGCTGCTCTTCAAAATGCAGTTAAGAGAACGAAGACAAGTCAGACATGGAGAAAATGTTTGCAAAACAGATATCTGATCAAACTTATATCCACAATACACATAGAACTCACAAAGCTTAAGAAACCAAGAACCCAATTAAAAAGTGGGCAAGAGAGGCTGGGGCTGTAGCTCCATGGCAGAGCACTTGCCTAGCATGTGTGAGGCACTGGGTTCAAACCCTAGATCACATAAAAATAAACAAATAAAATAAAGGCATGCTGTCCATCTAAAACTACAAAACATTTTGAAAAAAAAAAGTTAAATAAAAAGTGGGCAAAAGATCTAAACAGACACTCCATTGAGGAAGATATATAGATAGCAAATTATCATAAGGAAAAGAGTTGAATACTATCTGTCACTAGGATGCTACAATTTAAAACAATGAGATACCACTATATACAATAGCTAAAATTCAAAACACTAACACTACCAAATGCTGTTAAGCATGTGGAACAAATGGAACTATAATTCATTGCAGTGAAAATACAGAACAATACAAATTTGAAAGACAGCTTGCCACATGTTGCACAACTACATAGTCTTGTCAAGTGACAAGGCAACAGTTACTCCTCTGTATTTACCAAATGTCTTGAAAAATCAACAATCTGTAAAAAGAAAAAATAAAATGTTGACAACAATTTCATTCCTAACTGCTGAAAATAGGAGGCAGCCAAAATGTCCTTAAATAAGTAAAATGAATAAACTATGATGCATCATACAACAGATGATGATGATGATGATGATGATTGTGATTATACTAGGGATTGAGCCCAGGGGCACTAAACCACTGAACCACATCCCCAGACCTACCTACCCCCGCCCCCCCCCCCCTTTCTTTTTAATTTATTTTGGTACCAGGGATTGAACTCAGGGACATTCAACCACTGAGCCACATCCCTGACCCTATTTTGTATTTTTAGTTAGAGACAGAGTCTCACTAAGTTGCTTAGTGGCTTACTTTTTGCTGAGGCTGGTTTTGAACTCGCGATCCTCCTGTCTCAGCCTCCTGAGCTACTGGGATTACAGGTGTGTGCCAACCATGCCCGGCTTTATTTTTCATTTTTTAAAAATATTTATTTTTAAATTATAGGTGAACACAATACCTTTATTTTATTTTTATGTGGTGCTGAGGATCAAACCCAGTGCCCCTCCCATGCTAGGCGAGTGCTCTATCTCTGAGCCACAACCCCTACCCCCTTTATTTTTTTATTTAGAGAAGAATCTCACTAAGTTGCTGAGGCTGGCCTTGAACTTGTGATCTTCCTGACTCAGCCTCCTGGGTCACTGGGATTACAGGCATGTGTCATCATGCCAAGCTAGAATATCATTAAGTACAGAAAGAAAAGCTATCAGGCCCCTAAAACCTGAGGAAACTTTAAATGCAAATTGATAAATGAAAGAAGCCAATCTGAAAAGGCTACATACTATAGGATTCCAACTAGGACATTCTGGACAAAGCAAAACTATGGAGATAATAAAAAAAAAAGATCTGTGGTTGCCAAAGGATAAGGAAGGTTGGGATGAAAAAATGAAGGACAGAGATTTTTTAGGACAGCATGATACTACAGTGATAGACACATATCAT
Organism: Marmota flaviventris; assembly: GCF_047511675.1. Lineage (NCBI taxonomy): Eukaryota > Metazoa > Chordata > Mammalia > Rodentia > Sciuridae > Marmota > Marmota flaviventris. The sequence goes on from NC_092504.1 coordinate 89,726,466, forward strand.
CAGACTTTTCAAAACCCATAATGTAAGAGTGAACTCTATTGTAAACCATGGACTTTGGTTAATAACAATGTATCATATTGTTTCATTAACTGTAACAAGTGTAACCCACTAATGTGAGGACACTGGCATGCAGGGGACACAGAATATGGAAACTGGTTTCTGCTCAGTTTTTCTGTAAACCTAAAACTGCTCTAAAAAAACGCCTATTAATTTGCAAAAATAGTACTTCTCAGAATTAGCTATAAACTCTCGGTAATAAAGACAGCAACATTTTTTTTTCAAAATTAAAGCACTCCAAATACTGATTTAAGCTCTAAAGCAATACTGCAACATTATGAAAAAGCAGCCCCCAGTTACATACCTTAAAAACAATGATAATCTGTTCAAACATAATCACTGACTTAAATCTGCTTTATAATTCTAAAATGCTTACTGAAGCCTTGTAAACATACAGAGCATTCTGAATATGGTTCCATGATGACAAAACAATGGTGGTCAGGTTGCAATTCCAGCACTGACTTCTATAGGTTTTCATATTCAACATACAAATTTATACTGGGTATGGTGTCGCATGCCACTATAGCTGTAATCCTGGCTACCTGGGGGGCTGAGGCAAGAGGATCACAGGTTCAAGGCCAGCCTGAGCAAGCTGGCTAAACCAAGTATCCAAATTAAAAAAAAAAAAAAAATAGGGCTAGTGATGTCACTCAGTGGTAGAGCACTTGCCTAGCAAGGGCAAAACCCTGGGTTCAATGTCCATCACCACAAAACAAAAAAGGGAAAGAAAAAAAGAAAATGAAAAAAACGGTTGTGGTTTTAGCTCAATGGTACAGTACTTGCCTAGCATGAACAAGGTCCTGGGTTCAATCCCCAGGGACGGACACACACACACACACACACACACACACACTGAAAAGGCTACATACTATAGGATTCCAACTAGGACACAAATTCGTTAAGATGCTACTTAGTAAAGCAAATGGCAGGGCCCCTCTTAAGCAGCCCTGCTAAAATGAAAACTCTTTTCAGTGTGTAGCACAAGCACATATGGGGGGAGGGGTAGCACAAATACGAAGTGTGCACTTGCAAAATTATACCTTCCTGAAACCAAACCCAAGAAGACTTGTTTTGCTTCCAAAATGACATTTTTAGGACATCCCTTAAAATCATTCTTGGAATCCTTTTTGGTTCATAAGTTTGATGATGGGGTGTTTAATGCTGTTGTGTGAAATATGTTTCCCTCTTTGTTATGACTTCAGTAATTACTTGTCTCATGGGGAAAAAAAAAAAAAACACCAAGAATATTCTTGATTCACATTAAAGGACCCCTTAATTTAAGAGTTTCTTAGCTGCTTGCCTCAAGGAATCCATGCTACCAAACAGGGCTCCTTTCTTGTAAACCCTTTCCTGCAGGAGGGCTTTCTTGCATTTTGGCTTGCTGGTTCCCATCAGGTTCACTGTAACCATGCTCACTTGGAGGCTATGGACTACGTTGGCAATGCAGGAGAACAGGGTGCAACAACACTGAATGAAATAATGACCATATACACTCCCCTTCCTCCCTGCCAGATCAGAGGCTCCTGGAATACAGGACAGTCACTCTCTCTTTGGAGCATTTCCTATTTTCACTACCAATGCCAGACTGTTCTCAAAGGCTCAGAAAAGGGAGTTTCTTCTAACCTAGACCTCCTACGCACCTTGCAGATTGTCACAAACATCACTGGCCTTGTCCTGTGGCCCCAGGGACAGACTCCCTAGGGAGTCACAACAGGCGCTCACTGGCTGGGAGCCTCTTGCCTCACTTCTCCAGAGGGGTTCCCCTTCCTGGCTCAGCAAAGCTGCTAGTGCATGTAAGAGTTCTGGCTTGTTCCTGACTTGAGGGGACAGGGAGAAAGACTTCCCTTCCTCTTTTCTAGGAGAATCAAAATCATTGTCACAACTGATTATTCGCTTTGTCCCCAAGCTATGGGGAGGAAAGAACAGATGGTCCAGTCTCCATCAGAAACCAAAACCAATAGCTACACAAATTAGCAACTGAAAGAAATGTAATTACTTAATCTTTATTTGACTGTAGTAAGGTTCCATTTAAAAAGGAGCTATTTGAAGAGATGGACTGAGTGTCATTTCTTTGGATCATTTCAGTATATAAAATTGCATCCTGCTAAGAGCAGACATTCATAGAAAAAAATCTTTTTTAATAACATAACCACTTTGGCCATTCCACCTGGCCAAATCCAAGATGATTTTTAAGAGGTATTTTAAGCACCTCTTGAAAACTGACAGTGTCTTCATAGTTCACACGATACATACTTGCCAATAAGACAAAAATGGGACCACAGAAATAACAGCCACAGACCCAAAGATATTTTTTTCTGCTATTTTCAAAATTTCACGTAATTATTTTACTGTGATTTTAAATACAAACATCTCAAAGGACTTCCTGAGAGTTTCTGTCAATTATATCTACAATTTAGAAGTACATAGGGAACCTAGTTGGTCTCCATGAATGCCCTTCACAAAACAGTATTCCAAGCAATGCAGGATGAATTTCCTCTTTAGCACTAACCCACAGGATGTAAGGTCTCTGAGACTTCCCAGTGAGTGTACCCTCAGGATGAAGGATGGCTTGAGGACTGACCTCAGTACTCCAACCCTAATCACCCGTTGCCATGACAGCCTCAGCTAACTCTGCTTCTCCTTGTTGACAAGCACATCCATGGCAATTCACAGCTGACACTGCACTACCTCTGCTACTTCTGCTTCCAAACACAGTGTCAGGAAACTATTAGTAACACTATGGTTTATAAAGTAACAATAAGGCCAGTTCATCAGGCAGCTAGCTGTATTTGTTAACTCCTAGATATGGATAAGGAGTCCATCTAGACTCTCTTTAGAAGATAATCAACTATTATTTGAATGAATAAAAATGTTTTTGAGGACAAATAATTTTTAAAGAAGCATTTTGTCAAAATGTCCTTCAAGTTTCATGTTGAAAGGATCAAAGGGTTCTTAGAATTCAAACACAGCTAATTAATCACCCAAATAAAAATAAATATGTATCCAACCCTAAGATGGTTTGACAGGTAGCATTCTAGTAAAAGCAAGGTTCAAGTACATCATGTAAAATAAAAAATTCAGCCTTCTTCAGTGATGACAGCAAAGAGGGCCGGAGTTCAAGTGCCTGTACAAACAGGGCAAGGAAAACAGAAAAGAAACTCAGGGACCAGTACTACCCATTACCTTCAGTTTGTCTTTCCCATGAAACCACTCTAAACAACACTTCTCAACCCCATCCTTCTGCGTGTAAGTTTCATAATTTTCCTGCTCTTTTCTCACCTATTAAAGGCAATTTACATTTCAAGAAGGAAACCAAAACAACCAAAAGAAAGATTTTTAAAAAGAGAGGAAAGTGGGGCTGGATTACATTACAGGATAAAGAGTCTTAAAGTGGGAAAAAAAGAAAAGCAAGGTCTACATATGACTAGTGGCCCATGAAGAAATAATAAAGTAATAACTACAAAAGTTTGAGATCTGCTTGGTAGAATGAGCCTACCCTCAAAAATCATGGAGATACAACTGGAAATGACAAGAGGTCATTAAGACGGGTGGGTATATCTTAGTTTCCATGACTATCTACCCAGACAATTAGAACTAGGTTGATCTACATTTCTCTCTCACATGCTTTAACACACAGAAACAGATATAGAGAAAGGTCCCTGGGCTATAGCTTCCTTCACTTTATTTCAAGTACATTCCCTACATTCCACTAATATATACTACATGAATTATCCTCCATGAATGTATATCTTTTAGACATGTATAATTTCAATTCAATGACAGAAGAGTCCCAATGACCATCCAACCTTAATTTACTTCCCTTAAAAAGTTACCAGTTGCCCATATTTTAAGTTCAAGTTTCTTCTCTCTTCATATTAACATCATCTTTGGAGACAAATGCTATGCTAACTTTGAGATGCAGAACTGATCATCAGATTCTTCCTCTTCATTCCTGTGAGTAGCACTTTTGTCACCATCTCCACCACTCTGTGCCATTAGAGTACTGAAGAGTCTGCCAAGCTAATTAATCACAACTTTCCACACATCCAAATCCTTGGGCTGCAGAATTAAGACCTGAATTCCTCCTCTAGGTATTCCACATCTTCCTGCCTATGGTCCTTACCAAGACAGCCCTGGAAATAGCACTCTGCTGGATTAAAAAAACTAGTTAATCCCACCTTTCCTAATAATCTTGGTTTTGCACCTACATATAAAGAAGTTAGACTCACTAGGCCATCTAAGAATTTTCAAGCTCTTAACTTCCAACCTTTTCATTCCACCCTCCCCAGCTTCATGAAAATTAAAAAAAAAAATGCCATAGTAAGTGGAATCTACTAATGTTGTACCTACTAGATCTGGTCTGTGTCGGGAAATGTACAATCCATTTGAAGATCCAAGGACACTAAGCTAAACTCAACGAAAGTCCACTTCTCACTGTCCCCAAATGAGCCCTCAATAGGGCATTTTGATAGACCATAGATTCTCAATAGGGGTATCTTAGTTTTGCTTTCTGTTGCTATACAGAATACTTGAGATTGGGTTATTTATAAGGAACAGAGGTTTATTTGACATGTGATTTTGAAAGCTGGTAAGTTCAAGATCAGGTGGTCATATCTGGCGAAAGGCTTCTTGCTGGTGGGGACTCCCTGCAGACTGGCAGGAGGAGTGTAAGCATGCCAGAGAGGTTTTTGCAACAAAGCTACCCCCTGTATAATCAATGACCCATCAGTTCATAAAAGGATTTAATTGAGTCACAAGGGACAGACACTCAGGATCCAATCACATCTTAAAGATCCCATTTGGTCCCACCTCTAAGTACCTGGTACTGGGGATTAAATTTCAACATGAGTTTTGGGTGAAAACACTGTGATTGAAAGGTGAAAATTTGGTTTGTGATTCTTCAAAGGGCATTCAAATTTCACAGAATTAGGAAATCAGTTAGGAAAAACCTGTCTATCAAGCTTCCTTAGAGAAGTGGTATTAGGAAAAAAAAAGAGAGAGAAAGACAGTGATAGAGGAACCCAGAGAGGGGCTCAAGTCTGCTGAGTTGGTTAAATCATCCCAAATAAATTCCCAAGCCTGAGTCTCAGCTTGATATTCACAGGGCTTTTTGTTTTAACAACTACAAATGAACAGCATCTTTTTTTTTTTAGCTGGGGGGCAGTGTTGGAAGGAATATAAATATTTTGAAATGAAAGACTGTCCATCGAAATGGCATTTTTGACTCCTCAAGATGTTCAAGTTCTAAAAGATCTTTCCTATCCCTGTGGCTGTTTTGCTGTCATCAAATGTGTGAATAATGGAACTGCTAATAGAGAGATGAAGCAATGAGCAAACCCATTCCACATTTAGGAGGATAAAAAAAAATCTGCAACAAGAGATGAACATATGTACTAGGGAGAGAAAAATCAAACATGAGATATGGGAAAGTTCTTTCAAATAAAAATAGCCAGTGTTTGTACAATATTGCTCCCCCCATCAAAAAACAAAAAAAATCCCCTGCCTATTTAGGAGGAGCTAGGTCAAAACCTACTCTAGTGAAATGAATATTAGTGAAAATACATCATGGGGAACTCAGAGCTGTCTTTATCAAAAGAATCTTTTGACTTGCTTATAAGAACAAAAAGAAATATTTTCCTGCAGTACCATGACATCTGATCAAAATCTAGAAGCTTAGTTGGAAAAAGTAAAAGAAAAAAAAAGTGTTTGTGTCATGTGTAAAGTTATGTGAATTAACACAAAAATACATAAAATACTTCATTCCCTCAATTTTTTAAATTAAATGTTGTCTTTAATTAGGGTGACCATATATTTTAATCCAAAGTAGGTCAGCTGAAAGTGAAAGAGCCTTTAACATCCAATCTCTGAGACTGGGTTGTTCTGGACCGACCAGGACATGGGATCACCTTAATCAGGGAAAACTACAAGAATTCAAGAAGTGGAAATCAGATGGAATAGTATGCAAATGTGTCAACTTTGTAAAGCTGAGCTTTTAAAAAAGATTTGAAGAGATGAATTTTTTAAAAAAATGATGTCCACAAAAGATTTTCTCCAAATGGGGCAACATTCTATTAAACAAAGGATGAAAATTAAAGAATAAACAGAAAAGTATTCAAATAGGGAAGTAAGCTCCAATAATACCATAATCTTCAATTAATATTTTCTTTAAGAAAGGCAATCTTGCCAGGCACGGTGGTACACGCCTATAATCCCAGTGGCTTGGGAGGCTGAGCCAGGAAGATCTCAAGTTCAAAGCCAGGCTCAGCCAAAAACGAGGCACTAAGCAACTCAGTGAGACCCTGTCTCTAAATAAAATACAAAATAGGGCTGGGGATGTGGCTCAGTGGTCAAGTTTCCCTGAGTTTAATCCCTAGAACCAAAAAAAAAAAAAAAAAGAAAGAAAGAAAGAAAGAAAAGAAAAGAAAAACAAGAAAGGCGATCTTTTCTAAAGACACAAGCAAACTTCATATAGATGCTTCCATACCACTGTCTCCAGTAGGATTGATTATTTTTGTTAGTAGGAAACAGTTGCAGGAAAACAAGATTTATATTCTCCTGTCACTTCTACCCCTCACCTAAAGGAATAGCCTCCATTATCGAGGAGCTTACTATCTCCACAGCTGGTATAATGAGAGCAGGATATGAAGTAAAAAACAAAATGGTGGAAGTAGAGTAGAAGAAAAGACACTTCCACACTACCACGGTGGCAAAATAACTATCAAAAGAGAAAAGAAAAAACAAAGGGAGCCAGGTATGGTGGTGCAGGCCCATTAATTTCAGCTGCTCAGAAAACTGAAGCAGGAGGATCAAAAGTTCAAGGTCAGCCTGAACAATTTAGTGAATAAAAAATAAAAAGGCTGGGCATGCTCACTGGTAGAGCACCTGCCAAGCACGCACAAGGCGCTGGGCTCAATCCCCTATACCGCAAAACAACAAAAGCAATAATGGCAAAGGAAAATTTGCTAGAAAGAACCCTTTTGAAGGCGCCACAGTCAATTACCACCCCACCAATCGACACCAAACTTTCTAGGGCTTCAAGACACTCAAGTGTACAATGGAACAAAAAAGTTTCAAAGATGGTGAAGAGAATAGAGAAGATGTACAGATGACTCTACCCAAGAGACTCAGGTAAAGCAGAGAGATTTCTGAAAATAATCATGATTTCCACAGGTTTTCCCAATGGACTCATACAGAGTACAAATGAAATACCCAAAAAGAGAAAACTCAAGCTAGGCAAGCTTCAGGATCAACCACTGGCTTGGTAGAAGAGGGAGGGGGATGGTGCAGGAGGAGGCATGGAATCCTAGGCCAAAGACATCCCAGATCCAGATGAGGCGGTGGCTGTGAAGGCAGGTGGTGGGTGGGAGGAGGGCAGCAGTCTGACTGGGAAATGGGAAAGTCATACCTTGCCTTTGCCTCTGCCTGAAAGAACACAGAGGGAGACAGAACAAGTAAAAATGCAGTATTCAAGAATATTACAGGGACTGGGGCTGGGGCTGTAGCTCCACGGCAGAACGCTTACCTAGCACATATAAGGCACTGGGTTTGATTCTCAGCACCACAAAAAAATAAATAAAATAAAGGCATACTGCCCATCTACAACCACCAAACAAACAAACAAAAAAAAAAGGAATATTCCAGGGTGCTAGTGTGTAGCTTAGTGGTGGAACACTTTCCTAGCATGTGTCAGGCCCTGGGTTCAATTCCCATCACCACCATTAAAAAAAAAAAGAAGAAGAAGAAGAATATTCAGCTCATTAATCCAGCAAATATGTATTGAATATCTGCACCATGCTAGGAAATACAAACCTCTTCCACACATTGCTAAACCTAACAAACTCTGTGTTCTCATCATACTCAACTCCTGAAGAACTTAACAACAGAACTGATGTGATGACTCCAGACTCTTCATTTGGTATCTAGAACATGGCTCTTCTGTCCCCTACCTCAATGACAACTCCATCCCCTTAATTCACTTTGCTATTCTTCAAAGCTTCACTGCCTACAAAATCTCCCTAGGTTCCAGATGTCCCATGACTTCATTATGTACCATTTCTATGTTGTCCCTGTCCCTGCTCTCAGCCACACATGCAAGTCACAATCACAACTGGCTAGGTGACATGTCTTCATGGGGATGACTAAAGAGCAACTCAAACTAACCAACAGCTAAACCATAACTCCATTCTTTACAACTCGCTCCCCCACCAAAACTAGAAAAAATGCCTGATTTCTCCTACTCTCTCATGTCATACATACTACCCTAAATCCCTGAAACTCCCAAACCTATCCACCATCTTCCATCTCTAATGTCATCAACCTACTTGAAGCTGCATCACAGAATGTTGCTATGGCTTCCTAAAGGATCTCCTGTCTTTACTCTTACCCACTTCTAGCCCACTCTCTGCCCAGCAGCCAGAGGGCTGCAATCACAATGTAAACCAGATCATGCCCTTCTTATAACACTTCATAATGCCTTCTCATGGGATTTGTAATGAGATTTAGACCCCTTACAAAGTATGCAAGCCCTACCCACCCTGGACCTGCTAGCCAAGCCACATCTACCTCTCACCTATCCTGCTGCTCATCTGCTGAAGCTAGACTTCCCACTCCTTGTGTAAATAAGCTCTTTCTCTGGTGCACATGGTGTGTCCTCTGCCGAGTGTTCTCATCCTTCAAAATCTCAGTGCAAATCTCTCTCCCTGACTGCGCCACAGTTGGCAGCCCCAGTCTCTCTCTACTTCCTTCAAGGAACTAGTCCCAATCTAAATTTACATACTGATGAGTTTTCCTTGCGTATCATCCTGGCATTCTTCCTTTCTTTAGCATCTTTGCCTCTCTTCACACACACATTCAAACAATCTCCATTAAAGAAAACTTGAGTGTCGTTCACTGCTGAATCCCCAGATCAAAAATGTCTACTATATAGCATGTGCTCAACCGACATTGTATGGAGTGCACCAATCAATTTCCATAGGAACTGAGGAAGGATGTACCTCAGCCACCTATGTACAAGTATCTGCTAAAGTCAATACATTTATGGAATCCAAGGCAACCTGTCCAGAGAACCTGGGGAGAACAGCAGCTTACCTGATGGCTGGGGAATTGTCAGCTATGAAATCCTTCTTTTGTACCCCCAATCCCACACAGAACTGCATGGTCTCCCTCATCTGCCCCCCTTACCCATCCCTGCTCTGAATCTACTGTGCTGGTGTCTTCTTACATTCCAATGGTTTCTGTTCCAGGCAGACTGATATTTGATATCAAGTAATGATTTCTCTGATCCAGGTTTTACAGTGGCCTTGATTCCTAAACTGTCACAATAAACATCTGAACAAGAGCACTAATGAGTAAACATCATGTCACATATAAACAGAGCAATGGCAGGGTGAAGGTGGCAGTAGATAACAGGTGGACGACCAAGTGCCAGAGGAGTAGATGTCGTGAAGCCCTAGGGCTGAGACTGGTGCAGACACGAAGGCATAGGAGCCGTCATCTTTCCTAGACCCACAAATCTAATAATTCAAGTTTTTGTTTACAGGCCAAGGCATGTCTGGCCTTGAAATTCACAAATTCAAGCAATTGATAACCTTAGAGAAACATCTCAGTGCACTCTTTGGTCAATTCAGTCATACTGGCAAAAGGTACCAGAACCAGTTTTTCTCCTTCTTTCTCTCTCTCTCTCTCTCTTTCTTTCTCTCTCTCTTTCTTTCTTTCTCTTTCTCTCTCTCTCTCTCTCTCTCTCTCTCTCTCTCTCTCTCTCTCTCTCTCTCTCTCTTTCTTTCTTTCTTCATTTTTTCCCCCTGCAGTTCTGGGGATTAAGCCTAGGGTCTCACATATGCTAGGTAAGACCACTGAGCAACATCTCCAGCACTTTTTTTTTTTCCCTTTGGTACCTAGGCTTGAACTCAGGGGGACTCAACCACTGAGCCACATCCCCAGCCTTTTACGGCCTCAGCCTCCAGAGCGGCTGGGATTACAGGCATGCACCACTGTCCCTGGCTCCCCACACACTTTTTATTTTTTATTTTGAAACAGGGCTCTTGCTAAATTACCCAGGCTGGCTTTGAACTCGAGCTTCTCCTGCCTCAGCCTTCCCCACAGCTGGGATGACAAGTGTGCACCACTACCTCCAGCTCTGAGCCGCTCCATGGTAGAACATGGGTTTTGAACTACAATTCAAGAAGGTCATTCAACAGCAACTACTATGGTTTGGATATGGTTTGAGTGGGTCCCCCAAACCTTTATGTGCAAGAAGCCTGTCCCCAGTGTGGGTTGAAATGTGGTAGAATCTTTAAGATGCGAGGCCTTCTAGAAGGTAATTTAGGGGGCATCGCCTTCAGAAGGAACCAATGCCATCTTTGGGAGTGGGTTAGGTCTCTTGGGACTGAAGTAGTTACAGCAAGAGCAGATTGCCAAGTGAGGCCACCCTACATTTGGTCTTGTGCATGCACTGTTTGTCACTCTCACAGGTGCTCCTGCCCTGTGATAACCACCCATCATGCTGTCACACAGCATGAAGCCCTCATAAGGTACCAATGCTAGCACTATACTTTTGAATCTCCAGAGCTGTGTGTTAAATAGGCCTCTTTTCTTCATAATGTACCCAGCCTCAGGTATTTTGTTTTGGAAACATTAAATGGACTAAGATAGCAACCATTAACAGATTTTCTTCAGATACATATGGGACAAATTGGTCTGAACTATACTGCCCAATACAATAGCTGCTAGTCAGAAGTTGCTATTGAGCACTTGAGATGCAGACAATCTGAAGAGATGTGCTATTAAATGTAGAGTACATACAAGATTTCAAATGCAGAAAAAAATGTAGAAATTTCAAGAATTTTTATATTGATAACATTAAATATAATAATTTGATGTATTAAATTAAATGTATTAAATCAATTTCACCTGTTTCTTTTTACTTTTTGCAATGTAGCTGTTGGAAAACTCAAGTTACATATGTAACCACCATGGGTGGTTCATCTCTTATTTTCACTGGACAGCACTGGGTTCTCAGGGGAGGGGTACCTTCTGAGCACAGGTTAGCACAATGATACAGAGTCTGGTGTTTTCAAGTCCAGAAAGTATTTCATTAGTTCACCCAGGAGAAATAAGCTCTGGAGCTCTGGTTCACATTAACAAAAGATCCAACAGAGAACATCATTGATTAATTTCTCAATGATGAGAAACAGAACAGATACCCTTCTGGTCTCAGTGAAGGTTAATTACTTGGCCACTTACATAGTGAAGGCATCCTTATTCCGCTACAAAGATGCTATGGTTTAGATGTTACATGTCCCCCAAACACTCAGTATTAAAGGCTTGGTCCCAGAGTGGTGCCACTAGGAGGTGGTAGGAGCTTTGCTCATAGGATTTAGTGGGAAGCCCTAAGGTCATTGGAGTCTTTCCCTTGAGGGGGACTATGAGACCCTGGACCCCCTCCTCTCCATTGCTTCCTGGCCATGAGGTGAGTACTTTTATTCCACCAAATGCTCTTACCATGATGTAGGTCTTATTATAGGCCCAAAGCAATAGGGCCAACCAATTAGAAATGAAACCTCTGGAACTGTGAACCAAAACAAACCTTTTCTCTTTATAAGTGGATAATCTTGGGTATTTTGCTATGGTAATACAGGAACTCAAAGGGAAGAGCAAATTATTAACTAGGAGTAGCTAAATGAAGATAAAATGCATGTAAATGAGTCAGTCCTACAGAGCACTGTACCCTTAACAAGAGCACAGGACATTTGTATATCAGAGAACTGAGGACCTTTTCCAAAAGCACTTTAGAACACACAGCAAGACTTCACTTACATCAGGTTTTTTCCAAACCTTTTGATAAGAGGAAATAATCAATCCATCTTCTATGGTCGCTGCAGTCTGAATGTACAGGCACGCATGCACACATACACACATGTGTATCCCCTAGTCTAACAAAGTAACTCAAAATCTACAAAGAATACATTTAAAAGAACTGTAAATATGAAAATAATCTCTCTACAGTTTTTCAGTTTCCAAAATCACCCAGCTAATTTTCCACCTATGTTTCTTAAAAAGTAAAGTATTGTACTATCCTCTGAGTTCATTTGTCTCTCTCTCTCTCTCTCTTTTTTTTTTTTTTAACTGGGTATTGAACCCAGGGGTTCTCTACCACTGAGCAATATGTTAGCCTTTTTTTTTTTCCTTGAGACAGGACCTCACTAAGTTGCTGAGGCTGGCCTCAAACTTTCAATCCTCCTGTCCCATCCTCCCAAGTTGCTGAGAGTACCACTACACCTGGCTCGCCTTCCTCTTTCAAAGCCAACAATGGACACTGGAGTTTTTCTAAGGATGCCGGCTCTCGTGTCCTAACCTGCTTCCCTTTTTCACTTACATTGTGATTACACTGGGCCCACCCAGATGACTGTAAGGATGGCCCTAAGAAGGGCCTTAGCCTAAGTAACTCCATTTAAAAATAAAACTGCAGTCCCCACCAGGCACGCCTACGGAGCCTTCCAACATGGTCATCAGGCATAGCCTGATAAAATAAGTCACTCCCCACAACCCTGATAAAACTCAGAGGGAAGTCTCTGTCATTTGCCTTCGTCCTGATAAATGGAGAGGCGAGGGACCAGGCAGAAACCACCAGACCAGATGTCCTGACTTCAGAACAACAGACATCCCTCAGAAACCTGGTAACAGCTGATAGGTACTGAAAGGGCGGACAGAAGCCCCAAAATTTAGCATAAATGATAGAGCAAATGAACAGACATTCAGCCAGCCGACACTGAGGCACAAAAGCCTGAGAGCCTGATGAGGACTTGGACTGACATCCCAACCCTTGTCATCTGCCTGAACCTCTGTGTTGTCCTCACGGCTCTCAAACTTTACAGCATCCTCTTGACTCCGGTGAGAAAAGGACTTCTCCTTACAACCTTCTCCTCATCCGGCCGTCAACTCCACCCCAGGAGAAGCCTCTATCAGTTCCTGACCTGGTCGCTGCAGTCTGAATGTACATTTGCTGGACTTAAGACCTAAGACTTAAGAGTTTAAAACTAGCACTTCAGCTTAGCATGCAGAGGGAATATCTGTAATAAGTTTGTCATGATTAAGCGTGTTTGCAATGCTTGGAATTAATTTAGAATTGTTTGCTTTGAATTGATCATGTCTGTTGCAGTGCCCACCATTAAGGATTGTCATTCCTTGATTAAGAACCTATAGAGTGAAATTGTATTGAGTGATTTGAGTGAATAAAGCATTGAAAAGGGCAGAAGGGCATGGACATTCTTTATCTCTCCCCTTGACTACATATGTTGTACTTTTGCCCATCTCGACAATGACCTAGGATAATCTCAACTTCTCGTTGTGATGTAACATGACAGAGTCACAGGTTCTGAGATTAGCATGTGAGCGTTGCTGGTGAGCCACTGTTCTGCCCACTACCCACCCCACACCCCACCAGTAATTAGAAAACAGTGAAAGAAACCTCATGTGGACAAGTTCCTTCCTTCTGATAAGGATTTTAACTACTTTAAAAATTAAAAATTCTAAAGCTAAAAAGCAAAACATAAATTCTGTCAAATAGCAGGTCTGAGACTTCTGTTTTTCTTGCTCAGCTGAGCGTGCCCATCCTGGACATGGGAGAGGGCACTGCTCACTTCCTGGATTCGCACCAGGGCTGACCAAACGCTCAGAAGCTTTGAGAGAGAAATGCTTGACAATACCATTCTGGAAATGAAGCCCCCAAGTCTTTCACTGAATTCTCGTATCCAATGGCAGCGTACAACCCACTTCAATAACAGCATTCCAATATATGATCAAGATGTAGTCCTCCCCATGTGGTAAATGGTAAGGAATTGATAGCAAGTTTGGACAAGTGTGATTTTTTCCTTTGATAAAACTGCATGGGTGCCAGGCACAGTAGCACGTCCTGTAATTCCAGTGGCTTGGGAGGCTGAGGCAGGAGGATTATGAGTTTAAAGCCAGCCTCAGCAAAAAGTGAGGCGCTAAGCATCTCAGTGAGACCCTATCTCTAAATAAAATACAAAATTGGGCTCAGTGTTGAGTGCCACTGAGTTCAATCCCTAGTACCAAAAACAAAAACAAACTGCATGCACAAGTGGGGCCGAAACTGAGACACTTGTTAGATCTACATCAACAAGGCAGAGGTTAGACATCACAGGCCAACTGCCTGCTTTCTTGCTTGGTAATTTGTATCTATTACCAAGCAGCCATGACTTTGGATAATAGACCTGAATGCTAATTGTGCTGCCAAGCAAGAGGGTGTTGCAGTTGATGGAGGCTCTTTCTCACACGTAATAATCCTTGCGAAAGACCCATTACACTCTCACTCTTTTGTGATGCTGGGGCTTGAACCCAGGGCCTTGGGGTTGCTAAGTAAGCACTCAGCCACTGAGCTACACTCGAAGGTCCCTACTGCCTACTCTCAAGTGATTTAGCCACTCTCTCGTCTCAAATGGGGATCCTTCAAACAGGGATGAACATATCTGCCCTCATGTTTTAAGAGTAAATGAGGACGAGTTCTAAGTACTCGGGACAAACCCTAGTACCTCATGAGCACTTAAGTATTTGTTAAGTAAAAATTTTAAATGTCCCTGCTTGCTGCTTATAACTTGCCAACCAAACTATTCCAAGGGAGCATACTTCTCAGCCCTAACTAATCCATCATAGAGGACATATTTTATATACAGGTTAATATGTGCAATGATGTTCTTCCAGAAGTGCTCTAAAATACTAATTTAACAAAAACAAAAGCCCTACACTGCTATTGAAGTTTGGTAGCAACTACTGGGGTAGTAATGACTTGGTAGAACAACTCACTGAGCAGACACGAATCCCAGAAGACAGTAGCAGCTGTGTTAAATAACTGTCTCAGGGCCTCCTAAAGAAAGACGCACAGCACTGGCGAGGACAGTGGGGTTTGTGATGCTTAATGGCCCCGGCATTTTCTGGGACAGTGGTGTCCATGGTACAACACTCTGTGAGGGACAGTACCAGTTGTGCTAGACTAGCCCTCCTGGCATCTGCTGAGAGGAGGGCAGGCATATTATAACTGCACTTCCAAAGCTTCTCAGCATTTGCAGCTGATGCCACATACTTCTTATGAACATTCTCAAAATTCAATGGCAGTGTACAACTCACTTCAATCATTTTATTTTAGCCCCAAAGGAAAGGGGAAGGGGTTAGTGGGGGGATAGGATCCAGACCCTGTCAGTACAGGCAAGATATAACACATGGATATTTATTACAGAAAAAAACAAGTTACCTTAATGAGAAATATCTGATTTTGCCCAGGTATGGTGGTGCATAACCTGTAATCCCAGCCACTTGGGAAGCTGAGGCAGGAGGATCACAATTTGGAGGCCAGCTGGGCAACTCAGCAAGTCCCTATCTCAAAATAAACAATTTTGCTCAGTGATCGAGCACCCCTTGGTTCAATCCCCAGTACTGCAAAAACAAAACAAACAAACAAACAAAAAAACCCTGAGCCACTGAACATTTACTTTGAGCCAGGTATTACTCTCAATATTTTATACCCACCAAGTCACATTAATTCGTATGGTCACCCTAAGAGGTAAATGAACCTAGTGATAAACCTAGTGATGATCATAAACCTAGACTGCCACACAAAACCTGTCAGTTCTCCTTCATGACATAAAGGCCAAAGAACTAAAAATTAAAGACATCAAATTCTTTATCAAAACAGAGGCCCCAAAACCTGATATCTCCAAAGAGATGTCAGACAGCCAGGAAGGATGCTGGGAAGGGCATGGGCACCCCAAAGAACTGGGCCCACTTTTGAATCCCTATTTGCTTCCCACCACCTCTACAGCCTTGGGTGCAGACCCTTTCTACATTGTTTCTAAACTTCCACAGCAATAGACAATTTCTATTTTTCAGGTCTATCTGGAAACAAAGACAGTGTTTTACCTAATCCACAGGAGTGCCTATCTCATGGGAGCTACCATTATATAACCACCGCTGTTTTACCCACTACCTTCATATTCTGCGTATGGTGGAACTCGAAAAGCCAACTCCAATGTTTGACCTGCATTTCCAAGGCTGAACTCTGCATCAGCCAATGCTGCCAGTCTTCCTGAAGGTCTGCACTTCTCTGTGGGGATGGGCTACAACATAAAGGTCTTTCTCGGAAGAACCTCAGTGGGTTAAGTGGCCTGTGATCTAAAACCACTTACTTGGTTTTTGACCCTCCTCCCTCCCCCTAAATAAAACCTCATTCTTTCAAATTATCTCAAGATGTTCGATCAGACTACCTAAACTAAAAATATCCCCAGGTGAGGAAAAGAATCCTTATGCCACCTCGCTGGTGTGGATCTGTGAAGAAGTGACATTGCAGTATACTCATCCACCTTACCCCACCCAACTGGGCCCTCCAGGATCTCAACACAGCCAGGACCACAGTTCCATTGGGGGGAGGCACCACCACCCTCTGGTATATTCCCTTCTTTCTGTCTGTAGCTGCCTTCCCACCTCCAGGGCTCTCCCTCCCATTAGTCCCTTCTAACGGGTGGAAAAGCTTTTTTTAAAGTTTAATTCCTACATATCTTGAATTTCCAATCATCTTAATGAAAAGAGGTGATTAAATTCTTGTGGTAGGTACTCATCCCAATTTTCCATTGGCATGATGTCTCTGTTTCCAGGGATTCAATTGGATAGCAACCACCTTTGTTCAGATACTCACTGAATACCTTCTGGGCCTAGGCAAGTAGGGCCAGGTAAACTTGGAGCTGGACACCCCCAGGGCAGGTATTTAAACTCCTTTCCACCACTGCCTGAGGCTAGCCCTGACATCAGGTGCTTTTTCCACAGGTGAAAGGAACCAGGAGACATGAACTTCAACACAGCCCACCAGCTGGGAAATGGCACTTACCTGAAGGACCCTCAAAAGTCTCTCCACTTGCCCTGAAGTAGCCTGACTTTCATTTCCCTTTTAAATGATTTTAGTTTGTGACTCACTTTTTTAAAAACATTGTATACATACAAGAATCCAGTTAATGAGTCCATGCTTTGGGGGAGGGGGCGGTTACTGAGTGTGGAACCCAGTGGTGCTCTATCCCTCATCTATAAGCTATACCCCCAGTACCCCCAAATACACCTTATTTATTTTATTTTTTTTTTTTAATTTTGAGACAGGGTCTTGCTAAGGTGATGAAGCTAGCCTTGCACTTGGAATCCTCCTGCCTCAGCCTCCCAAATCACTGGGATTAAAAGTGTGTGCCATCACGCCCAGCTAATTAATGCTTCTTGAAAAAGAAAAAAAGAACACACATGAGTTTGGTTTGAAATTTTTAAGTTATACTATCAATTTAAATGAAATCCATGAAAACAGAAAATTATAAGACTGAATTTCAAGTTGTTATAAGCAAAACACCAAATGATATAAAGGTTGGGCAATAGGGCAAACCAATTAGCAAGTAACCTATGATCCCCTTGACACTTAATTCTAATAGCTGTTTCTTTAAATTTTACTTTGGATCACAAAGTCATTGTTGGAAATTAATAAATTGAACTGATCTGGGTGTCTGGATGAAGAGGCTGAATTTAACACTGCTTATATGAAAGCATGCTTTATGAAAATCATAAGAAAAAATAAACTAGCATTAGAAATGGGACTATAATTAAAATTTTGACTCAAGATGACCTATTTATTTGATATTGATGCAACTTATTCCAAACCTAGTGATAAATCTACTAAATGAAATGTCTGGAAATACTTTACCTCACTGGTACTATGGAAGTAAAATTTCTTTGTGAGAGCTGCCTGGCAAAATTAGCCCTGCTCCACTGTGTTATAATACCTCAAAAAATAAGTTTAGCTCCACAGGCCAATAACAAAAGCACAAACAGTACTTTAAGAGAGCTCCTATGTTCCCTTTTCATCAGATAATCCCTTGAATAACAAGCTACTACCCTGCTGTGCAGCTCCACAGAGGTTGATCCTCTTGCTGAAATCTTATGAGACTCACTAAAGAAAAACAGAAGTTAAAATTCTTTTAAGTTAAAAAGAAAGGAGGTTGGGCATGTTGGCACACGGGGATAATCCCAATGGCTCAGAAGGCTGAGGCAGGAGATTGCAAGTTCAAAGCCAGCCTCAGCAATTTAGGGAAACCCTGTCTCAAAACATAAAGGGCTGGGGTTGTGGCTCAGTGACAGAGTGCTTGCCTAGCATGTGCGAGGCACTGGGTTCGATTCTCAGCACCACATATCAATAAATGAAATAAAGATCCATTGACAGCTAAAATATTAAAAAATAATAAGAAGACATAAAAAGGTCTGGGAGTGTGGCTTATGGTTAAGTGCCCTGTCATTCAATCCTTGGTACCTGGACTGAGAATATACTTCAGAGATAAAGTATGTGTTTAGCATATGCAAGATCCTAGGTTTGATCCCCAGGGACATATTTTAAAATAATAATAATAATAAAATACATAAAAGCGGGGGGAGAGAAGATTCTGTATTTCTGAACATGGTTCTTTAAAAGGCAGCTAAATTACCTGGTTCACTGGCCCACATCTGTAATCCCACCTACTTGGGAGGCTGAGATAGGAGGATTGCAAGTTGATGTCCCACCCAGGAAGCTTAATGAGACCCTGTCTTAAAATAAAATAAAGATCTGGGATATAACTCAGAGGTAGAGCACTCCTGAGTTCAATCCCCAATACTGTGAGGTGAAAAAAGAAAAGGTAACCAAATTAAATGTATTTCACTTTTTAAAAAGTGAAGTAAATTATAGAAGAAAAATTTCTTTTTTAAAAATGAAATACTCATGGATCTCCAGATAAAGCTAGGAAGATATTTAAAGCAGAGCTGCTTAAAATAATGACAACTGGAAACAAACTAAGTATCCAACGATAGGGGATTAGTTGAGATGCATGCAGCCATGTAGTAGAAAAGAAAAAAACGATGCTATAGAAGAGTATTTTAGAGACTAAGTGGTGTCCATATGGGGGGGGGGGGCAGAAAATAAAATATAAAGAACAAACCCAGTTTTGCAGAACACAACTTCCTAATTGTGAGACTTCACAAAAGTTACTGAATTTCCATAAATCAGTTTCTCCCTCATAAAAAGGGGGTAATAAGAGTACCTATCTCTAAATGTTGGAGTGGGGATTATGAGATGTTACATGAATGTTACATGAATGCAGGGGACACGTTTGGCCCAAAGTAAACTCAGTATATGTTACCTCTTTATGTTGTGTGTGCGTGAGTGGAAAACAGTGAGAATAAATAATGTAAAGTGGTTTTCTGGGTGGTTAAAATTTCCATAGTAACACATTGCTTATAATATGAGGAAAACTAATAAATGGGGATATTTGCACACAGTGGTAATCCTCTTAAAGATCTACCATAGTGTTTTATTCACGGTAAACAAGTCTTGATAGAGCTAAACTGAGCCTTCAGATTTCATTTAAACAACTTGCTCTGGACCATTTAAAATGGCTTAAACTTAAGAGGTCATTTGTCTTTAATGTTTTTTTAAACGGTAAAGCTAGACAGACCTGCATTATTCAGCCTCATAAGGATTTATGAGCCTCAATTCAAGAACCTTCAGAAAGCCACTAGATTTCTCCTTATCAGTGAGAGGCACCCATCTACAGTCTAATCACTTATTTCCTTCTAATTCCCTAATCCTCTTCTCTTTGACTCCTTTTCCCTCTTCATAATTAAAGTCTGGGGTTTCTCTCTACTGGACTATAGGTTTAAAGGACAGTAACAGGGATTCCTTCCTCTTAGCATCAGTAGCATCTGGCAAAATGACTGGCATATAGTAGTTGCTTACTAAGTGTTCAGCAAATAAATGACTTGAATAAATATCTCATAGTAGTAATTCAGGCTTCAAATCTACCATGTGAATAAAAAAAAAAGATCAGTAAGCCTTAAAGTCTGAAACTCCAAAATTCTTGATAATTTTTTTTTTTTTAGAAAAAAGAAATATCTTGCTGGTTGTGGTGCATGCCTGTAATCTCAGCAACCTAGGAGGAGGATCCCAAGTTTGAGGCCTGCCTCAGCAACTTACTGAGTTCCTGTCTCAAAATAAAAGGGACTGGGGGGTGTAGCTCATTGGTAGAGTGCCCCTGGGTTCAATTCCCATGTAATAATAATAATAAATATCTTACCTCAAAGTATCACTTTAAAAAAAGTTCTCATTTGTACTTCACTATTTTAATATACATAAGATTATTTCTATTTTTTCTTTATATTTCATTTAAAGTTCCACAAACACCCAAGAGAATTTGAGTAACTTCCTTAAAATAGCAGTTAATAAATGACCACCTAAATAGTCTTGGGTCTGGTTGATTCCCAAGTCCATGATCTCTCTATACCATCAAAGTTGTTGTCATAGAATAAGAACAAATGCTTTCACTAAGATCTGAGCAAAAGCTTCAGATTCTTCCAAATATTTCCTGGGGCTTTTACCAGGATCTGGGAAAAGTGAAACAGAGCACCTCCCAGGAGCAATAACCTAAGGGTCTCCAAATGGCTCCCTCCAGGTCATAACTCAACCAGCTTTACTTAAAAATGAAACTAAAGAAACCAAATTAAATATTAACCAGTAAAAGAACCGACCTCACCCAGAAGACTATCAGCAGACCCAGGAAAGGTTTATAAAAAGGAAATTTTACTCTGCTTCTTTAAAAAAAAAAGAGTGTGTGGGGTGGGAAGGGGTAAAGTTGTAGAGCTTTCCACACATCCCTTCTTCCTGCAGGCTTGTAACTTTCAGTCACTGCCCTGACATGGTTTAAACAGTGAGTGGCAGTTCCTATGACACAGGTGGGAATCAAAACCTTCTCAGGTATCCACACTGAAACGTTTGACTTCCTGAAAATATCACTTTCCTCTTTCAACGCCAAGGAACTTGCCAATGGATTTCACATGCTAAACCCCAGCCCACCAGGTTTACATATATGTATAAAAATCTGTGGAAATTAATTGATCATTACCTAAACCAGCTGTAATGTGGTCTTATTTATATATAAACAGTTACAATTTGTTGGAATCTGTTTTGTACCAGCCATTATGATTAAGTCTCATGTGCTTTAATCATCATTGTTGTTCTCATTATTAATCCTGATTGAATCCTCATAATCATCCGAAGTAGTTATAATCCCATTTTACTGGTTCAGAGAGCTTCATATACCTGAGAACCCACTGGTAACAGAGGAGACCAGGAGTGAAGCCACGGAATTGAAAAGTTAAGGACAATTCAAAATCCATGTCCAAGCCCCAATGATACTAAACAGCTGATTCTCTTCAAAATTTAGCCAAAATGGTTTTAAGGTCATTTTTGAGGAGGCAAGACTTAAATGAGAGGAATGGAAATAAATAAAAATAAATGATTACAAAATCTGAGTTGGTTTCTATTCACTGGCTATCTGTACCCACAGATGTTGACTAGGGGTCCAGTCCCACCTATCTATCCTAAGAAACCAAGTCCCACTTCAAGGGGTGCAGATCTGATAGCCAAACGTTGAAAGGTTTCCGTGTTAGCAGCCCAGAGCTGTGTTCCTTCACACATCATCAGTAAATGTCTCTCGAGATGAAAAAAAAAAAAAAGTCCCTCCTCCACCACCCGAACTTCAGCCCTGACCTCTGGAGTGGCCCTGGACAAGCTATGGTTTAACCTGTGTGTTTCCAACGCCAGCAGATGGTTACCCGAAATGGGCTGCAAATGAATGAGCTGAAATATCAGAGCAAGGAGACTGAGTCACACAGCCTTCCTCAGGCCGACAAAAATCCGAGGAAGGATGCCCTGGGGCGGGGCGGGTGGGGGCAGAATATTAGAGCCACATCTAAGGCTGGGGATCCACCTCCCCCCCATTCCCCACGCGCTTAGCAGGACGCGCAGCTCCGCAGCCCCGCAGCCCATCCTCCCCGCGGCCCCTCCGGGCGCTCCTTACCCGCTCGCAGTGGAGCTCGCGACACTCCAGGCTGTAGGCACTTGCTCCCGGGAGGAGGATCTGTCAGGGGACCCAGCCCGCTGCTGCAGCCGCTGCGGTCAGTCCCGGGCACCGCCACCCCCAGGCCTAAGCCGCCAGAAAGTTTGCTCGGGGTCTAGTCCTCACGCACCGCGGCTCCGCGAGGGGAAAGAGCTCTCCCGGTTCCTCCCGCGGTCGCCACCCGCGAGGCCGCACTCGGCGGCGCTGCACCACTGGCCGGGCTCCGGGCGGCCGAGGGCGGCTCCGCGCGCTCCGAGGGCGGGGTCTCCCCGCCGGGTTCAGCCCGTGGCGCGGCGCAGCGCTCGGTGTTTACCGCGGCCCCGCGGCCCGCTCTCCCCGCCCGCCGCGCGCGGCCCGCGCCCTGCGCGCTCCTGACATCATTCATTCTCGCACACCCTCGCCCGCCCACTCCATTTCCAAACACTGACTCACCCTCCGGCTCGGTGGCGGCAGCGCCCGCTCCCGCTGCTGTGGCTCTCCTGGCGCAGAGCGGAGCTCGAAAAACCTGCGCGACTTCTTAAGAAGAAAATCCCAGTGGACCCTCCCCTCTCCCGGCCCTTAAAGATGCAGGGAAGGAGGGGCTTGGCACAGCGGGCAGTTTGGCTGGGTTCGCAGAGGTTGAGCGCCCGGCGCAGACCTCCCGGAGCGGTGACTTGGATCTAACTGGGAAAGTTCCTAAGGTGTCACTCCTAGCAACTTTCAGGGTGGGGCTGGAAAGGGATCTACCACCCCCGCACCTCCGCTTGATGCAGAAACTGTTTCCTGACGATGGTGTGACTAGGTTTGGGGAAACCCGGGTTGATTCAAAGGGTGTCTCCCTGGCCTAGGTCAATGGGGTGGGTTTCCAAACATCACAGGATTGCCTAGAGATGTTAGTCATCCCACTTAGTAGCACCTCTAAGTGAACGGGAAGGGGCTCGAGGCTAATGATACTATCCATTTTTCCATTTGTCCTGTTAGTTGATTTGCTTCTAGGTAAGGATAAAAAAAATAACCAAAATAAACATTGGAAGAGTAGTTCTTTACTCATTTGAGCACTGCGCTTTTTCTCCAGATTTGGGGGCACAAGGTGGCTGTGTGTGGTTTCGCGGATGACCTCAGCAGTTCTGTTTTTAGAAGGGGTGTTGCCATCTTAAAAATGGTCAAGGATCTACATTTTCTTGGATACCATTCATACACCTGCTGAGCAGTTTTCAAAACTGTCAAGATTTTTTTTTTTTTTTTTTTTTTTTTTTTTTTTGCCTTGCGGTCCTGGAGATTGAATTCAGGGCCTTGAGCATTGGTGAGCAGTTTTCAAACTAAACGATGGCAGCTTCAGAGGGTCTAACTAGGAATCTGAGGGAATTGGCCAAATCTCTATTGAATTTATTTGACAGAAATGTTTTTTGTTAATTTCTATTTCCAGAAAGGGTACTTCCCGTTTAGAATTTGCACAGGCTTAGGGGTGATCCATTTAACCAAAAAAAAAAAAAAAAACAAAAAAAAAAAACGAGAGGCATCTCTGGGTATCTAGAGTGGATATAATTTTTGTAAACAATCATTGGTCCATGATTATTAAACATGATTGTAACAAAACAGAACATATAAGGGTATTTCCCAAACTGACAACTATAAGATATTGTCACAACTCAGAAATTTCCTTCAAATAACAGCTGCTCCTGAAATTTACCAAAGGTTCAACATTATTGTGTGGAAAATGCATTCCTTTAAAGAAAGGAACCCAAAAGACAATACCAACAATCAAAATTTCTTTTTCTTTTTTTTTTCTTTCTTTTCAATGAGAAGTTCATCTTCAGTTTTACAAAGCCCAGGCGTTTTGCCCAGAATGCAATAGCAAATGGATCGGTTTGCTAGGATGCAAAGTAAATTCAGTTTTGGCCAGCAATCACCACTAATTCAAAAGCTTGAGGGTTCCATCCATAGGTTACACAGAGGTTCTAGGTTCAAATGTGGACCCAAACATAGGCAAGTTTCGGTGAAAATCCATTCCACCTACACCCTATTTCATGACACAAATATTTGGACCTTATGGAAGTATGGACTAATAAAATTTTCTTTAAATATCAGAAAAATGATGATGTGGCCTTTGGGTTTATGTATGTAGATAAAGTAAAAATAGCTCCAAAGCCTGCAGTTCTCCACATTGTTGCATGTAAACCCTGCAGTCTTTCATGGGTCTTTGCCTTTGTGAAAGACTATTTAATGGATCATTTTTAACTTGTGGTTACTATTGTGCCTCAGTTTAAACATTGTGAAATAATCAGACCATTTTATTATAATATTTAAATACCCCAAATAAATACAGTAATTGTAAATAAGTTGCATGAAGTTTTTCCATGTTACTCACTGAGAAGGAAAATTAGTCACAATTTCTGTTTTGAAAAAATAGTGACATCCATCTCACAGAAAGTAGTGATGTCTTTTAATATTTTTAACTGTATCTTTTCTTCTGATTATGTATCAAAATTTATTAAATCTATGATTTGTCACCTTTCAAAAATAATGATGCTGAATGCTCTAAGAAAGAGAAAGGACTGATAAATATGTTCTTAACATCTTCTTTCTAAGCCAGTACATAATGTAAATCAAATTTTATAGAAATTCCTTTGGTTTGATAAAACAAACTGATTGGGGAAATATACATATTTGTAGTACTTATCTCCTCTTTTAATTACTACTGTTCTGAACATAACTAAAGTCATTTATTTAATCAGCAAGTTTTATTGTGTTTCTTCTTCATGCACATGGCTATTTATCTAAGAATCACCACTTGCACCTTGTAAACATGTCTCAGCAATGGGGAAAGATTTTTTTTTTTTAATTTTGCATGAGGATGTTTATTGTAGCATTATTTATAATTTTCCTGGGGTCCAGCATAGTGCCTGACATATAATCATTGAGTGAGTAAATAAATGCACAAATCTTTAAAAGAACAAACCAGTAGAATTCCAGCAACTTGAGAGATGGAGGCAGTTGGACCACTAATTCAAAGTCAACTTCAGCAACTTATCAAGACCCTGACTCAAAATAAAAACTAAAAAATGGGCTGAGGATGTGGCTTAGTGGTAGAGAGCCCTGGGTTCAACCCCCAATTAAAAAAAAAAAAAAAAACCAAACCAGTAGTCAAGAAACCCCATGTTATGGGATAATATATAGCCAATTTTTTAAAAGAGAATAAAGTAGTTCAATAGGCTCTAATTTAGAAAAATGCCCTTGTTAAGTGAAAAATATAGCAGAAAAAATATATACACCATTTTCATGAAACAAATTATAGATAATTTCTTCTTGGTATTTGATAGAGACTAGTTGCAAAACCCCGCAGATTTCAAAATCTGTGGATGCTCGGGTCCCTTATACAAAAAGACACAGTGTTTGTATATAATCTACACATATTTGTATAGTTTACATTACCCCCAAATTGCTTATAATACCTAATAAAAGTAAATAGTTGTTATACTGTATTATTTAGAGAATCATGACAAGAAAAAGTCTGTATGTGTTTAGTACAAGTGAAATTTTTATTTCATTTACTTATTTACTGGGGATTTAACCCAGGGGTGCTTTAACTTTCCACTTTCCACACTATTTATTTTTATTTTTATCTATTTATTTTTATATATTTATTCTTATTTTTATATATTTATTTTTATATTTTATTTTCCACACTATTTATTTTTATTTTTAGACAGTGCCTCTAAAAGTTGCTGAGGCTGGCCTCAAACAGATGGGAAGTTTTATTATTTTATCCTCCTGTTTTACAGGTGTGGTTACGATGTCCAGCCAAAAAGTGTCTTGTCCATGATTGGATGCTGAGGGGAGAAGAGAAGATAAGACAATGGGGGAGGTCAGTCAATAATTAAGTTTCTTGAAACGTCTGGAAGAAAATGTCCAAAACACAGATGGGTAGCAATGGCCTAAGAAAAACTCCAAGACAAGGGGAAACAAAAGCATGAGTGGAGCATAGTTATGTCTGTAGACTGATGGTGAAAAGTTGAAAAAAAAATATTCTCTTTAACTACTTTCATTTTCCTTTTAGTTAGGGATTGTGTAACAAATGAACACGAACTTATCAGCATGAACCTGCACAATTGTATTAATCTCATCATAGGACCTCATCATGTAGGTCAGAGGTCCTACAGGGTTCTCAGCTTCAGGTTCCACAAGGGGAAAGCAAGGGGTTGGTCACAAAGAGCTCTACCAACCTTCCAAACTCAAGTTGCTAGCAGAACCTAGTTTCTTCCAGCTGCAGGACCAAGGTTTCCAGTGCTTTACTGGCTCACCTGTGGCCATTTAGCTCCTACAAGCATCTGGTCCAGATCCAGTAGCCGTGTGTTGAATCTTTCTCCTCACACACGGAATCTTTTTGACTTCAGCCACATCCCTGCCTCAGCTGGAGAATGTTTTTTAAGGGCTCATCTAATTAATTGGGTCCACCTGAATAATGAATGGTTTTAGTCTTTTTTTTTTTTTTTTTCCTCGTTGCAACTAAAAGATCTGACCAGTACAATTTTAGGGGAAGAAAAGTTTATTTGAGGACTCAACAGTTTCAAAGGTCTTAGTCCCTAGAAGGCTGGCTCCATTTCTCTGGATTAGAGTGAGGCAGGACCTCATGGTGGAAGAGTGTGGCAGAGGGAACCAGCTCATATGATGATCAGGAAACCAAGGGAGGGAGGGAGGGAGGGAGAGAGAGAGAGAGAGAGAGAGGGAGGAAGAGAGGGAGAGGGAGAGGGAGAGAGAGAGAGAGAGAGAGAGAGAGAGAGAGAGAGTGTCTCCACTCACCAGATACAAATGTATACCCCAAAACCATGCCCCCGATTCCCACCTCCTCCAGCCATACCCCACTACTTCAGTTACCACTCAATTAATCCCATCAGAGGATTAATTGACAGATGGGTTAAAACTCTCACAACCCAATCATTTTGCCTCTGAACTTTCTTGCGTTGACTCACACATGAGCTTTTGGGGGACACATCCAAACCATAACAATAATCAAGGCTGATCTACTTTAAGAGCTCTTAATCATATCTTTAAAATCTCTTTTGCAATGTAATGTGTTCCCAGTTTCAGGGATTAGGGTGTGGACACCTTTGGGGTCTCATCCTACCAACCACAAGGTGACACCATCAACTGAGAATAAGGAAGTGGAACAGATGGGAAGTTTTATTATTTTATTTTTTCAGGTACTGGGGATTGAACCCAAGGACCCTCTGCCACAGTTCTACATTTCCAGTCCTTTTTATTTTTTATTTTGAGACAGGGTCTCACTATGCTGCCCATGCTGGCCTTAAAACTTGCAATCCTCCTGCTTCAGCCTCCACTCACCTCCAGCTGCTAGGATTACAGGTGTGCTTCACTGCAGCCTGCCATGCTGAGTCTTACGAAACTAGAAAGTCCAGGCAATGCTGCTCCAGGCTAATCTCCCCCAGGAATCAAATCATTGTCAAAGCGCAGCCTCCTTTTCTTTGCTATTGCTAAATTCTCCAAGGACATGTTTTATATAGCCCAATACCCCTCTTAGGCTAAACATTTCCAAAGTTTTAGCCTCAGAATGATCATCCACCTTTTTTGCTATACAGTTAGGGGAAAATCATACATGTTCTCAAGAAATATTAGCTATGATTTTCATGAGGGATCATGCTGTCTTGGAAGTGACTACAAGAATTATAAGTAGGAGTTGGGTGCAGTGGTGAATGCCTGTAGTCCCAGCGACTCAGGAGCCTGAGGCAGGAGGGTCATAAATTCAAAGCCAGCCTCAGCAATTTGGTGAGGTCCTAAACAACTTAGCAAGATCGCGTCTCAAAATAAAAAATTAAAAGGACTTGGGATGTGGCTCAGTGGTAAAGTGCCCTTGAGTTCAATCCTTTGTAGTCCCCCTACACTCACTCCCGCGAAAAAAGATTTTAAGTGGAATAGGCTGGAGGAGAGAGTTAAGAAGAGAGGACAGAGGGAACAGATTTAAATATGCCACTCCCCTCCCAGACTCACTGAGTCTCCTCCTAAAGAGTGAGGGCCACCCCCACCTTCCCACTCCTGATCTCTATCTCTGTTTGATAGTCACTGGTTTAAACTCTAGTGTAGAGGAAGAGAAATCACTACTAGATTAAAAATTATATTCTGATTTTTAAGAATGTTCTGTGACTCTGTGACCCTCTCTGAAACCCTAACATCTTGGTATTCCAGCAAGGTTGAATTTCCAGCTTACCAAACTAAAAACAGCCTTCACAGACAGGTACCCGGACAGACAAGTGACTCCAGGTAGGAAACCAGGACATGTTCCCAGGACATGGCTGCCTCTCCAATTGTTTCCCCAACCCTATTCTAGTTAGAAGAGCACGTACATCCTCCTCCACAGTTTCTTAAAGCATTGCTTATGATTATATCACTTTACTCCACTCGCCCTTCTTAAGAGAACTTGAAATGCAAATTAAGCAGACTTTTTCTTTTTCTTTTTTGTTGTAATTTAAAATGTAAAGGAGGATGATATTGCTGGAGGACATGTTTGCTTTATGCAGATCTGACTTAAGCTGTTAGCTCAAATGAAAATGGCTGATGAGAAACATACAGAGTCTGTTTATCTAAACCTGTTCTTTAGAAAGGTCAGTGCTGTGCTTTCTACATGAAAATATCTAGTCAGTGACCTCAAACATGCAATAAATTCTACATCAATTATCTTTACAACTTCCTAGTACTGTAGTTAAATATGGTCCAGGATAAAGAGATATAAAAGATGAGTAATAATAGACTTGATTTCTCCTTAGCCTCTTCAAATCTCCTAGTCTGTGTTTTCTGAGAGTGGCCATTAAAACATATATCATATATCATATATACAATCTATAAATTCAACATGAAACAACACCTTACTTTTATACTAATGGTGTTACTGAAAAGAATCCAGAGCCCTTTCATATGCCATTAACTCATTTATTGTAGCTTTACAACATCCTCTTAAATTTAGCTTCTATGAATCCTTAGTCTGCATTCAGTATTTAATATCAAGTGCTTATAGATTCAGAAAAAAAGTAATTGTCTATCATTCTTTTAAAAAACATCTATTTTCTTTTTGTGCTCTTAAAATCCTATATTTTCTATCTAATTTCCCAATGTATGTTACCCCCCCCCCCCCGCCCCTGCAAATACCCCACCTGCTATTCTTTATTCTCTCCTCCCCTGGCTCCTTTCTCCACTGCTGCCTTTTTTTAAAGCCCTCTCTTCCCTTGATCTCATTTAATTTATTATATTTACTTATCTTTTGCTAAGTAATTTGAGGGAAAAAATTTACCTTATTTTTATACTATATATCTTCATTAGAAGTCTGTTGGTACTCAATATATGCATTTGATGAGCTAGGCTTTTCACCCATTTTGACTCCATCCATCATGTAAACACCAAGTACTCACTGTATCCTGAGTTTTATAAGGAACACATGGAGCAGCATACATTCCCTAAATTCAGTATTTCCAATACAGTTGGGAAAAGAAGAGAAACATAAGAAGATTACATTGATCATAATGTGATCATATTTCACCTGGAAACAAATTAAAACTTAATGTACTTGTTTCACCTTCGTCTTCAAAGGTTTTTAATCCAACTCATGGATGACATGTCTGCTTGGAACTGGTTTTAACTGTCCCTGGCAGTGCCACCAGGCTATCTAGCTTCTGGTTTCCCTCTGCCCCTTCTACATGCTAGATAGCATGGTGGTAGATAACTATATAAACAGAAAAGGTTAAGAGAAAACCTAGAATAATAAGAGTAGTTTTATTTCCTGAAATACATGAGCTCACAGAAGTCAGGATCTTGGCAGAGAAAAAGGATTCATCCTCAAAAGAGTTTGACTAACATTGAAACAGGGGTTTACTTGATGCTTTGACTATATCCCTTGTGGCTTTGAAACTTACATGTTTTTTTTTTTCTTTTTCCCAACCTTCTTCTCACTGACCTTCTTCTCCCTGATCTTCTTTCACCTAACCTTTTCACTGAACTTCTCCTTCCTGATCTCTCCTTTCTAATCTCATTTTCTCTGAATCACCTCTTTAAAAACCCCCTGTTCTGGCTGATGGGCAGATTCACAGCTTTTGGGACAGGAGTCCCCTGTGTTTCTCATTTGCTAGCAAAGCAATAAACCTTTTTTCATTTTTCTTAAAACCATGTCCTCATTATTGGATTGGCATTGGAGCCAAGGACTGAGATTTCAGCAACAAAATGGGTTTAATGAAGGGATTATTTATAAAGGGTATCATGTCATCAGAGAGGCCAGCTTGAAGATGTAGTAAGAAATGTTGGAGAACAGAGACACTGGGAAGGCATTACACTCCTGTAGGTCTGAAGGGGCTAGAAGATAGAAAGATCCAGAATGGATGAGGACTGGAATTGTGGAAAAGAGTCTGCTTCACAGAAGCTGGGGCCTCCAGAGGAGGAAGTTAACCACAAAAACCACAGGAAGAGAGAAAGAGAGGAAGAATCACAAGTACCCTGATCTTTCTTTCTTCCTGCCCTTGGATTTCCTGTGGTGCCTCCCCTGGCTGACCCCACCCAGAAGCTGAAGGATGAAGAAATACCAGAGATGCCTGCTTTAAAGGACCAGTGTCCAGGGGTAGGGAACAGGCTGAGGAAAGTGAAGACCAGATCTGGAGGACAAGTTTTGAATAGTCAGCAGAACTCCATGTAAAATTGTGGGATTATGCAGGTGAGGTTATACTAAGGTATAAGGCATCCCCCATTTATATATATATATATATATATATATATATATATATATATGTGTGTGTGTGTGTGTGTGTGTGTGTGTGTGTGTATGTGTGTCTGTCTGTGCTTTACCACTGAGCTACTGTTTTACATCCCCAGTGCTTTTTCTTTTTTCTTTTTGAGGCAGAGTCTTGCTCAGTTGCCCAGGTTGACCTCAAACTTGAAATTCTCCTCCCTGTGCCTCCCAAGTCTTGGGGATTTCAGGCATGCACCACAAACTGCAGCATTCCAAACTCAGCTGGAAATGGGGACAGTTGGGCAAATGCAAGAGACTAAGCCTCAGCATTTAGCTTGGCCAAGCTCTCTCCTAACCCTTCTTGCTGTACACCTTACATATAATGTTGAGTGCTAAGTGGTTAACATTTTATCCCTTCTTATTTTGGTGAGAAAAATATATGCTCTTTTGTTAGGGCAAATCTTTCCTTCATAGTGAGTGCCAATTCGGCAGAAAGGACACAAGCATAAAGGTAAGATGAGCAGTTAAGCAGGTTTTCCCTGGACAATTGAAGTTGAAACTCCCCAATACACATACAAACACACACACAACAGAAATTGTTTTAAGATTTGTAATGCACAAACTCTGTGAGTGGCCTCTCCTCAGAAATGGACAGAAAATTAATCTGCACTCTAGACCTTAATTAATTAGAATTAATTTGTGAAATCAGTCTAGGGGTGCAGTAGTATACAAGTAATTTTTTTTCTAGTAGTACTGGGGATTGAAGCCAGGGTTGCTCTACCATTGAACTATCCCCAGCCCTTTTTATTTTTGATTTTGAGAAAGGGCCTCACTAAGTTATCCAGGCTGGCCTGAAACTTGAGATCCTCCTTCCTTAACACAAAGTAACTCTTGAGTGTCACAATTTACCAATTACTTAGCCAATTAAGACTCTGGGCCCCTTTGCCCATAGTAATGACCCCTTCTCTGGCAACAGAACCTGACCGTAGATTCCCAGGCATTACTTATGGATGGCAAGGTTTTCCTAAATAATTGGGCATAATCAAGGAGACAGTGAACAGGAAGTAGTCTTCTTGGTTTTTTAAAATATTTTTTTAGTTGTCAACAGACCTTTATTTATTTATATGCAGTGCTGAGAATCGGACCAGTGCCTCACATGCTAGACAAGCACTCTACCACTGAGCCACAACCCCAGCCCAGTGGGCTGCTTTTATCTCCACCTATTTCTTGGCCATCAACTCTACATTATCTTGACCAAATAAAGAACAGATGAGGGGGCTGGGTTTGTAGCTCAGTGGTGGAGCCCTTACCTCACAAGTATGAGGCACAGGATCAATCCTCAGCACCACATAAAAATAAATAAAATAAAGCTTTTGTGTTCATACACAACTAAAAACATTAACACACACACACACGTGAGGGCAGAGAAGCAGACATTGTACTTGTCAGTGAGGCTACTGGAGTCCTTTGCCAGAGAAGTTCAGTGGACTGACCTTTAGTAAAGGGAACTTCCCATCTGGCAAGGCAGGTTGGTGAGCCATAAACAGGTGAGCAGAAGATAAGCCTCTTCAGTTCCTGGCATGGTTGGAAGGGGCTGACATGGGTGCCATGACGTCGAAAAGTTGGAGAGCATTACAATAGAAAGATAACAGTAGAAGTCAAATAGAAGCTATGGAGGTAGAGGTGGAGAAATGGAGGCGGAGGCTGGGAGTACAGGAAATTCCCATAGGAGACATTTCAGTGGAAGAAGGAGGAATGGACTGGTTCTAGGCAAGTGCTTGAGTCCATTTGTAAGAGGGTGGAAGAGAAAGAGAGGAATTAAATGTAAAGGGAAAGAAAAAGTATGTAATGTTAAAGTGGAGAGGAAGAACATTGAGGGAGATCATGATTGTGACTGCCATTTCCTTTGTTAAGTAAGAAAGTTATCAGCTCACAGTAGTTAGGCAGGATCTTGATAGGGGTTTAAGAGAAAAAGATTTGAAGTTGGGCACAGTGGTGTATGCCCATAATCCTAGAGGTTTGGAAGGCTGAGGCAGGAGGAATGCAAGTTCAAGGCCAGCCTCAGCAATTTAGCAAGGTCCCAAGCAATTTAGCAAGACCCACTCTCAAAATAAAAAATAAAAAGGGCTGGGGATGTGAGTCAATGCTTAAGCACCCTGAGTTTATTCCCTGGTAGAAAGAAAAGAAAAGAAAGAAGGGAAAGAAAGGAAGAAAGAAAATTTCTGTAGAGCTGAGCTCTCTGTGGAGAAGCTGGAGGCCAGGAAAGAAACCAGTGGAATCTCATGGAATAAAGGAATCCAGACTTTGGGGCTGACAGCAGTGGATTAAGAAATGGCATTCCCTCCCCCCACTCCCTCTCTATCTCAAGGCTATAAAATGAATTACTCCCGATGGTACAACTGGAGTGTACTTAAAGACAAATAAATAAATACTCTCTGAATGATTCCAATGTACAATCAAGGTTGAGAACAAATGGTCTAGAAAAAAAATCTAACATAAAGTAGACTAATAAAATTAATATGGGGAATGGGGGAATGGCATTCAGATTCGACTAAAGAGACCCTGAAAGCAAAGGTTAAAACTAGGCAAAGGGGATTTGGGCCTGAGGATGTTGTTATCAGGGAGAGAGATTTATAAGTTTATTAATTTGGAATGGGCACAGTTCCAAGGGATTGTATGATTTCATTCTGGCCAGGGGGCTTTTGGGGGGCTTGCTATGGAAGAGGCAGTTAAAGGTATAAAGTTAAGAGAGCTGCAAAGTTTGTAAAGTTAGTTGTTAAAGTTTCATGGAGAGTGGCCAGGAGGAAGGAGGGGAAGACTTGTTCATAGCTCTCAGATTGGACACTGATCTCAGCTGAACACTTTCTTCTGTTATCTTTGGGACTCTGACTCCATGTTTTCCAGAAAATTCCTCTTGCCCTCTGAGAATGTGATCACTTTGCTTTTGTGGGACTAAGAAACACATACTGCTGGTTGGTGGTGCGGGCCCATAATCCTAGCTACTTGGGAGGCTGAGGCAAGAGAATGTGGACAATGAAAGGAGACTCTGTCTTATAAAACAAAAGAACAGCAACAACAAAGCCGCCTACATACCAAATCTTAATGTGGATTACTTTATCCATTTTCCTGCTTTTAAGAGAGTATCAGCCCAGGTGTGGCAATGCACACTTGTAATCCCAGCGGTTTGGGATGCTGAGGCAGGAGGATTTCAAGTTCAAGGCTAGCCTCAGCAACTTAGATTTGAAGAAACTTAGTGAGACCCTGTCTCAGAATAATTTACAAAAGGATTAGGGAGGTGTCACAGTGGTTAAGGATACTTGGGTTCAATCTGTGGTACCAAAAAAAAAAAAAAAAAAAAGGAGAGAGAGAGAGAATTAGGCTGAGGCACTGAGGACTTCGAATTAAAAAAGTAGTGAATATTCAAGTAGAAAAGGCTAAATTCACCTCTTTTATTTACAACTCTGCTCAAAGTTATTTGCCCAGGGCCTTTATTGGGCAAAAAATAAAAACAGAAACAAGCCATAATACTCCTACCTCTACAAATCCCACACTGTTTAGAAGAAAAACAGCCAAGGCTTGTGACTGTGGCATTTAATCTTTTATTTTATAAGGGATATATTTACTGCTCATTTATCTTTTCACAACCCACAGCCACTATGTGGATCTTACCAAGTCACACTGTGCATACTCTGATGGTGAATTAATTAGGTCATTAGAGTGGGTTGGGCTTCCAAGAGAGAAATAATTCCCACCCTCCTACTCCCTAACACCCAAGTCATTTCCAAGAAATTATTTGAAAGTAGTTGGACCACAGTAGATGGTCAGGTGGTGAAGAAATTCATAACTCATTGTTTTATGTTAGGAAGAAGTAGTTGGACTTCTCCAGTCAGGTAAACCTTAGCCTTCTAGATGGAAGACTGTCGGTCCTTTGCTCTGTGGCACTGCTCCTCACAGGGCACATCTGCAGCTCTTGATGGCAGCACGTAGAACCCACAGTACAAACCTCAAGCAATATTCGATTAAGAATTGTTGCCTTCTTGGAGGACAGTAAGCTCTCAAACCAGCAAACACAGGTGAGCCCTCCTTCAGTACCTGTAACCATAGCACCATGTATTGGCACATTTGGGGGTAAGTCCTCAGTGCAGTAGGTGAGAGGAAGTGAAGCAAAGGGATGGTCACAATGCAGTCTGGGTAGGAAAAAAGAAGATTTTTTTTTCCTTTTTTTGGCGGGGGTGGGGTGGGGAGGTTAGAGGGGCACAAGGTTGAACCGAGGGGCACTCGACCACTGAGCCACATCCCCAGTCCTATTTTTTGTATTTTATTTAGAGACAGGGTTTCACTGAGTTGTTTAGTGCCTCATATTTTTACTGAGGCTGGCTTTGAACTTGAGACCCTCCTGTCTCAGCCTCCCAAGCCTCTGCCACAGCACCCAGCAAGAAGATATTTCAAACTGAAGGTATGACGTGCTCACCCATGATTCTCATGTTACCATCCCAGTCCTAGGCTGTCACCTCCTGTCTCTCATGAGGATCAGTAGTGGTTTCCCAATGGGGTCTCCCACCTCTGGTCTTGGCTCCCTCCATGCCATTCTACATTCTACAACCACTGGGTTCTTTCTAAAATGCTATTTTGGGCAGGGCACGATGGCACTCACCTGTCATTCCAGAAACTCAGGAGGCTGATGCAGGAAGATCGAAAATTCAAAGCCAGCCTCAGCAACTTAGCAAGGAACTTACTGAGATGCTGTCTCAAAATTAGAAAATAAAAAGGACTGGGGATGAGGCTCAGTGATTAAGCGCTTGGGTTCAATCCCCCCACCCCACCCCACCCCCGTACGGGGAGTGGTGGGTGCAGGGAGAGAAAGGGGGGGAGAGCCATTCTGGTTTGGTTTAATCATATTCCCTCTCCTGCTTAAACCCATTATGTAGCTTTCCTTTCCTTCCATTTTTCAGGATAAAGTACAGGTCTGAATATAGCTTTAAAGGTCTATTATGACTTGATTTCTGCCTATCATTCCTCTTTTTGTCTTTTGCCACTCTCCCAGCACTCACTCTACTTTGTAAACAAAGTGGTGAAGCTCTCTGGCCCTCCTTTTCTGAAAACTGTCTCCCTTCTTTATCTGCCTTATTCCCTCTTATTAATCAAAACTCAATTTAACTCTTCTGTTGGTTTTTCTATTGAGTGTTTCATATTCATCATACCCTATATTAAGCATTTTCCTTACACATATCTTATGTAATTCTTACAACAATCCTGTGAGGGAGACACCAATTACAAATAATTAAGCTGAGGGTGATGTTAAGTTGTTTGCCAAGATGTAGAGATAGCAAGCTTCCTAAGGGCAGGATAGTGCCAGAGTTGCCTGACATTCAATCTATAGCAACCGTGTCCACTTAACATGTAGATGTAGTTAGCACTTACATTGAACTTAGAATGCACTGGGCCTATTTCAATTCTATATCTTGATACAATGGAGAAACTAAGGGACACCCACGAGAACACAACTAAGAAGTTTCAGGCTTGGACTAAGCAGCTTGTTCCAGAGAACCTACTTCTAATTGCCGCCATATTCTTCCTGCCCATGAGCAGAAGTGCTTGGTATTGCAGAAATACTAAGGAAATAAATGAAACAGTCAACGAAGCAAAGAAAATTAAGTGACCACCACTTCTAAGGCAAATCCTTTATTCTGGAGACTACCTCCCATAAAGTTTTTCCAATATTCCAGTAGAAAGCTGGATGCATAGTCCCAGCCAAATAAAAACATGTCTGAAAGGATTTTTTTTTTTTTTAAATCCAGTAGCATCCAAGCTTCACCAAGTAGTAAGCAGTTATATAAAAATATTCAACTCAAACATTTCCCTCATTGTTTTGGCACAGAAATATATAGTTGAATGACAATCTCTAGGGGAAAATTGGAGAGAAAAATCCAGTGGGATTAAGTGAAAACTTGAAATCAACCAGCTATACTGAGGGAGGACTGCTGTGGTCTGGGAAAAAACGGAGAATGGAAAAATCTTTGCAGTTCCTAACAAGGCAAAGAAGTTTAGTTTGGCCTTGGCAAGTACAAATAGAACTTGGGTGGCAGAGAGAAAGAAAGCAAAGGAATGCTTTTATAGTTGTGTTTTTCTCCCTCCCCCCAAACAGAAAATGTTATTGCTCTGTTCCTTCTGATTTCTGTATTGTTTTGGTGTTTTCTAACCCCCAAAGAATTGTTTTAAAAGATCATGCCAGCATTTTTTTTTACTTTTTATAAAATAGAAGAAATGTGGATGAACTGGAAAACACTTTGCTTTTGGAGAGATGATGTCTCTGGAGATATGAAGTCAAGCAGGGGTTGCTGAGTGGGTGAGGGACTCTTTCCTGCTGTCATTTATATGTCCCTGCAGCTGGTAGCTCCAGCAGAGACCCCAGTACCTGGCACAAATTTATGCCACTACTTTATCACTTTATCCCTTGG
Organism: Marmota flaviventris; assembly: GCF_047511675.1. Classification (NCBI taxonomy): domain Eukaryota; kingdom Metazoa; phylum Chordata; class Mammalia; order Rodentia; family Sciuridae; genus Marmota; species Marmota flaviventris. The sequence goes on from NC_092504.1 coordinate 89,763,641, forward strand.
CTTCCCTCCCTCTCTCTCTCTCTCTCTCTCACATTGCCCTATCCTATACTTTGACCTATCTAGGATTACAACATACAGAATAGTCCTCACTGGTGATCTCAGCCCCTTAGTCAAATAGGTTTAACTCAGTGAACTCCATTTGCATCTTACTGATTATTGATAAGTGCTATTATTCTCAGACTCTTTTATGTGAAAGAGGAACTTGCATGGTAAGTCCCTATTATTTAGAAATTCGCAACCAAATCTAAACCTTATTAATTATTAAGAAGTATACTTATTTTCAATGCAATGATAAGTCATTAAAGGATCTCAAAAAGTTTATTTCATATATTGTTTTATGAAATTCACATAACATAGAATTAACCACTATATTGTTTGCTTAATTAACCATTAAGCAAACAATTTAGTGGCATTTAGTACATTGTCAATGTCACGCAGCCACCACCTTTATCTAATTCTAAAACATTTCCATCACTCCAATAAACCCCTACTCATCAAGCAGTTCCTCTTCCTTTCCCATTGTAGGGTTTTAAGCAAAGGAATGATGTGATTTGATTGAGGTTTTCAAAAGATCTCTGTGGAGAGAATGGGTTGGGCTAAGAGTAGAAGGGGGAGGATACACTCACTGGAGGCAGCCATGACAGGCTGGACTGGAAACAGTGGTTGCCGAGGAGGGATGGTGATTGTGGAGACAGGGAGAGCTCATGGAGCAGGAACAGGACTCTACTGATGGACTTAGGGAGAAAGAGGTGACAAAAAAGGAGGAGCTGAGCAGAGCTCACAGTGTCTGGCCTTGGCTTCTGGGTAGAACCCATTTTAGGGATGGCTTTGGGGAAGAATGGATTTAGGGAAAACGTTTCAAATTCAATTTTGTACAAGTTAGTTCTGAAATTTCTGCACTAGGATCCTACTAGGCCTCCTACTTGCTTTACCCATATTCCAAAAAATTACAGGATCTATTCAGTACACTGCAATAAGAAGAACCTTTAAAAGTTTATTTCAAAACCACCTATATCCAACTCTACATCCAACTCTGTGAAAGACAAAGTCATTTCAATCATTTAAAATCCTTCCGTCTTCCCCCACCTCCAGTTTACTCCCCATTACCGTATGTTCTGCACCCCTCCTTGCTTATTCTGTTCCACTGGCCTCCTTCTTGTTCCTTGAACTTGCCAGGCACACTTCTACCTCAAGACCTTTATAGCGTCTCTTATTATTTTTTTTCCTGGAATGATTTTCCTATAGATATTTTAGACATCTTCCTGACCTCACCTTGTATTCCTCAAAGCCTTTGGCCAAATTTCAGCATCATATTATTCTTCCCCTGGAAGTAGGAATTGAAACCAGGGTCTGGTGCATGCTAGGCATGTGTTCTATCACTGAGTTACATCCCCAGCCTCAAGTTTCCTCATCTTAATGAGGCCTGTATTAAGTACCCTACTTAAAATTTCAATGACCGTCCATCCCCAACACTCTACTTTTTTTGTAGCGTTTCTATTTCATTATGTTTTGTTACAACTCTTTTTAAGGGTTATTGTTAATCTTTGTCTCCTGTCACTGGAAAACATCATGAAAGAGACAGATTTGTTGCTGATGTAGCCCAAGAGCCTAGAATAGTCCCTAATACAGAATAGGTACCCAGTAAATATTGGGCTGGATGAATAAAAATAACTATTCAATGACTAAGAAGAGCTGTCAAATAGGAGGTTGGACAAATCAGTCTAACAAACATTCAGATAAGGGGTGGGGTGTGGAAATATTAAACTGGGAGTGAATAGATGGCTGGGAGATTGGAAAAACCATGACTAGTGAAGAGAGAGTCTGATATTAAGTTTGGGGAAATTCCAACACTTTGAGGTCAGGAAAAGGTGGAGAAGCCAAAAAGGAAGACAGATAATTGGAGCCAGTAATGTAGGAGGAAAACCAAGAGATATCTAAAAGAAAGTACTCTATGAAAGAAAGGGGGTGACATCTCAACAGAGTCACCTCAGGCTGTACATCTGGGAAAGATAAGGCTAGAAGAGCAACATGGAGGTCTTTGAAGACCTGGGTAGGAGTAATTTCTGTGGCAAGAGTTACAAAGGTCAGCTTACCAAAATGACTTAAGGATAAACCAGAGATGGCTACTAAGTAACTAACAGGCAGGTAGCATATACTGGAAATGATGGGCAAAGGGATGATTTGCATCCAGGGTTGGATAAAATGAGACTGTAATGGATTTCATCATGTTACTCCTAACAAAGCACAATTTTAAACTTATGGAATGTTTGTTTCTGGAATTTTCCATTCAATATTTTCAGACTGGTCTTCCATATGTATTTGAAAAAATGGCAAAACGTCCCATCAACCTAGTCCCTAAATGACTGTACAGAGGGGGGCTCCCTGCTACCCTGTCCATCCTTTGCACTGAACAGTTATGTGAATGTCTTGGTTTGGACTGCTATACCACAGTACCTAGGCTTAGGGGCCTAAACAATAGACATCCATTTCTCACAGTTCTGAAGGCAGAGAAGTCCAAGATCAAAGTGGTGCAGATTTTTTTTTCCTAATAAGGGCCCACTTCCAGGCCTGCAGATAGTGTTCTTACATAGGGTGCAGAGGGAGAAAGCCTCTTTTTCTTATCAAGCCACCAATCCCTTCCCTTGTGACCTCATTGAACCTTAATTGTCTCCTAAGAGATACAATGCAGTCCACAGTAGTGAACAAGAGATAAACTTTACTAATATATATTTATATATATATTTTGGGATCTGTTTTTAATGGAAATTATCCCAGACTTATTAATACAAGGGATTCCTAGAGGAAAGAGCAAAGACAACTATGTACCAGGCCTTTGTAGAAGGTAAACTACTTATCCCACCTGGACCAGAAGATACAGTGGTAGGTGAAATGCAGAATGGATGTGTTCAAGTGCCTGGCAAAAAGTATTGGCAGGGATTCAGCAGATCTATTACATTTAGAAAAAATAAATAAATAAATGGTGGACACCTGGGAAGCTTAGCAAAGACTGTTGCAACTCCAGGATAAACAAAAAATGTTCGTAATGTACAACTTGAGACAGTAGGATATATTTACTGGTCACAGCCACATCAATGACTGTGCCTGCTTACAGCCTAAAATTATAACAATGCTACATTGAGAGGGTGAGAAAGAAAGAAGTGAAGGTGTGTGTGTGCGCGCGCGTGTGTGTGTGTGTATGTGTGTGTGTGCATGTGGACACATTTCAACTTCTGTAACAGGAGGTACATTTAAAATATTTAAAATATATCAAGAAGCAGCAGTACATGCCTGTAGTTTAGAGAGATGTCAATAATTACCAGAAAAACAGGATAAAAGTTTGGTAGGGAAATGTTAGTTTTCAGTAAAGCATTGTAGCATTAGCTGACTACTTTAAAACTATGTGTGCATATTGGATAAAAGTCATTTATGCACTAACTTTTTTCCTTTAAGATTAAACAGGAGGAACAGAGGGAATCTAGAGGAGTAGACAACTCCTTCAAGACGCTTTGCCTGCAAAACAGAGCAAGGGCAGCCCAAACATTCAGAGGAGGAGTTAAACTTTCTTAAAAATTAATGAAATAAACTAGGCATGGTGGCACATGCCTGTAATCCCAGCAATGAAAAGAGGCTGGAATCTTTCTTGCAGGAGGATCGCAAGTTCAAGGCCAGCCTCCACAATTTAGAGAGATCCTGCTTCCAAATAAAAATAAATAAATAAAAAGGGCTAGAAATGTAGCTCATTCATAAAGCACCTCGGGACTCAATCCCCAGTGTCAATAAATAAATAAACAAATAGGAATAATATTTGAGTAATGAATGAATTAGGTTCATAATGAAGAGGAAAGTCCTCGGTCCTCTCCTTTCCACTTCATAGTTTTCCATTCCCTTATCAATATTTATATGCTGTTTTCTTTCAGCAAAGGAGCAGTGTCCTGCCTGTGAGAGGAAGACATAGATGGCATGAGAGGTGCAGAGGGAGAGAAGCATCTCCAGTCCTGTGCATGAGCACCCAGCAGTGTCCCAGTTCTCCTGCCATTCAAGCCCTTCAGAGGGAAGGAACTTGCAGAACAGAGCCAGGAAGCCAGAAGTTGGGCATATCTGCAGCTCTGCTTTCTTTGCAACGTCCTCACTAGAAACATGCCTGTGCAAAGGGAAAAGAAAAATCTAATTTGGTTTTCATGGTAACTGAAAGCTGTGAGCACCAAGTGGGAGTGAAGAAGTGATCCAGGATCTCTGTCTCTCCTGCGATGCAAAGGTGAGATGCACTCAAAGATGCTTTTCTGTTGACTCCTTTGCCCAGACCCTGTGTGACCATCCTTATAAAGAATCATAGGCTTGATTTTATGCTCATATGTCCACTGAAATTTTGGAAAGTAGGGATAAATTTTATTGCATTCAAGTGCCTATAACATAATATGTTTAATATTAGTTGTAAACATACAATGTTTACTCTCTGAACATTAGTGAAGCAACCATACCAGCACAGAACAATTGAAACTATGAACGATTTCAGAGCAAACAAAAATTCCTTAAGGAAAATGACTTTGCTGGCCTGCAAGTATATATGTCAATATATGTCATGATTTTTAAAGATTATGTCTTAAATTACTTGGCTTCCCATGCATCTCCTTTTTTTCCAGCACATTTAAGAGAATGACAGATCTGCCTAGTTTAATGTAATATAATCCACTACAAAAATTACTGAACTCAAATGCTGAATAGATAGTGTTAGTGCAAACATATATGCCACTGCTTGAGAGTGGTAATTCATTTTGAAGGCAGGTGGTGGTAATTTTGAGGAATTCTTCTCATTCTTTGAGAAGAATCAATCCACTACTTTCAGAAGGATATTTCCTAAGCATTCCCCCTGGGGGAGGTAACTCTCTGATGTCTTCTATGACACAGTCAGTCATATGGAAATGCCAATAGGGGAATGCAGGCACCTCATCTTTTAACTGTGGCATGAGGTTATACCAGCCTAGAAGAGGGAAATTCAGATGCCTCTGGGGAACAGACAGGAAAGCAAAATGGGAGTGACAGTGAGATTCAAGAGTTTGTGTATTAAACTAAATCTGCACTTGCACCAGTTGAACAAGAGTCTGCTGTCAACATCCTTTCTATGGGATTCCAATGTGCTATCTCTGTTTAGGAATGGGAATAATCTGCCAAGCGTGGTGGCACATGCCTGTAATCCCAGCAGTGTGGGAGGCTGAGGCAGGAGGATTGTGAGTTCAAAGCCAGCCTCACCAACTTGGCAAGGCACTTAGCAACTCAGTGATACCGTGTCTCTAAATAAAAGAATGGGAATAATCCTCTAGAATGAAAACTGCCTTCACATTATGTAAAAATGTGGATGTGTAACCGATGTGATTCTGCAACTTGTATTTGGGGTAAAAATGGGAGTTCATAACCCACTTGAATCAAATGTATGAAAGATGATATGTCATGAGCTTTGTAATGTTTTGAACAACCAATAAAAAAAAAAAAAAAAAAGAAAACTGCCTTCAGAGTCTCCATGGTTTCTGACCCCACCTTGGAGCCTAGTAGTGATTTTGTCCTAAAGTAATTAATTCCTGCCATCCTTCAAGGCCTGCTAAAACCCCAGCTCCTTCCTGAAATCAACCCTTCCTCCTTTTGAAGATGAGCCTCAATCTTCTGCTGGCCTTCCTTTTTTCCCTCTGTTACAGAAATTCCACTGTCTTGTCCTACCGTGTCTTGGATATGTACTAGTTTCACCCCCAAATCTCAAGACCCAGCCTTATCAATGCCAAACGTATAAAACTCTGTAAAATTTAAACTAAGGAATTGCTAAGATTGGCTTATAGAAATTATTAAAAATTATAGAAATGTATCCAAACCAGGGTATTCCCATTCAAGGTATTCTCAGTGTTTTCCAAACTGGTGTTCCTCAGAACATTAGTCCTGAGAAATGCTCTCTGAAAAGTGTTTTGTGATCGAGTACTGCATTCTACATCCTGAGAGAGTCACAAGGCTCCCTGGTGTGGTAAAGGCTCTGAGATCAGGCGATTAAATAAGAGACCGTGTTTTTTTGTGCGGGGAGGTGGGGTACTAGGGATTGGATTCAGGGGCACTCAGCCACTGAGCCACATCCCCAGCCCTGTTTTGTATTTTATTTAGTGCCTCACTTTTGCTGAGGCTGGCTTTGAACTTGCAATCCTCCTATCTCAGCCTCCTGAGAGACTGGGGTTACAGGTGTGCGCCACTGTGTTTAGTGAGCCCATGTTTTTTTTTTTTTACCCAGGGTTCTCTTCATATATTTTATCCCTTTTATTGGATCCATTTAACAGCTTGTTTCTTGGAATGTAGCTTGTGGATAAGCAGCATCGCACAGTGGGCAAGTACATAGACTGGCCCCAGGCTGCCTACAACCCAGTCCTCAGCATTCATTGTCCCTGGGTGAGTTACTTGACTTCCATATGCCTAAGCTTTCTCATCTACAAAATCAGATAGTAGTAGGACACATTCTTTTTTTACCCCCCAAAGTTATCACCTATTTATTACTGAACCAACCTATTAGTGCAGAGCATAGAAACTAAGAGGAAAACCAGATTCCCAATAAAACATGTCCAACTTTCCAGACAGGGATGACATTTTCAGCCTAACATGGTAAGATGATAGTGACCTTGATACAGCTTAAAAAAGTGTGCAATCTCATGTACAGTTTCTCAGAGACCCAGCATGGCTCTTCTCCAATATCTCCTCTCGGAGTTGTGTCTGATTTTATTACCAGTCTTTGTCTAAATCCATTGGGGAATGGGAAGATTTTGTTTTGTCTCTTGATCAAGAACTTCTTGAGGCTGAAAGGGTTGTAAGAAGATATGGCAAGGCCAGGCATAGTGGTTCTCATACCTGTAATCCCAGCTCAGGAGGTTGAGGCAAGAGCATTGCAAATTTGAGGCAGGTCTCAGCAACTTAGTGAAGCCCTGTCTCAAAATAAAACATAAAAAATGGAAGAGGTGGTAGCTCAGTGATAAAGCACCTCTGGGTTTAATCCTCAGTACCAAAAAATTAAGATGACATGGCAAGTAATGGAGTCAAGTGAACACACCACAATGGTGGAGATAAGCAGCAGAAGAAGAAAAGCAAAATCTTAGTTTTTTTTTTTTCTAAAATTTTCTAGTTATCGATAGACCTTTATTTTATTTATTTATTTATACATGGTGCTGAGAATTGAACCCAGCACCTCACACATGCCAGGCAAGTGCGCTACCACTGAGCCCCAGCCCCAGCCCCTATAGGTCTTAGTCTTATAAGTCTCTTATGAAGATTAAATGAGTTAATATATATAAAGTATAACCCTCAGCCTAGCTTTAGGGTTTATGTAAGAAAATTAGGTCTCTCTCCACTCCAAATTCAGAAACAATTGAGAAATAAGATATGGATAAAACTTTTGTCTTTGCTTTCAATAAAAGCTATTTAGAGGAGGAGGCCCCCTACCTCCCTGCCTTCACACCCATTCAATTCAACCCTTTCAGTCACTAGATGCTGAAGACATGCATCCAGGAGATGGGAAGTTCACAGGGGTGAGCAGAGAGAGTGTTTGTCTTATATTATTAGTTTGCTTGGGCTTAGGATAACAGAAATTGGTAATCTCACAGTTCTGGAGGTTAGAATAGCACCTCTGAAAGTAAGGTGTTGGCAGGGTGGTGCTCCCTGTGAAGCCTATAGGGAAATGAGCCTTCCCTGTTTCTTCTGGTGGCATCCTTCTGGGACATCCTTTGGCTGATGATGGCAGTATTTTAATCTCTGCCTTCACCATCACATGGTGTTCCACCTGCCTTTTCACTTCATCTGCCCTCTATTTACATCTGTGTCCAAATTCCCTCACGTCATAGAGATACCACAGTCATACAGAATTAGGAACCACATAACCTCATTTTAACTTGATTACCTCTGCAAAGACTCTATTTCCAATAATGTCCCATTGCAGTATTGGGAGTTAGGATTCCCACACGTTCCCTTTTTTCTGTTTGTTTCGAGGAACATATTTTAACTTATAACATCCTAAAGACAGGCTTTCTGAAATGGAGAGAAAGTTCTAGACGTGGTAGCACATGCCTATAATCCCAGCAACTAGGGAGGCTAAGGCAGGGGGATCACCAATTCAAGGCCCCCCTCGGCAGTCTAGTGAGGCCCTAAGCAACTTAGTGAGACCATGTCTTAAAATAAAAAGTGCTGAGGATGTTGCTCAGTGATAAAGCACCACTGGGTTCAATCCCTAGTACCAAAAATAAATAAATAAATAAATAAATAAATAAATAAATAAAATCAAGAAAAAGGGCACTAATGACAACCTCTCTTCCTTTTCCCCCACATCAAGCAGAGTTATCATTCCTCCTTCCTTAGAGAGGAGACCCGTAGGAGCCAAAAGAGGCAAGAGGTGTTCCAAGTTCTTTCTCTCCTCCTAGGGCTGACATTTAGAAATTGTCCTTTCTATGAAAAATGAAGTGGTAGGGGCAAATTGCCCAATTGCCATCCCCAAGATTTAGCTCAGGTATTTCTTTGGGATTAAGTAGTCTTTGGAACTGCTTGAGATCCTGCCTTAAAATTTGTCCATTGGGCTGATGTATTGGCAAATGCCTGTAATCTAGCTACTCAGGAGATTGAGGCAGGGGGGTTATAAGTTCAAGGTAAGTCTGGGCTACCCAGTGAGACCCTGCCTCGTAATAATAATAATAATAATAATAATAATAATAATAATAATAATAATAATGTGCTGGGGGCAGCGGCCCTGTACTTAGTGATAGAGCTCCTGCTTAGCATGTACAAGTCTCTGGGTTGCAATTCCTAAAACTGTAAAAATTTGTGAGTTGGAGAGCCTCCATCTCTCCTGGGGCCAACAGTATACTTGTGTGTACTGAAAAAAAATGGTTACCTAGACTCCAGGAGACTCAAGTGTTCCTTAGTGTCGCACTTGGGGCCACTTCCAATTGCCTTGCCCTTGGGAACTAGGTCCTTTCAAGCCTAGTTTTTGTTGTTGTTCTTGCATTGTCCTCATTGGTCTTAGAAATAGCTTTCAGCAGCTAAAGTGCAATAACAACTTGTATTCATTCAGATTTTCTTTCTCTTTTTTTTGTATTCAGATTTTCAATAAAGATTTTTGGGAAAGAAATGAATATTCAATAATAAGAAAAAAGTGGAGCAACAGTATTGTTTCAAATAGAAATGGATAGAACAAATCTGGCATCCTTGTTTGGGGAGAGTAGCTAAAAATTACTAAGCACTTCCCAAGTGCTTGTATTGAACATGGGCTGTGGGTGGGAGAATCTGTCTCCAGAGTTTACACTTGTCAAAGTCAAACAAAAATATAGAGGAGAGAGCTGGGGGATGTAGCTCAGTGGTAGAGCCTGTGGCTAGCATGCCCCAAAACCTAGAATTCAATTCCCAGCACAGAAGAAGAAACGAGAGAGCGAGGAAGAGAGAAAGTAATTGGAAGAGGAAGAAGAAGAGCGGGTTGTCTGATGAAGGAACTTTTATTTGAAAAGAAAACATAGGATGGAAATCCAGGATACATACGCACAGGTCAGGCGGCTTCTGCTGCCTCTGGAGAACACAGGCAAAGTTGGGGGTTTATTAGTAGAGTCTCCAGACAGAAAAATGTACCATAAGCTGTTTAAGGGAGTTGGCAAGCTCTGATTGGCTAGCAAGCACTGACTAGATAAAGTATGAAGTTAGTCTTAAGTTTGTAGTTGGCAGTTCCATTGATAGAGGCTAAGATGAAAAAATAGAGCCGTTAAGATAGGTAGGCTGTTGAGCTAGTTTGGCCTGGTGGGTTGGTTCCTGGAATGATCATCAAGACCTGAGTATTTTTCCCCTAAGCTCTTGGCTCTGTTTTCCATGGGTATGACAAGAATGTTTTCATTTGTGTGTTCAATTTCCACACACTCTTAACCACAGAGCTACAAAGCCTCCTTTGTACAAAGCATAAGAGGTACCCCTTCCCACTTCCCAGATAGCAGCTTGCCTAAGTTCTTCCGTAGTACTAAATGTATTTGGGGTTACCCTACCACACACTTGATGTTGCCTTTCCCCTTAGATGGGGAGTTCTTCCTGAGCAAGAACTGATCCATACACACCTTCGTTGTCTAATTTGCTACTGCTTATCACTCTGTAGGTCAGTTTTTAATTAAATGAACAAATGCTATTCTTACCAAAGGATTTTTTTTCAGTACTTTGCACATGTTAGGCAAATAATCTAACCACTTAACTTTACCTCCAGTCATTTTTTAAATTTAAAATTTGAGAGGGCAGGTACTATGAATTGAACGCAGAGGCACTTTACCATTAAGCCACATCCCCAGTCCTTTTTGTTTTGTATTTTGAGACAGGGTCTTGATAGGTTGCTTAGTCCCTTGCTAAATTGCTGAGGCTGGCCTTGAACTTGCAATCCTCCTGCCTCAGCCTTTTGAATCACTACGATTTCAGGCATATGCCACCATGCCTGGCTTAATTTTAATTTTTGAAGCAGGGTCCCACTAAATTCCCCACGTTGGTCTTGAACTAGCAGTCTTCCTGCTTCAATTTTCTTTCTTTTTTTTTTTTTTTAAATATTTTATGTACATTTTAGTTTTCGGCAGACACAACATCTTTGTTTGTATGTGGTGCTAAGGATCAAACCCGGGCCGCACGCATGCCAGGTGAGCGCTCTACCGCTTGAGCCACATCCCCAGACCCCTGCTTCAACTTTCTAAGCTGAGATTATATTGTGTACCACCAAGCCCAGCTCCAAAGGAGCTTTAAAAAGTATTTCTGATCTCTGCAGTTATTAAAAGTAATAAAACTTAAAAGTAATAGGATTCATGGATTGTGATCACTTCACACCAAGTAACAAAATGTCTTGGTTAATGATCTATATTCAGACCTATGACACTATGTTGATTGCTTTTCATTAATTGGGACTTTTCCCACAGTTTCAATAGACAAATATGATTTCTTCCCAAGTCTTTATGTAGAAGCAGTGTCAGTATTGGATGCCTAGATATCTTAGGGTACCTGCTGAGTGGCCATCTAAATAAGCTGCTCCTAGATCTCCTGGGATGGAGTGATTATGGACCTTTGTCAGTAGAGAACCGCAGATCAATCTGGTGCCCTGCTCACACATGGAGTTCACTCACATAGTGCGTTTTGGGACACAAGGAGTGGGATGATCTTTGAATTACATTCTATTTTTTATGAGGCACCAGATTTCTGGAACTCTGAGGCAAGTCTTGTTCTAATAAATTAACAGAAAAATATGTTTATGTCAGAAGAATATTAAATCAAAATCTAATGGTAACCAAACAGATGACTGGCTTTGCACTAGCAGGGAAGAAGCCCTGGCTAATTAGTTGCTTATTAAACTGAACAGCTTGCTCCCATGCTACTCTGGACAATGTTTTTTTTTCATATACAACAAACGAGATGACAGGGATTATAATATGTTTGTGGGGGAAATGACTGATACCAGAGGGTGGGTGGGAACTGAATGTAGGAGTGGTGGCAAAAAGTAAGTCTATTCTGTTTTTTTCCCCTTAGTTCTGGGGTGCTTTACCCCTAAGCTACATCCCCAGTCCTTTTATTTTTAAATTTGAGACAGGGTCTCACTAAATTTGCTTAGACCCTTGCTAAGTTAGTAAGGCTGGCTTTGAATTTGTTATCCTCCTGTCTCAGGCTCCCATGTCACTGGATTACAGGTGTGCACCACCATGCCCCACTGCAAATAGATTTGATAGCAGGAAGAGGAACTTGTTCATTGTTGTATCATCATCCCCTGGCATGGTGACTAGCATATGGTAGGCATTTAACAAATGCTTATAGTTTTTAGTTAGCTTTATCATGTTGTGACCAAAGACAGGATAAGAACTACATAGAGGAGGAAAAGTTGATTTGAGGCTCATAGTTTCAGAGGTCTCAGAACATAGATGGCCAATTCCATTGCTCTGGGCCCAAAGTGAGGCAAAACATCATGGCAGAAGGGCATGGCCATAGAAAGCGACTCAGGACATGGCAAAAAGAAGCAGAAAGAGCCCCACTCACCAGAGACAAAATATAAACCTCAAAGCCATACCTTCAGTGATTTACCTCCTCCAGTCATACCTTACCTGTCTCCAGTTAGCACCCAGTTAATCTATCAGTGGATTAATTAGGTTGATTAGGTTACAACTTTTATAATCTAATCATCTCACCTTTGAACATTCTTGCATTGTCTCACACATGAGCTTTTGGAGGACTCCACATATCCAAACCATAATACTTACCAGATGACTTAATGCAATTATTGGCCAAATATTAATAAAGCAACTATTGTATTGTAGTGTGAAGCTACCAAATACATTTAATATAATCAAAGACTTCAATAAATACTGAAATGCGATTTGCAGTGTAGGAATCTAATCATGATTGTGCTGGTTGGAAAAATATAACATATAGTAGACATTCTTTGATATATTGAAAACTACCCACACTATAGCACTGCTGAATTCTAACTCTCCTTTAAATGATTCATCCTAATACAAGTTCCAGGGTAGTGAGTTCTTCCTTAATGCTAGCTAATATTTTATTCAGCTGTAGCTCAACCTGAGTGAAACAATTGACTTCAAAAGGACATCAATTGTTCTAGTTACCTCTGTGCAAAGAAGAGCATGACATGGGATCACAATTGTTTCGAGGACGTTTATAACAGTGGGTGTGTTTATATTCTTATTGATTTCTCATAGCACTTTTAAAATAGAAGCCATAAATTATGCATGGCCAAGACCAATTAGGAACTGCAAGGGAACTACACTTAAAAGAAATGGCCCAAGAACTGTAAAGTCAGCTGGCTTAGACGGAGAATTTCTAACAATGATTCATATGCAGTGCTTCTAGTTGTGCTCTTGGCCTTGGGGGATGCTAAGGGATGTCTCTGATATGATGACAGCTGTGGGTTGGAAGTCAGCTGTGGAAAAAGCACACCAGACCCAGTGCTTGCCCAGAGCTGGGGTTATTAATACAAGTGGCTCCAGAACTACACTCTTCACCACAGACGACTGTCCTTGAGAGGGACATTGAGCTTCTCTCAAGAGATTGTGTCGGTGATTAATTGAGAGGCATTCTCATGTCACAATGTGGACAGAAACATCAGAAGAGCACATGATGGAGCTGCATTTGTTAACACTGATGCCAGTATCACTTGTTTGGACACACTTCAGCCATGATTTGTCCCATAGCTGTACCAGGAAGTCTTGAGGCAAAAGCTAGATTATAATGAAATAGTGACATTCACTTAACCCATTAAGTCCCCAATTTTCAATTGTGTGAATATGTCAATGAAATTGATGCAGTTTTATTAAAATAGGTTAGAAATAAAAATCTAGAGCTTATATATTATTATATTAATTAATATTATAATTACTATGATTATATTCATAGTTAATTACATATTACATACTGTATTTAAGATTTTAAGGACCAGGCAAGGAATGCACTAATTTCTCTTCTAAAGGATGGCAGAATGGTCCATGACTGGTTGGTGATCTCTAGGCCTGAGGTGACCCCGTGACAGTTAAAAAGCACATCTTAGCCAGGTGTGGTGGTGCAAGTCTGTAATCCCAGCGGTTCTGGAGGCTGAGGCAGGAAGATCACTTAACCCATTAAGTCCCCAATTTCATAGGACTGTAAACCTATAACCTTTGATTCCATTGTTCTAAAACATTTCCCCCTGCAATGAAATGTATACATATAATTCATTCTTTCAGTACATATTTCTTTACTAAGTGTTTGATGCAGGGACAACAGAGGTGAGTTAGAGTTCCACACTATCTAGAAGAATCTTGCCGTTAGGCTAGTGAGGGAAAATACTTCAAAAAACTAAGTTGCAAAAGTAAATAAATATTTACAAATATGGTGGTCTGCGCTGTAAAACAGAAGTATATGGTTCTTTCAGGCATTGTTAGAGGAGAATCTAATTTAAATTTGGTGGTGGGGGAAAACCATTTTTTTTAAGAAATGACATTAAATCAAGAGCAAAAATCTCAGTTGGCTTAGTAAAAGAGTGTGTGTAGTATGTGTTTCCTGTGTCTATGTGGGAGATAAGTGTTGGGGGGGTGGCTGTAGGAGTAGCCAACTTTATGTGGAGGAAGCTTGTTTTTTTTTTTTTTTTGATAAACTGAAAGAAAGGGTGGGTGTCATATGGTGTGTGAGGTGGAGCTGGGTTTGAGTTGGAGAGGTTGGCAGGGCCATGTCACTAGGGCCCTGTGGGTCATGTTAAACATTGGGATTTTATTGAGAATGTGTGTTTGCAGGTGACCTACACTAAGACGATGGAGCAGGCACAGTGGTGCTATGAGCAATAGTTCCTCAACGTGAGCAGAGATTGGAGTGTGACCTTGAGCACAATGCACATGAAACAGGATCACATTTCATAGCACACTGTGTGGGTTATCATTGCTGGTGGTAGCACTTTATCAATGTTGTGAAAAAGACAAAATCATGCAGGAAAATACCAGCGTTGATTGAATCTCCCCAAAATGTCAGATACCATGAGCTTTTGTGTAAATGTTGGGAAGGCAGAGCCAGTAGACAGAGATGGTCCTGGCTGAAAGGAGAATGGGAAGGCAATTGTTGACCTGTACCCTGACCTAACAGAACCTCTCTTTATAATCTGTTCTCTCCTGCTGCTCAGCTCAAGAAATATGAGGAGAGTTTAAATAGCTTAGCCAATAGACTCTTCTCCTAAGCTTACATTTTTTTCCCCTGTATGTTTCTTAGGAAAGAGTAACCAAAAAGCACCAATGCTTGTGGTTCTGCCCACATTTGCAAATTCTGGAATGAGTATTTAGTTTTGATTAATATCCTAGCAATAATTGCAAGAAACAAAGTTTATAAGAATTTTTTCTAAGTATGTAATTCATAATTTTGTTCATTTCACCTGGGAAGTAATTTCTTTTTTCTTTAATACTTGGTATATGTGAAGCATATGTATAATTGTTCCTGAAAACCTTCAATCCCTATGAATCATGGAAGACCTTATGGATTAACAAAGGATGAGGCCATCATTTCAAGTTATGGTTTTATGAGTTCACTCATCCAATATTTTTTTAAAGGGACATTGCATTAATGCATTACTTATAGACCACCACATGGGTTTTATGATATGTTGATTACAGGTGTATTAAGTCATAAGAGTAACAAATTCTTCAATTTCAGCAGATATTACAGATCACAAGCATGCCTACTACAGAACGAATCTGAGTGCATTGGAAAGACACTGGATCAATCGTTTCAGAAGATTAAGAATGAGAGTTAAAATGTGCTAGGAACACATAGTATAGACCCTCCACATTGCTCAATAGATGCCTGACAGCCTGGAGTCCTAAGGCAGTCAAGCTTCATCAATACTTAACTTAGAATGTGCCTTGCTTCATTAACATTTTTTCCTTCTTCTGTCTTGTTTGCTTAATCTTAAGAAAAATGGGAAAAAGTGATGACCAGCTTGATAGCTAACAGTATGACCACAAGGAAAAATGATTTTGAAGCCATTGGCAAAGGTAACCTGGATCCAGAGAGCAGAAAGGTTTAAACAAATAGTTCTCAGACTCCATTTGCCACAAGGTTATGAAGTCAGCCTTCTGACAGTGCAGATAGGCCATTCTCATACCCCTTGCTAGTTGTGGTCCTTGGAGACTGATTATAGCCATCTGGACTAGACAGTCTAGCCATTAAATTTGAAATAAATGAGACCACTATGGACTCAGTGTAACAGAAATAGTTTCATCATTCCCAACTGCCTCTTGAAGCCCACTTAAAAAATCCAAACAGCTCTCTACTAGAGTGGAAGGAAAAATGGGACTTTCAGCTGTAACAACGGCATAAAGGTGAGAAAATTAGATTCTGATTACTATGATTTCAATGCTTTTTGCCATATATTTTTTTTCAAAATTAACTTGTTCTTTGCAGTTGTTTCAGGTTCAAGATACTTAAAGATCCATATAGGTAACACAGTAATCTTTTAAGGAACCATCTCTAAAAAGGTTGGGTCAAGAATTTATTAATTAACATTTTGAAAATAGTGCTAATAAAGAAGGAAAGAATTACTTGCTCATGCCAAGCACCATTTTATTTATTTTTTTATTATTGTATAGAAAGTTTTTCTGATTTTATGATTTGTGTTGGTACTTTATTTGGTATTTCAGATAAAGTACATTAGGATATGATTAAAATGGAAAATGCTCTTTAATTTCTCTATTTTATTAAGTGTCTTGAATTATATTGAGATATTTCATGATCTCCCAACAGAGATTGTTAAATCCTTAAAAAATAGGTAAACTTTGAGAATAACAAGGTGGATAACTTTTCAATAAACTGAGAGTCTAATATTTTTTAAACAAAGGAAACTAAATGGTAAAATAATGACTAAAAATTAACTTTAGAGCCAGGTGTGGTACTGCACGTCTGTAATCCCACCTACTTGGGAGGCTGAGGCAGGAGGAGTGAAAGTTCAAGGCCAGCTTTAGCAATTTAACGAGACTCTTAGGCAACTTATGGAGACCCTGTCTCAAAATAAAAAGGGCTGGGGATGTGGTTAAGCACCCCTGGGTTCAATCCCTAATACCAAAACAAATAAAAAAAAACCCAGCAAAACTTCACATATCACTGGAGTTTGGATCGGATATGACCCCAAAGGCCCACATGTTTAAAGCTTGGTCAACATGTGGCACCACTGGGAAGAGGTGGAATTTTTAAGAGGTGTGGCCTAGTGGAAGGATGTTAGGCCATTGGGGGTGTGACCTTGAAGGGGATATTAAGACCCCTTTCTGTATCTCTCTGCTTCCTAGTCACCACGAGGTGAGCAGCTTTCTCCACCATGTGCTCCCTGCTATGATTTATTGCTTTGTCATTGGTCCAAAAGCAATGGCACAAACTGACCTTGGACAAAAACTTTGGAAATAAAAGTCTAAACAACCTTTCCCTCCTTTAAATTTGATTATGTCAGGTTTTGTCACAGTGAAAGAAAATTGACTAACATACATACCCTATGCATTAGTTTTACATATATTAATAAATTATTTTGTAATCCCAGAAACTCAAGAGATGGAGGCAGGAGGATTGCAAGTTCAAGGCCGGCCTGGGATCCTGTCTCAAATATATATATATTAGACAAAAGCCAAAATTCTGTTAGGAGGAGTTTAAAGAGAATATCTAGAAGCTGAGCTATTTTGGAGTTAAAACGATTGAGATATTAGTTTTAATTATACAATTGAGAGACGACACCTTGCTTATACCTACTGCTTTTATTTGGATACTCTTTATGTGCCACCATGAAAACTGAAGAAAAGGATGGACATTTGAAACTATTTTGATTTCTTGCTGAGGAACAAATTCATTGCCTAAAACATCATAAAGTCTTGCAGTGAGTCAATAGCAGCCTTTTTGATATAAACTATGGCCAGTTTGAAGTATTTAATATATTTTATTTTCTGAAAGAGATCTCATTAACAAATGCTTTTCTGTTGTGTTTATATCCTGATGCATGAGAACACAAACTCTATTTACCAACAGTAGGTATTAACTTCAGTTAATTACTTGTATAAGACTTAAAGGATTTTTAAAAATTCTTTAAACTTTAGGTAAAACATAACACTATTTATTTCTAGTCTGATTAATTTTAATACCTGGGATTGTGTTTCCTGCAAGGATCCGTGCTTGGACTTATTCACAGATTCTCCACACCCCATGTTTCTCCATCTTCCAGTTCTACTGAGATCCTTTCATAGGTTGTTGAAACTGTTAGAACGAAAGTTTTGTTAAGTCAGGAGTTCTTTTTTATTAATTTTTAAATTTTATATATGATAGCAGAATGCATTACAATTCCTATTACACATATAGAGCACAATTTTTCATATCTCTGGTTGTATACAAGGTATATTCACACCAATTCGTGTTTTCATACATGTACTTTGGATAATAATGTCCATCATATTCCACAATCATTTCTAACCCCATACCCCCACCCTTCCCCTCGCACCCCTCTGCCCTATCTAGAGTTCATCTATTTCTCATGCTCCCCCTTTCTACCCCACTATGAATCAGCCTATTTATATCAGAGAAAACATTCGGTATTTGTTTTTTTGGGATTGGCTAACTTCACTTAGCATTATCTTCTGTAACTCCATCCATTTATCTGCAAATGCCATGATTTTATTCTCTTTTGTTGCTGAGTAATATTCCATTGTGTACATATGCCACATTTTTTATCCATTTATCTATTGAAGGTCATCTAGATTGATTCCACAGTTTAGCTATTGTGAATTGAGCTGCTATAAACATTGATGTGGCTGTGTCCCTGTAGTATGCTGTTTTTAAGTAAGTCAGGAGTTCTAGTAATTGAGAGGTAAGAATAGAAAACCCAGCCACAAGTTTCTTTCTGTGCACTAATTCAGGAGTTTTGACCCACACTTCTTTCTAAATATTCTTTCTGCACAACTTTTGCTGGTTGCATTAAACAATAACATAATAAAAGTCTGCCGATACAGTTCTTATGTTCAAGCATTTTCTCCCTGAAGCAATTAGTAAGACTATCTGGACCTTGCAATAGCCTTTCAGTGGGATTTTCCACAGTGATGTTTTAATGAACAAACTGATGATCAATAGTTTGTAAAATACTCTGGGATTTGTACACTATTGAAAATCTTGGCCTACTATTAGCCTATAATTCATTTTTAGGACTCTAAAGTGTTTCAGTTCCATTGTCATTCTGGATAAAAGGAACTGTCGTAAATACCAACTTAGGTGGAAGCTGCCAGCTACTTACCAGTTTGTGTTCCGTTTACTTCCTCTAAATTATAGAAATCTGTGTGGGTCTGTGGCTCACAAACCAGGGCTGTGATTTCCAGATCCCCTTGCATCAACATATGGCCATGTGTCCAGTGTCTCTCTAATGGAATATAAATGGAAGTGACATATGCCATTTCCAGGTTAAGACCCCAAACACTGATTGTTTACCTCTCCTTTATTCTCCTCCATCTCTGAGTGGTAAACACAGACCATCCTGGGAGTAAGCTTCAACCATGCAAGTGAGAGAAACCCCCTGGTTAATGGAGAAGAACAAGAGTCATTCATTCTTTCAGCTAGTATTCACTAAGTATCTATCCTAACCTTCTAAATGCTGAAGATATACCAGTGAAGAAGAACAAAATCCCTGCCCTACTTGAACTCAGACACTTAAAAAAAAAAGTAAATAAGTGTAATGTATAACTATGCTATATTAGAAATAAGTGGCAAGGAGAAAAGTAAAACAGGGAAGGGACATTGACATAAATACTTGGAATCAGGCTGTTATAGAAAATGAAATGGGAGGAAATAGTGTGGGGAATGGGTGGGTTGGCAGCGGGAGGAGAAGCTGTTGTCTTCTAGACGTGTGCTGGGCTGAAGGTGGAGCCAGGAAGATTTGCTGAGGAACCAAATAGGCAATGTGAGAGAAAAAAGAGTTAAGAAGGACACCAAGAGTCTTGACTGGAGGGACTTGAAAATTAGGGCTGCTGTTAAGTTAGATAGTAGGAGTACTAGCAGGGGTGGGGTTACTTTGACTTCATTTTGAAGGTGTCAAGGTTTTGAGCCTTGTTGGACTCCAAGTTGAGGTGTCAAGTGACCAGTAGGAATCTGAACCTGCAGGTCAGAGGAGGGATCCAGACTGAAAATATTAATTTGGAAGTCATCAACATAGATATTATTTAATATCAGATATTATTCAATAATATCAGATCACCTAGGGCATGAATGATATAGAAAAAAGAAATGGTCCAAATTTCATTTAAAAGTAAGACAGATGAGGGAGAACCAGCCCTATCTCCCCCAAAGACAAAACTTCCAATCCCCCCCCAAACAACCAAAAAACAAAACCAAAATAACCAGAGACAAGGGAGACCAGTAAGTAGAAAAAGGGGATCCAGGAGAGGGAGGAAGGGGGTGAAGGGAAAAATACTAGAGGGAACAAAATCTACCAACAATTATATGTCCATGTATAAGTACACCACAATGAATCCTGCTTTATATATATATTATATATATAATCCTTTATATATATACATATTATATATATATTCCTGATTTATATATACATATATATATGTGTGTATATATATATATATATGTATATATATATATAATCATAATGTACTACTGCTGCTGATGATGGTGGTGATGATGATGATGATGGTGATGATGGAGGGGAGATCAGTAGAGTGGAGCAAGCAGATCAGAGGGAAGGAGGAGGGGAGGAAAAAGAATGTACCTGGGAATGAGGTTGGTCAAATTATGTGCATGTGTATAATGAATCTTATTATCATGTATTATTAAAACGCACCAGAGGAAAAGAACAAAAAAATAACTTAGGGGGCTGGGGATGTGGCTTAAGTGGTAGTGTGCTCGCTTGGCATGCGTGAGGCACTGAGTTCAATTCTCAGCACCACATAAAAATAAAGATATTAAAAAAAATAACTTAGAAGGACAGCAAGAAAGGTAAGAGGTATAGCAGGCAGGTATGGTGTCTTAAAAGTAAGTGAAGTAAGTTAGAAAGATGGAGAGAATTTTGGTCCTTAAAGAACCACATAGAGTGAAATGGGTCACTTATCCATCCTTTGGAACGATTAAATGAGAGAAAAATAGACTTTGCTATTTTGAGTCCCCTGAAGTGTTGGGTCTCTTTGATACAAAATTTTAAACTTTTGCCCTAACACCAGGCAAATAGTAAATACTCTCCATATAAATCTCTAACAATGATGACACAATTAACACTTATAAAATTCTCAAATATTAAATATTCTCAAATATTTGAAATATGGTGTGTGTGTGTGTGTGTGTGTGTGTATTCACGTGTTTGGAAGGACTTAAACAAACATTTGATTTTTTAAAACATACAATTTGGAGTAAACTACAACCATACTTTATTTATTCATTTATTTATTTAGGTTTAGAGAAGGACTTTTGTTTCTGGGTAAATATAGTCAAATTATCTCTATCTAATTAGCATTTTTACCATTATTTTCATATTGTCGAAGGGAAAATTGAGATAGTGAGAGATGATAATAGAATGCAACAACTATTAAAACAAAACAGGGGCTGGGGATGTGGCTCAAGCGGTAGCGCGCTCGCCTGGCATGCGTGCAGCCTGAGTTCGATCCTCAGCACCACATACAAAGAAAGATGTTGTGTCCGCCGAAAACTAAAAAATAAATATTTAAAAAATTCTCTCTCTCTTTAAATAAAAAAAAAAAAATAAAAACAAAACAGACTAAAGCTATTAATGCAGAGCTGACTTTGAATAGGATATGCAATTTTAAGTAGGAGACACACCTTTAGATCTGGCCAAAATGGAAAGGTCTTTATTCCTTCACTCATTCAGCAAACAATCTGACATGAAAGACAGAACAAAGCAGTGATGTAAAATGATAAGCAGAGTAGACATGATTCATGATTTTTGCTCTCATAGAATTTACAACTTAGTTGAGACTACAGATTTTAATCAAGTAATCTATTTAATGTGCCAACACATAGTATTTACAAGTTGCCAGTTACACTATTTCAAAGACTATGATGTTGGTACCACCATTATTCTCTTAGTAGACAAGGAAACTAAGATATAGAGAAAACTTGGCCAAGGTCACCTGGTGCATGTGACAGTAGAGTTTGAATCCAGGCAGTTTGGCACCAAGATCTATGCTCTTGAGCATTTGTTTACATACTCTGGCAAGTGTTCTGTAGGCAAAGAATAGGTTGATATCAAGCTTCTAACTAGGGCATATGCTCTCATTTGAGGAGAAGAAATGGCATTGGACAAGAAACCCAAAAAGTTGTGGTTGTTTGTGTTCAATGTTCCGGGTGGTTCAAGTCATAGAAATCAAAAGTAGAACATTTAAAGGAAAAAGAAGTAGAAATAAAAAAAATTAAAAAGAAAATAAAGAAAAATAGGACTTGAATTTTGCAATGGGGAGCTGGCTCAGTTACACCAGTGGTAAGAACAGTTTCAGACAGGGTACAGTGGTGTTGCCAAGCTCAGTCCTTGTCCCCCATGCCCATCAAATAACAAGGACATTGTTTGGAGAAAAATAAAAAAGGTTTATGCTTTGCTACAAAAAGAGAAACACAGGGGACTCCTGTCCCAAAGGCTGTGATTCTGCCCATCAGCAGGAACAGGGGGTTTTTAAAGAAGTAATTTAGAGAAAATGAGATCAGGAAGGAAAAGATCAAGGAAAGAAGACCAGGGAGGAGAAAGTCAGGGAGAAGAATGTTGGGAAAAAGAAAAAAACGTGTAAGTTTCCAAGCCACAAGAGACGTAGTCAAGGCATCCAGTGAACCGCATCCGGCTCCAAAGTATTTTTTATTATTTTTAAGGCATAGTCCATGGCTGAGTTTTTGTGAAAGTACCCCTTTTGGTTGGACTCTCTGGATCCATCCTGCCTCTTCATTTTTAAATGTCGTAATAATCATCTACAGATAATTTCACTTAACTTCAGAGTATGTTTTTGTTTTCACAGTTGAGTATGGATTGTTATACTTCTTAGAATTGACATATCAAGTAAAACCCACATTGACTTTCTGGCTGAGGAGGCCCAACCGTTTTCAACTTTTAAATTTTTACTTGTTCAAACTCATCGCATCATTTTCTTTCTCTGCTACCTGTAAGCTGCCTCTTCTCTCTGTCCTACAGCACTGACCTGAACTGGTTTTTCTGCATTTTCCTCCCTGCATTTGTGATTTCCATCTCTTTTGTGTGCTGGCAAGTCTCCTGGCATATTTACAGTTAAGTGATGGACACTGTTACTCTCAGGATTTTTCTCGAGATACCAATTGTGTATTAATCTCAAGAGGTGTTTGTCTACTTAGAACTCACCATTCTAGTGTTGACCTTCATCCTAGAGAAATCTTCATTTCTAAACAGTAAATATCTTAGTTATTATTGCCGTTGATGTCCTCAGGTTTCAAATTAGAGTTTATTTGCAAGTCAAGTTTGCTGTTTTTAATGAGTTTAATTCATCAGAAATATATGTTGAGGTATATTCCTACTATTGTAAAACTGAGGGGAGTTTTTTTGGTTTTTTTTAGGAATTTAAATTATAGGTATGTTATGAGGTCTTCGGTTTTCGTGTATTTTTGTATGCTCAGAGCTTAGTGCCTGGCATTGTATGCATGGGTCCTTGGTAAATGTTTGGTGCTACAGCAACCAGTTTCTTTGGTTACAAATCTGTCCAAGTATTTATTTAGCAAGTTATGGACCTGTGGTTCTCAGCCCTGGCTGTGTATTAAAATTATCTTGTTGATTTTAAAAAAATGCTAATGTCCCAAGTTAGGATAATTAAGTCCAAATTTCAAAGGGAAGGGGGTTGGGCAGGGAGCACGCATTTTATGTTTACTTAAAAACTTTCCAGGTGATTCTAACATGGGCCAGGACTGAGAGCCATTTATGCAGTCTAAACTTTTTTGAAATTTATCTTGATGATTACCTAATTACATTTTCTCATTTTGCAATCATTGCACTAATAACCCGGGCTTGCTACACAATGCAATATAGATATTTGCTCAACTTTTTAAAGCCAAGAATAAAAGAACGCCCCCTCCCCCATTTCTCCTCCTTTCTCCACTCAGTTTATGTGTAAAAATTCAACTGGAGAAAGACAAATTGGGAGGTGATAGAGGTTTGTCTTCTCAGCCTTTGTTCCTCCCACTGGGTTTCTTATGATCTTACCCTTTGGTCACTAGTGCAGCAATTAGCTTGAGAAATGGTAGCTGGCAAGTCCAGTGCATAATTTGTGAGGAGCCCATCCTGCAAATGCTATTTGTGATCAAACAAATAGTGGCTTTGGGACTTGAAAAACTCAAGGAGGGAGTAGAGTTACAATTTAAAAGTTATTTAAGGTTCAAGGAGTTTTTGCCTTTCAAAGGCAAAGTAAAGTTAAATGAAGGGGCTTAAAATCATAGTTCTCAGTGTAATGTTTTCAAAGGGTCTTATTTTTGTAGCCAGTTTGGGGCATAGTTTTGCTTAAGATTATAAGCACTGCCTTGTAATCGTTTTTCTTCCATGATCCTAGTCTGTTTTTATAAGGGTAAGAAGTACCAGGATTATAGGGCATTTTGTTGTCCTTTTGTAGTAAAACACTACTGTTCTTTCCATAGTAAAGGAAACAGCCACAAAAATTATGATTCCACTTGTAAAACAAATAGATGAATAGCTAGAGTGGTTTTGGAAAGACCTATCCCTCACAAGAACACAGAAAAGAAAGAGTTTATTTAGTGAATGAAAGGGTTCCAGCAGTACAGCCCAAAATTTAGGATGGAATATTTGTTTTGTAGGAATGGGTATTGCTGACAAATCCTGATAAATCACTTTAAATTATAAGCAACTACCCTGTACTAAGTTTACCAGGTACAAAGTGAGATTAAAAACAAGTGACTATTAAGAAAAAATATAGCCAGCCAAACTGGATTCTTTAGACAATTTGAATTCATTCAATAGGATTTACTTAAAAATAGCAAGATAATTACCAGTTTTGAATTTTTGTGTTTTATTAATTCTTTTTATTAACATGTATGATTATAATTTTACTATTCAGCAAATGATTACAAACTTTTATTTTTATACCCTAAATAGAAAATAGGTTTGTTATTTCTTGTTAAGATTATAAAACTTTTGAATTAACAAATTAAACTACCTTATTGTTTGGTCAATACCTAAACACATGGAGATTCTTTGAGATAACAAGTCTAGAAACTACATCTTGATTTAGCTTGTTGTCCACGAATTTATGTTTCATTCTGTTTTCACTCGTACTTTTCAGTGTTTGTGTGTGAACTAAATGCTTGAAATTTTTCAGAAAGTTAAACGTAAAACATGTCTGATGTATTTAAACTATTGGGAGTGTTTGTATATGTCAAATGTGTAAGACAACTTGATTTAGAAAAAGGATAATCAAGTTACTTGGGCAATTAAAAAAAATTCTACTCTTACAGGGGAAACCATGGCAGGTTACTATTGACTTTCTATTTCCTGAAGATAAATTTTCTATTACTTGTTTACCCTGTGCCATTGTATATTGAAGTATATAACTTGATTTTTTTGTTTTTATAAGCACTCACAGCAAAGAGTTGGCCTTTAGTCTTAGAAGAGACTTTTGAACTTGGACCTTTGAGCAATGCTGGGTAACTGTTAAGACCAGCAGGACTCTTGGAGTTGCATTGTGAGATGGACATGAGCCTCTGGGGCTAGAGGTGGAATGTTGTATAGTTGGGACCTTGAATATACCCCAATATCGGATAATACAAATAAAACATTAGAACAGTGTCTGGATATGTTGAAGGCTTGGTCCCCTAATAGTGGGAGGGGCTGGAAACTTCAGGAGGCAGGGCTGAGTTGGAGGAAGTAAGTCACTGGGGCATGCCTTTGGAGGGTTAATTTTGTCCCAGACCCCTTCCTCCTACTCCTTCTCCTCTACCTTTTCCTTTCCTCTTGCCCTTTCTTCCTCTCCTCTTCCATTTATCCATCTCTCTCCTTTCCTCCCTTCCTTCTGCCACAGAATAATATAGTGAGAGATATGAGAAACCTAATCTCTCCTGAATGGCAATCTTAGGTTTTAAGTTGGAAGACTTAGATGGAAAATTGGAAAACTAGATGAGAAATTACAATAATATGACATATGATAATATTAAGTACTATCAATTAAATAATTATTATCATACCAGAAGTAACATACTACTACTATTACTAATTTTTAGTAAATCTGTTCTAAGTACCAGACACTGTTCTAATGTTTTATTTATATTATCCGGTTTATCCTCACAACAACTCTTATAAAATTAATAGTATTATGTTTCCTCTTCTACAGGTGTGCAGGAGGCCCTGAGAAGTTAATGAACTTGGCCAGTGTGCAGAGCTGGAAGTAGTGGGGAATGGTATTCAAATGCAGGGATTGTCTAGCTCCAGAACCCGTTTAACCACTAAACTGTACAACACACTAGAGAAATTCTTCAGTCGTAGAGAAGGGAGAGAATTAAACAGCTTGAATGGTTTATTTTGATCATAAAAATATTTTTTGTGCCTTTTATATAAATATGGCTTACAGTGTTCCTTTCATTTGATCACGTGGCTTGTTATCAGTTGTTTTATTAAGGTTTAGTTCGTGTTTATCTTTTTATACCTAGGATCCAGTTCCCTTGTGTTTTGTTCCAAATTTTGACTACAGAACAGGAAGGAGTCTTGGCTGCAAACTAGATTGATCAAATAAACCTTCCAAATGAATGGCTTTCAAATGGGTTTGGCAAAGGATGTGTGTATAGTGAAGATAAATCTCATGTCTTAGCATTGGTAGAATGTTCCCTTAGGAGAAGATGGTTAATATTGCACAACTAGCATTTTGCGTGGCAATTTTGAGATAAATAAAGGAATCTTTCAATCTTAGAATTAATATGCTATCTATAGTAAGAGCCTTATCTGAAAGCTCATATTTCATATTCTAAGGATGGGTGGTGCTTCAGTTACTCTATGTGTACGTATGTTGGTGGGGGGACTACATGCACCACACCATGCCTTTTCTCTTAGTGAGATGAAAATAACAATAATAATGATTATACTCTGAAGTTACAATTTATTTGGTGCTATAAGCCAGGACCTCTTATACACAAAGCTATGGAATAAAAATGAGATTTAATACAAGACACTAAGTGCTACCAAGAGATCAATGGCACTCAAGTGCTGTCTTTAGTGTACTATAGATGGAAAGGGATGAGGAGAAGAACATAAAGTAGCTGATGCCACATTCCTGCCATGAGGAATCGATTCCTAAAACAGCTACCAGGGCACCCTCAGCTGAAACTAGCATGTCATGATATCCCTCTGACTGCAGGATTCAAAGCCTGGGTTGAATGGATATACAAGGTGACTTCCTAGGTAGAAGTCCATCCTCCATGGTAGAAGCAGCCCTTGGAGACTTCAGGCAAAGGAGGCTAGTAGTGGGGGACCATCAAGTCCCGAACAGATGGAATGACCAAGGCCAGCATGGGAGAGGAGGAAATACTGTGACACATAGCCTATTGTCCTTAGTGCTTGTGTGAGCACGAGTTATTGTCATTTTGTAGCGAGAACTCTGGAAATATGCTTGGTGCATATGACATGAGATTTTATAAGGCCTATGAAACCAGGGACTTAACTGGATTAGAAACCTAATTTGAGAAAGTTTGAAACATTTGGATTGAGGTTCAACAACGTGGATGTTTAACCAGATGATAGTACCAGGTGACTAATAATTGATACCACTTTGAGCATTATTTAGATGCTTGGGAGTCATTTTAGCTACTTTCCACCCATTTTTCCCCCCTGAGGTGAATAATTGTGAAAGATCTAGAGGAAAGGGGAGCTTCCACTAAAACAGCTATGCAGTAGTACCATCTAATCCCTGCGGTAAAATTCCAAGACCCCAGTGGTTTCCTAAACACCTTTTATTTCTGTTTTTTTCTATATTCGTGTACATGTGATAAAGATTTTTTTATTTATAAGTTATTTATAAGTTGGCAGATATTGGCAACAATAACTAATAATAAAGTAAAGCACTTATAAAATGTGCTATAATAAAAGTTGTTTAATAGCCATGATCACTATATGTTTAAAAGAAATCAATAGCAGTCAGGACAGGGTGAGTGGTTTCATGGCTAGCCATTATCCAGATGTGTTTTCCTCTCTTAGTATCAATGCAGTGTTTATTACTTAGGCATAATTTATATTTTTAGTGTTACTTATCACCTATGTGCCATCATTAAGCAAAGTTCATTAGGTGACTCGTTCCCAGATTCCCTGACCTATCTGCCTAGAGTTCATTGGTTAATTACTCAGTGTCTTTTAGTTCTTATAAGATCCTAAAACACTCAAGAAAAAGTAGTAAAAACTTTATATTGATTTTTACATCAAAACACATTTCACTTTTACCTTGTCCTTATTTATTTTATCTTGAAAAATCTTACCAAAATAATTTCTCTTGGAACATTAAAAAATTTGTAACTGTTTAAACATGAATATTTTTCTCTAATTATTTAATTATACTATGCCTAGGATGCTGTCTGTATTTCACATATCATAGGCCATCTCAGTGATAAAGTCCCAAGTGTTACTGTGTATTCAATCAAAAATCACTTTTCTGTCCTTCATATTTTTCTTTTAGGTTTACATCTTTGTCACACTCATTCTTTACTGTATTCTTCATCATATTGTGGTTCCTAAAAGTTAATAAATAGCCTCTGTGTTAAGGAAAAACTAAAAATAAATAAAAGTTATTTAAAACTTATGAATTGTTCATTTCTGGAATTTTCTGTTTGAAGTTTCGAACCATAGTTGACCATAGGTTATTGAAACTACAGAAAAGAAAGCCCTGGGTAAAGGAAACTATAGTACTGGCTAATAGCCTGCCCTAGGTCCATGGATGATGGCAGAGTACATGAGACTGCATGTGAGAGATAAGACTGCATTATCAACTGCAGTCACATGAGTATCAGCTCAATTGTGCCAGTGTCTTACGCCCTATATCTCATGAGGATGCAGAGTGCCAGAGGGAGCCTGTACAGCAGTGGGATGTGCCATAGAAGAGGAAAGCTAAGCTTAGGGAATCCCGTGCTTCTTAGCTGTAAAGACCCTTCTTCTGGAGGGAGACAGTTACAGCATAGGGGCCTACAATGCATTACCTGATTTTCAGGATTACCAGCTGCAAAACCAATCTTAAGAAGTGGCTCATGGGGTGGCTAGGGGTGGAACAGAGGGAAATTGGACAAGGCTTTGCAAATTTTGGCACACATAGCGTGGTGTGCGGGAGCACAAGAAGCTCATGGTGGACTCTCAATTGGAAAGAACAAATTTGGTTTTCAGGATTTCAACTAGTCATATTTTTATTGTCTACATCTCTGAGGGACCAGTATTGAATTCAAAGCAAAGTGCAAGGATTAACTACCTGGAGGGTCAGTGCCCTGACATTCTAGAAAGGTTACTGAGGCAGTGACCTTAATGATGCTGTTTATCTGAGATCTAATCAACCCTCTCTGAGGTCCTATTGTTTAATATAAGAAGGCCCCTGAGCTGAATTTGAAGCTCTTTTCTGTCTAAGGATGTGGGAGCAGAGACTATTCTCCTCCTTACCCCCACACTGTCCAACCTAAATTAAGATGCATAAGAAGCAAATTATAGAAGGGTGGAACTAGCCTTTATAGAGCTAGGTTATGAGTGGAAAAACAGAATGACTAATTAAGAAAATCTTAGCACACTAAAGCTAATTTTATAGGCAGGTTTAACACACTTTATATAAAAATGTATCTGTCTCCGGTCATGGTGACACACACTTGTAATCACAGTAACTTTGGAGTCTGAGGTAGGAGGATTATAAGGTTGAGGCCAGTCTGAGCAATTTAGCAAGACCCATTCTCAGAATTAAAAACAAAAACTCTCTCTCTCTCTCTCTCTCTCTCTCTCTCTCTCCCCCCTCCCTCCCTCCTTCCCTCCCCCCCCCCTTCTCTTCTGCTACCAGCCTCAATGGTCCCGCTAATAAAATGTCGGACAGGTAAACAGTTCTTTTGGCTTGTCGAGTTTTGGAGCTTTTCAGCTTTTCCACCATTCCTACATTGGTGCGGAAACCTGCAACAGGGATTCCTGTCACTCAAGGGGGAACCCCCGTTCCCAAACTCGGAGCCCAACTGTTTCTGTCGCAATCCACACTTCTGATCGCCTGCCTGACATCCACTACCCGCCTGCGGATTGTTCCTCCTCAGGGATTACCAGTGACTTGCCAACGAGCTGGACGACACTCATGTCCACACAACCCAAGAAACCTCCACCAAGTGCTGAAAGATGAAGATATCAAATGACAACCCCACCGAAGGGCCATCTCTATCTCACCATGCCAAAGAAATAAGCCCTTGGTTTTCAGCTTTATATGTTCTAATCTGCCTTCTCCTGGGCATAGGCCTTTTTCTACCAGCCCTACAGATTGGACGACATGCCAGAGATTAATGCTGTCTCTTTTGTTTCTTTTCATAGCTGCAGGTTTGTGGTTTACGCTGTACCTCTGATCCTCCTCCTAGCAAAGATGACACCTGTTACCCTCCGATGCATGCAATTCTTACAAGCCCTACAGGAAGATAGTTGGCTTATCCTCCCCACCCACCAGCCACCCCAATGAATGGCTCATTATATCCAACAATTTGTGGTTACAGGGCACCTTCTTGGACTTCTCCCTGGAGGAAATCCATGCCTTCAGCGCCTGGATATGGGGCCTCCTGGCCCTCCTTCTCCAACCAACTGACCTCCCTCCCTCCCTCTAAACGACGACCCTACTCAGCAGGAAGTAGCCAGATGGAGCAAGGAGCCCCCAAACCAAAACAAAAAAGGGAGGAATGTTGGTAAAGAGGTGCCTGGAGGCTTCTCTTCCAGGAGCTCAGGTCCATGATGCACTGAATGGTGCGAGCTTTGGCACGCGAACCATCACTTCCAATCCCTGTGAATGGCGGGAACTTTGAATGGCACACCTCCAATCCCTGAAGTGGCACGAACTCTCCGCCAATAAAGAAGTAACAGCCCACTCGCCCCTTCTCCTCCTCATCCCACGTTGAGCCCATAAATATCAACACCCTGTTCGTGCTCTCTATTTCTGTCTCTGTCTCTCTCTGTCTCTCTTTCTCTCCACCCTTCTCTTCTGCGACCGGCCACAACGGTCCCATTAATAAAATCTCGGATAGGTTAAAAAAAAATCTAAAAAGGTTGATGATGCAGCTCAGTGGTAGAGTGTTGGCCTAGCATGTGTGAGGCCCTGGATTTACTACTAAAAAAAAAAGTTATATATATATATTTTTTTCTATAAATGCTTTATAAATATTCATATTTCCCTTTTCTTAATCCATCTGGTTTCTGCCTTTTCCTCTTCTTCTCTCTCCCTTTGCCTCCTACTCTTTCTGTACTCATCTTTCCTTCTTTCCATTATACAAATATTTAGGATAAGTTGCCTCAGAGAATTCCTTGCTCTTGATTCAGGAAAAAATTGGTGTTATTTTTAAAAGCACAAGTGAACATTTGTTCAAAAACAGAGTTGTACCAGGTGTGGTGGCCCATGCCTGTAATTCCAGTGACTCAGGGGCTGGAGGTAGAAGGATCATAAGTTCAGGGCTAGCTTCAGCAACTTACCAAGACTCTGTCTTAAAATAAAAAAATGAAAAATGGATTGGGGATGTAGCAACAAAACCAACAAAACAAAACAAAAAACCCTTAAAAACAAAATCAGTTCTATGTGTTTCTAAAACAATGTGCCTTTAACCTTTTTCTTTTTCTTTTTTTAAACAAATTTAAATTTTAGAGCAGTTTTAGGTTCACAGCAAAATTGAGCAGACAGCACACAGTTTTCATATAGCTTTACATGCTCCCCTCCCAATTTTCCCCACTTGTAAATCCTCCTCCTCCAAGTGGCTCTTTTTTTTTTCTTGGTAATTGATTAACCTACATTATCACACCATTATTACCCCAAATTCACAATTTACATCAGGGTTCACTCTTGGTGTATAGTCTCTAAGTTTTTTGTTTTTTTACAAATTATAATGACATAAATCCACCACTGTCATATCATGCAGAGTAGTTTCATTACCCTAAAATTGCTCTGTGCTCTGTCTATTCACCCCTTCCTCCTTCCATCCCATGCCAATCATTGATCCTTTTATTATCTCCATAGTAATTCCTTTTTCCAGAATGCTATATATTTGATACTGGGGATTGAACCAAGGGCCACTTTACCTCTGAGCTACATCCCCAACCCCTTTTAAAATTTTAAAAATTTTGAAATAGGATCTGGCTATGTTGTCCAGGCTGGTCTCAACTCTGTGATCCGCCTACTTTAGCTTCCTGAAAGTTGTGTCCATCTTCCTACATATTTTTCTGAGGTTTGATAATCTATTTTTTTTTGGTGTTGAATAATATTTGATTGTCTGTATGTATCATAGCTTATTTATCCATTTAGCTTTCAGTTGATTCCACATTTTGGTTGTTTCCAAGTTTTGGAAATTATGACTAAAATTGATATAAATATGTATTTGAGGGTTTTTGTGTAAACATGTTTTCAGTTCATTTTGGGTAAACATAAATTTTCAATAAAAAGGAACATAAATTGCTAGATAATATGGTAGGGGAATAGTTAGTTTTCTTTCTTTTTCTTTTTTTTTTAAATGAAACATCTACTATATATTTTTTAATATTTATTTTTTAGTTATACACAATACCTTTATCTTGTTTATTTATTTTTATGTGGTGGGGATTGAACCCAGGGCCTCAGGCATGCCAGGTGAGTGCTCTACCACTGAGCCACAACCCAAGCCTTCTTTTTTTAGATAAGAAACTTCCTGTTTTGCTGGGTGCAGTGGCACATGCCTGTAATCCCAGTGGCCTGGGAGGCTGAGGCAGGAGGAGCACAAGTTCAAAACCAGCCTCAGCAAAAATGAGGCACTAAGCAACTCGGTGAGACCCTGTCTCTAAATAAAATACAAAATAGGGCTGGGGATGTGGCTCAGTGGTTGAATGCCCCTGAGCTCAATCTCTGACCTCCCCCCTACCCAAAAAAAATAAACTGCCTGTCTTTAAAAGTCCCTGTTATCTGTTTTGCATTCCCACAAGCAAAAAATGAGTTTCTGTTGTTCCATATCATTGCCACCATTTGGTATGATCAGTATTTTGAATTGGGACCATTCTAAAAGGTGTATGTTATAGTTTGGATTTGGAATGTTCCCCTAAAAGTATGTGTATTGAAGGCTTGGTCCCCAATGCAGCAGTGTTTCGAGATGGGCCTTTGGGAAGATGATTGGGTCACAAGGGCTCTGACCTCATACATTGATTAATCCATCAATGGATTCCTAACCTGATGGCATTATTGGGAGGTTGGTGGAAACTGTAGGAGATGGGGCCTTGTTGGGGAAAGTAGGTCACTATGGCCATGCCCTGGAAGGCTATTTTTTGTCCCCAGTTCACCCTACCCCCCACCATGAACATAGATAAAAAAATTCTCAATAAAAACTTGAAAAATTTCATACAAAAACATTTAAAAAATAGTGCACCATGATCAAGCGGTGTTCATTCCAGGGATGCAAGATTGGTTCAACATATGCAAATCAATAAATATAATTCATCACATCAATAGACTTAAAGATTAGAATTGTATGTTTATATCAATTGATGCAGAGAAAGCATTTGACAATATACAGCACCCTTTCATCTTCAAAACACTAGAAAACCTAGGGATAGTAGGACCATACCTCAACATTGTAAAAACTATTTCTGAATCCTCTAGTTTGTTCCTCCCTCTCTTTCTTAACCAATACCATAGTGTTTTATTGCTGTAGCCTTACAATCAGTCCTAAAGTTGGGTAGTATCAGCCCACTGACTTTGTTTATTAATACCTACTTGGTCTTTTTCCCTTTCCTATAAAGTTTAGAATTTGTTTGTTGATAACATGTTGGAAGTTGATTTGGAATTGCATTGAATCTATAGATCCAGTTAATAAGAGTTGACATCTGGATAATATTGAATCTCCCTATCCATGAACATGAACTAATTTTCCACTTAATTCTTTTGTAGTATCTTTTGTCAAAGTTTTGTAGTTTTCCCCATATAAACTTGCATATATTTTGTAAGATTTATGCCTAAATACTTTATTTTGGGGGGTTGTTCATTTATTTATAAGGTGTAAACAATGGTCAGTAGAAGCCTGGTTAATATAATTTAGCCATCCAGGTTACCTATACTATAATTATTTGGTATTATTCATAATATATATGTGAATAATAGACTACAGAAGAATATTTAAAGAAACAATTGAAGATACATTGTGTGCTTTTTTCTTAGTTATTCTTTATATTAGAATTATAATTATTTTCATAATTATGCTATAATTTATTAATTTTTATTGAAATCAATGTTTTAATTAATGTTAAAAACAAGTAATCATAAATATTATTGCCTCCTATATTTTACTGAATAAGTTTTTGAGATCTTATACACAGCATGATAACTAGTTAATACTAATATATTAATAATATATTATATATTTTATAATTCCTAAAAGAGGAGATTTTAAAAGTTCTTATCACATATAAAATATGTAAGTATAGATGATGATATATGTTAATTAATTTAGTCATTCTATAATTTATAAGTATATCAAAGCAACACATCCAACCCACAAATATATATAATTGTCAATTAAAACTGAAAGAAAATGAAATAAAATATTTAACTCCTTAAAAAATGGTAATGTGTTTCTTCCTTCAAATTCCACTTGTTCATTGCTAGCATATAGAAAATTGATTGACATTTGTATTTTAACCTTCTGAAACTTTTCTTTACTTGCTTGTTAGTTCCAGGGTTTTCCAATGGTTATTTTTATGGATTGTCTACATACATGATTTTGTTATCCCTGCACTGGATCTTGCAAATTTCTACTTGTGGGTTTCTATTCCCCAGTAAGTTGTGCTCTGTATCTACCTCTCTGTTTCTCCAATTTTAGGAGCAGTGGTTTTTCCCTGTGGTCTTACTTCTCTCCCTGCCATCCCAATTATGGATTAGCATCCTGAGATCAGAGAAAACATTCAGCATTTGGTTTTTGGGGATTGGCTTACTTCACTCAGCATAATATTCTCCATGGCATCCATTTACTTGCAAATGCCATGATTTTATTCTCTTTTAATGCTGAATAATATTCCATTATGTGTGTGTGTGTGTGTGTGTGTGTGTGTGTATGTGTATATATATATATATAATATATATATATATATATCACATTTTCTTTATCCATTCATCTACTAAATGGCATGTAGGTTGGTTCCACAATTAAGCTACTGTGAATTGTGCTGCTATAAACATTGCTGTGGCTGCGTCCTGGTAGTATGCTGTGTTGAAGTCCTTTGTGTATAGACCAAGGAGTGGGATAGCTGGGTCAAATGGTGGTTCCATTCCAAATTCTCTAAAGAATCTTCATACTGCTTTCCAGATTGGTTGCACCAATTTGCAGTCCCACCAGCAATGTATGAGTGTACCTTTCTCCCCTCATCTTCACCAACACTTATTGTTGTTTGTATTCTTAATAGCTGACATTCTGACTGGAGTGAGATGAAATATTAGAGTAGTTTTGATTTGCATTTCTCTAATAACTAGAGATGTTTAAAATTTTTTCATATATTTGTTGATTGATTGTCTATCATCTTCTGAGAAGTGTTTGTTCAGTTTCTTTGCTCATATTGATTGGGTTATTTATTTATTTTTTGGTGTTAAGGTTTTTGAGTGCTTTATATATCCTAGAGATTAGTGCTCTATCTGATGTGTATGTGGTAAAAATTTGTTCCCAAAATGTAGGCTCTCTATTCATCTCACTGATTGTTTCTTTTGCTGAGAAGAAGTTTTTTAGTTTGAATCCATCCCATTTATTGGATTCTTAATTTTATTTCTTGCACTATATGAGTTTTATTAAGGAAGTTGGGGCCTAATCTGACATGATGAAGATTTGGACCTTTTTTTTCTTCTATTAGGTTCAGAGACCCTGGTTTAATTCCTAAGTCTTTGATCCACTTTGAGTTGAGTTTTGTGCATGGTGAGAGAAAGGGGCTTAATTTTATTTTCCTGCATATGGATTCCCAGTTTTCCCAGCATGGTTTGTTGAAGAGGCTATCCTTTCGCCAATAAATGTTTTTGGTGCCTTTGTCTAATATGAGATAACTGTATTCATGTGGATTTGTCTCTGTGTCCTCTTTTCTGAAGTACCATTTGTCTATAAGTCTATTTTGGTGCAAATACCATGCTGTTTTTGTCACTATAGCTTTGTAGTATAGTTTAATATCTAGTATAGTGGTGCCACTTGATTCATTCTTCTTGCTAAGGATTGCTTTAGCTAGTCTGGGTCTCTTATTTTTCCAGATGAATTTCATGACTGCTTTTTCTATTTTTATGAGGAATGTAATTGGGACTTTGATTGGAATTGTATTAAATTTGTATAGTCTTTTTGGTAGTATGGTTATTTTGACAATATTAATTCTGCCTATCCAAGAACAGGGGATATCTTTCCATCTTCTAAGGTCTTCTTTAATTACTTTCTTTAGCATTCTGTAATTTTCATTGTAGAGGTCTTTTACCTCTTTCATTGATTCCCAAGTTTTTTTTTTTTTTTTTTTGAGACTATTTTCAATGGGGTAGTTTTCCTCATTTCCCTTTCAGAGTATTTGTCACTCATATACAAAAATGCCTTTGATTTATGGATGTTCATTTTATATCCTGCTACTTTGCTGAGTTCATTTACTAGTTCTAGAAGTTTACTGGTGGAACTCTTTGGGTCTTCTAGGTATATAATCATATCATCAGCAAATAGTGCTAATTTAAGTTCTTCTTTTCCTATCCATATCCCTTTAATTTCTTTTGTCTAATTGCTCTGGCCAGTGTTTCAAGATCTATGTTAAATAGAAGTGGTGAAAGAGGGCATCTTTGTCCTGTTCCAGTTTTTAGAGGGAATGCTCTCAATTTTTGTCCATTTGGGATGATGTTGGCCTAGGGCTTAGCATAGAAAGCCTTTATGATGTTGAGATATATTCCTGCTATCCCTAATTTTTCTAGTGTTTTGAACATGAAGTGGTGCTATATTTTGTCAAATGCTTTTTCGCATCTATTGAGATCATCATATGATTCTTATTTTAATCTGTTGATGTGATGAATTACATTTATTGATTTCCTTATGTTGAAACAATCTTCCATCCCTGGGATGAATCCCACTTGATCATGGTGCACTATCTTTTTTATATGTTTTTGTATTTGATTTGCCAGAATTTTATTGAGAATTTTTGCATCTATGTTCATTAGAGATATTGGTCTGAAGTTTTTTCTTTTTTTGATATGTCTTTGCCTGGTTTTGGAATCAGTGTGATATTGGCCTCATAGAATGAGTTTGAAAGTGTTCTCTTTTTTTCTATTTCATGAAATAATTTGAGGAGTATTGGTAGGAGTTCTTCTTTGAAGGTCTTGTATCCATCTGTTCCTAGGATTTTCTTGGTTGGTAGACTTCTGATGGCATCTTCTGTTTCATTGCTTGAAATTGATCTGTTTAACTTGTGTATATCATTCTGATTCAACTTGGGCAAATTATATGACTCCAGAAATTTGTTAGTGTCTTTGATATTTTCTATTTTATTGGAGTACAAGTTTTCAAAATAATTTCTAATTAACTTCTGTATTTCTATAGTTTCCATTGTGATATTTCCTTTTTCATCATGTGTGTTAGTAATCTGAGTTTTCTCTCTCCTTCTCTTCATTAGCATGGCTAAGGGTTTATTAATTTTATTTATTTTTTCAAGGAACAAACTTTTTGTTTTGTCATTTTTTTCAATTGTTTCTTTTGTTTCAATTTCATTGACTTCATCTCTGATTGTAATTATTTATTGTCTTCTACTGCTTTTAGTGTTGATTTGTTTTTTTCCCTAGGGCTTTGAGATGTAGTGTTAAGTCATTTATTTGTTGACTTTTTCTTCTTTTAAGAAATGAACTCCATGCAATAAACTTTCCTCTTAGTACTGTCTTCATAGTGTCCCAGAGATTTCAATATCAGTGTTCTCATTTACCTCTAAGAATTTTTTTATTTTTATTTTTTTCTAAGAATTTTTTAATCTCCTCTTTTATGTCTTTTGCAACCCATTGTCCATTTAATAGCATATTATTTAGTCTCCAGGTGTTGGAGTAGCTTCTTTTTAAAATTTTATTAGTGATTTCTAATTTTATTTCATTATGATCTGATAAAATGCAAGGTAGAATCTCTATTTTTTTTTTTTTTGTATTTGCTAAGAGTTGCTTTGTGGCATAATATATGGTCTATTTTAGAGAAGGATCCACATGCTGCTGGGAAGAATGTATTCACTCATTGATGGGTGAAATATTCTATATATGTCTATTAATTCTAAGTTTTTGATTATATTATTGATTTCTATAGTTTCTTTGTTTAGTTTCTGTTTGGAAGATCTATCCAATGGTGAAGGAGGTGTGCTAAAGTCACCCCAAATTATTGTGTTGTGGTCTATTTGACTCTTGAAATTGAGAAGAATTTGTTTGATGAACATAGATGCTCCATATGCATATATATTTATAATTGTTATGTCTTGTTGATGTATGGTTCCCTTAAGCAGTATGAAATATCCTTCTTTATCCCTTTTGATTAACTTTGGCTTAAAGTCCACTTTATTTGATACAAGGATGGAAACCCCTGCTTGTTTCTGCAGTCCATGTGAGTGATATGTTTTTTCCCAACCTTTCACCTTCAGTCTGTGGGTGTCTTTTTCTATGAGATGAGCCTCTTGAACACAGCATATCATTGGGTGTTTTTTAAAAATACAATCTGCCAATCTATGTCTTTTGATTGGTGAGCTTAGGCCATTAACATTCAGGGTTATTATTGAGATGTGATTTGTATTCCTGGTCATTTTTGTTTATTTTTGGTATTTAACTTGACTTGGGTATTTCCTTTAGTGTAATACCTTTCTTTGCTGATTTTCATTGTTGTTTTTGTTTCCTCCTCATGGACTATTTTGCCAAAGATGCTCTGTAGTGCAGGCTTTCTAGTTGTAAATTCTTTCAACTTTTGTTTATCATGGAAGGTTTTTATTTCATCATCAAATCTAAAGCTTAATTTTGCTGGATATAAGATTCTTGGTTGGCATCCATTTTCATTCAGAGGTTGGTATATGTTGTTCCAGGATCTTCTAGCTTTCACGGTCTGGGTTGAAAAATCGGCAGATACCCTAATTGGTTCCCCACATGTATAATCTGATTCCTTTCCTTTTTGGCTTTTTATATTCTCTCCTTATTCTGTATGGTATGCATTTTCATTATAATGTGCCTTGGTGTAGATCTGTTGTGACTTTGTACATTTGGCATCCTCTAAGCCTCTTGCATTTGATTTTCTAATTCATTCTTCATGTTTGGAAATTTTTCTGATATAATTTCATTGAATAAATTGTTTGTTCCTTTGGTTTGGAACTCTATGTCTTTCTCTATCCCAATAATTCTTAAATTTGGTCTTTTTATGTTATCCCATATTTCTTGATTCTTCTGCTCATGGTTTCTTACCATCTTCACTGTGTGGTCAACATTCTTTTCAGCATTATATATTTTGTTTTAATTGTCTGAGGTCCTGTCTTACAAGTGGTCTAATCTGTTGTTGAATGCTTTCTATTTAGCTTTTAATTTGGTTTATTGTTTCTTTCATTTCAAGGATTTCTGATTTTTTTTCCAGCACCACTATCTCATTATTTTTTATTTATTTTTTGCTTCTTTGTCAAAATGATTTTTGTTGCCTGTATTTGCTCTCTTATATCATCCTTTAATTCATAGAACATTTTAGTTATGTACATCCTGAACTTCTTCTCTGTAATTTCTTCTGTTGTGCTGGCCATAGATTCTAATAATGTAATATCTTGGTTTGTTGGGGGCACTTTCTTCCCTTGTTTTTTCATGGTGTTTGTATGTCTTCCTTTCTAGCACTGTGGATCTGAGGTGTTACAGTTTTTACCCTATAGACTTATAGTGTCCCTGCAGGTTTCCAATACATCCCCTTTAAGGGGGAGAACAATGTGAACAGATCCCATATCCCAATGTGCCTGGTCTTATATCCTTATATCACCTGTAGATCTTAAAATGTACACCCTTAAACCAAACAACTACTATTAAGATGTTTATGGTTTTGTCACAATATACAGAAATGGTAAGTTCAATTATTATATACAATATAAACAGTAGGTTTGCAAAGGGGTTTATAGTTTCTGATGGTGGACAAAGAACTGGTGGTGAGGTGTATGATGAGATGTTGAGAGGGTAGGATGTGAGGATATAGAGCTATTAGATCTTAGAAAGCATGAAAGAGGAATCTAAATAAGTTGCTTAGTAGCAGGAGAAGAGAGAGAGAAAGTGATTTTGGGGAGACAACTGGGAAGACAATAGAGTACAAAAAATAAACAAACATAAATATTAAGAAAGACAAAAAATGTTCAAATCGGAGTTAAAAGAATGTACAACACCACTGTAATATACTATTCAGATATTCCAGTCCTCAGTAGCCTCATTCATGAAAAGTAGTTGGTTTCACAAACATTGGGGATGTGAAGGCAGAAGAAGAGGGAGAGAGAAAAAAAACTCAAAAGAAGGTATTGTTTTTGTTGGAGATCAGCACCTTTCCAGCTTCCCTTCTCATCCATAAGTGGGCTTGTCTGTTGTTTCCTGGTATCTCCACCCTCAGGATTGTTAAGGTTATTAGGGTGGAAGGGTGCAGGGCATCTGGAGGTGGGGTATAGCACTTGCTAGTCCCTGATGAAAGACTGTACCCCAAGCATCTCCTTTGGGGTCCACTTATGTGTTGTGGGTACCTGGTCTTATCTCCTTATATCACCTGTAGACCTCGATATTCCTTGTCTCTAATTTAGTCTCTACACTGTATCTCACTCACTCACCCCCTCCCTTTCTACTTTACAATCAGAAACTTTTCTCTCCAGAGGTCTTGTGGACTGTGCTCTGGGGGTTGTGCACCTGTCATGGAGAGCTGTTTTATATTATGCAGTTCAGGATCTGGTTTTGCAACACAGTTTTGCCAGCTATGGACCTGGTGCATAGCTGCAGGCACTGTGCCAGGTTAGCAGCTGGTGGTGGGAGGGGGGAGTTGGAGACTTTTGGTACTTTGATATCATTTCTAAGTGCCAGCTGGTGTTCTAAGCTGGGAGTTGC
The DNA here is from genome assembly GCF_047511675.1 of Marmota flaviventris. NCBI lineage: Eukaryota > Metazoa > Chordata > Mammalia > Rodentia > Sciuridae > Marmota > Marmota flaviventris. Next base: position 89,804,413 of record NC_092504.1, read on the forward strand.
TCCAACTAAAGATGGCAACAAAGATGTCCCAAGATGGAGATGGCTGCTTTCAGTGATGGGGTGCTGGGTAGGGTGAGGCTGGGTGGTGGCGTTGAGCAGGGTTTTCAGAGATGCAGATCTGAGGTGTGCAGTATTGTGGCTGGTGACTGTCTCCAGACCCAGTGCAGTATCCCCAGGTGCAGGCTACCGCATGTAGAGGACTGTGACAGTGGTTGCATTGCCCCAAGATGGAGGCTACTGGGGGAGCCCTACATTGATAGATGGGGGTCCTCCTGGGAGTGGTGGCTGGAGATCCTGCACATGGTGGGCTGCAGCTTGGTGAGGGGGGCTATAATCACTCACAGAAAAACAATATTCCCATTACTTGAATCCAAGGTCCTAGTGCAACACAGAATGCAGCCTCCCTCTAACCCACCATCTTGGATCTCCCCATTATCTTTTATTCTTTATCATATTTCACTGAAGTGGGATTTTTGTTGCAAACATTTTCAAATTAATACATTTCTGTCACTGTTAGGACTGTGTTCTGCTAAATTGCAGCCTTTACTTATTAAATTCAGATTTAATGCCTCTCTTCTGTTAGAATGATTTTAGTGTAGATATTTTGCTGGTGGGACATGCTCATTTTCAAATACAGGTAGAAAAATCACATTATAAGACTACTCATTATTTTGAGCCATTTGCTACTTTGCTCTCCTATTTCTGTGTATACTAAACTCAATATGAAACAAAACTTTTAACCAACAAAGTCATATTTTAAAAATATTATTACTGTGACTAGAAATGAAACTTCTCTGCTTTTTCTCCTATCTCATCTCCTAGGCATGGGGGGATGGCACAATATGTATGTTACTAAGTTATCTTCTAACAAGCAAATTTGGATTATGTTAGCAGAAGAGGAAAAATAGCTAATCAGAAGTTTCAGTATACCTTTATAAAATATGTAAGATGGGCATTCAACAAATGATCATAAAACCTTTTTTCACTAAATTATCTTTTAAAGATGTTTGAATAGGTAATACTAGAAAAGTTCAAAATGTAGCAAAGAGCATCCAATGTAAAGTGAGTTTTCCCTATCCTCTTAGCTGCTCCTTTCCCTAGTCACTCATTTTCTTACCTGTCTTTGCAGAGATATTCTAAGATTATTATATTTTCACAAACGATGGTGATGATGATCAGAAATCATAACATTGGGCTCAGATTGTAGCTCAGTGGTAGAGCACTTGCCTAGCATGTGTGAGGCACTGGTTTTGATTTCCACACCACATATAAATACACACGGACAGCTAAAATAATACTAAAAAAAAGAAATAAAGAAATTGTAACATTTATGCTAGACACTGTTCTAAGCATTTTATATAGATCAGCTTATTTAGTCCTCACACCAGCCATATGAAATATGCTTATGAAGGTACTGTTAAAAAAAAAAAAAACCCTGGGGCTGGGGTTGGGCTCAGTGGTAGAGCACTTGCCTAACATGCATGAGGCACTGGGTTCGATCCTATGTACTACATAAAAATAAATAAATAAAATAAAGGTATTGTGTCATCCGTCTACAACTAAAAAAATACATTAAAAATAAGAAAATCTGGGGTCGGGCACGGTGGTACATGCCTGTATTCCCAGTGGCTTGGGAGGCTGAGGCAGAAAGATCACAAGTTCAAAGCCAGCATCAGCAATGGTGAGGTGCTTAGCAACTCAGTGAGACCCTGTCTCCAAATAAAATACAAACTAGGGCTGGGAATGTGACTCAGTGGTTGAGTGCTCCTGAGTTCAACCCCCAGAACACTCCCCACCAAAAAAAAAAAAAAAAAAAAAAAAAAAAAAAAACAACAACAACCTCTGGGAGCAGATAGTTTAGGTAACCTACCCAACTTCACACAGCTGGTGGAGAAGAGCAAGGCTTCCATCCCAGGCAGTTGGGCTCCAAAAGTTGCACCTTTCATCATTATGTTTTTGGCATACTCTCCTTGGTGTTCTGTACCTTTTGTTTTTCACTTAATATTTTACCTTGGAAATTGTTTCCATCAATACATATAAAACCAATCCATTAGTTTTAGTGGCTGAATAGCATTCCATGAATATCTGTTTCCAACTGGGACCCATTTTGTCTTCCAGGGGACATTTGGCAATGTCAGAAGATGGTTTGGGGTTGTCACAATTGATTGGAGAGCTGCTACTGGCACCTAGTGGGTAGAGTTTAGGTTCATACATTACAGCAAAGATTTATTCAGCTCCAAATGTCCACAGTATTAAAACTGAGAAATCGTGTTATGTGCCTTCATTTAAGTTATTCCATATTTTTAAAAACAAAACCATATGCTAAAAATATTCACATTCAGAAATTTGATTATACACTTTGCACTCTAACTACGATGAATGATTTTTCATTTAGCAACAAAAACAAGAAAAAGAAATAAAATCTAATATTGACAACTCTACAGATGATTTTGAATTTTCAAAGAAACTCCAGTCTTTCTGTGAAACCCTTAAGGATTCTGAAAGGGCAAAATTGAGAAGGCCCAAGTTTTTGACTGATCTGGTTTGTTCCTGTTTACTTGGAGTGATATCATTTTGTAATTACACAAAGCTGACTTTGATTTGCTTAATGAGCTTACTGACAATCCTGAATGAATTTGACTCTAGAAAAGATTGAACTCATTTGTTTCTCTTAAGAAAGGAGGCCTGATTGGTTGCACCATCTTGCAGTCCCACCGACAATGTATGAGTGTGCCTTTTACCCACATCCTCGCCTGCATTTATCATTATTTGTATTCTTGATAATTGCCATTTTTACTAGAGTGGGATGGAATCTCAGTGTAGTTTAAATTTGCATTTCTCTAATTTCTAGAGATGTTGAATATTTTTTCATATATTTGTTCGTATTCTTCTGTGAAATGTCTGTTCAGTTCCTTTGCCCATTTATTATTTGGGTTCTTTGTGGGTTTTCCCCCCTTTTTGGTGTTTCTTTGTTTGCTTTTGAGTTCTCTATAAATCCTGGAGATTAATGTTCTGTCTGAGGTGCAGGTGGAAAAGATTTTCTCTATTCTATAGGCTCTCTCTTCACATTCTTGATTGTTTCCTTTGCTGTAAAGACACATTTAAATTTGATACCATCACATTTGTTGATTCTTGATTTTACTTCTTGCACTTTAGGAGTCTTGTTGAGGAAGTTGTTTCCTAAGTTGACAAGATGGAGATTAGGCCTACATTTTTTTTCCAATAGGCACAGGGTCTCTGGTCTAATGCCTAGATCCTTAACCCACTTTGAGTTGAGTTTTGTGCAGCGTGAAAATAGGGGTTTGATTTCATTCTGCTCCATATGGATTTCCAGTTTTCCCAGCACCATTTGTTGAAGAGGCTATCTTTCCTCCAATCTGGAAAGCAGTTTGGAGATTCCTCAGAAAACTTGGAATGGAATACTTTATGACTTTTGCCAGTAAATGGATGGATCTGTAGACTCTCATGTTAAGTGAAATATGCCAATCCTGAAAAACCAAAGGCCAAATGTTCTCTCTGATATGCAGATGCTAACACACAAGAAGAATGAGAGGGAAGAATAGAAGTTCAGTGGATTAGACAAAGGGGAATGAAGGGAAGGGAAAGGGGATGAGAATAGGAAAGACAGTAGAATGAATCAGACATAACTTTCCTCTCTTCTTATATGAATACACCACCTGTGAAATGCCACAGTAGGTACAATCACAAGAATGGGATCCTAATTAGAATAAGTTGTACTCTGTGTATGTATAATATGTCAAAATGCACTCTACTTTCATGTGTATCTAAAAAGAACAAATAATAAAAAATAAAAAATATTTTAAAAATTAAGATTTTAAAAATCAAAATAATTTTTTTTCTTTTTTTGGTTTTATATTGTTTATAGAACAAATACAATAAAATGGTGGTCCTTTTTCTTTTCTTTCTTTCTTTTTTTTGATACTGAAAAAAAAAAGGAGTTCTGTTTGGCTTGGTGAGTCTCCTATTCTTCCTGGAGCAATTTAAAAAGCTGCTAGGGTGAACTATCTACAAATACAAGTTACAACTTCCTGATGAGTTTTATTTAGATGACCTATATTTATCTATGCTTTTCAAAAATGATAAAAGTAAAATATGCTTGTGATCATTCAACTAAAGCTGATGCATGAAAAGTGAAACTCTCTCTCCCTGCCAAACTTGAGGATATTGAGTTTATTAATAGCCTTCTAGATATATTTTTATGAATTCATAGACATCAATATATGGAATATTCATTAGACTCAGATATATTATATATTATCATATGTATCTATTATAAATACATGTCTCCTATTTTTTCTGCAAAATTGAACTCTGTCTACCTAAAATTTATTTTTTCACCCCAACTCCAGAATTTATCAATTTCCCATGGATATCCTCCAAGTCAACCCAAACAGACCCAACTCATTATTTTAAATAGCCAAATAGTATGTTATATGGTATACCAAAATTCATTTGGCTATTCCCCTATTGTTGATAATTTAGATTATCTCCAATTTTTATTATTAGATGACAGAACATTACACATATAATTTATATACTTACATCATTGCCTCTCAAGTATAGATTCCTGGAGATTGAATTGCTAAGCAAGAGGGTACATGCATTTTGAATTCATTAAATATTATCAGTGCATAAACATAGACCTATTTTTCCTCAGATAACTAAAAAAGAGAGAGAAATATAAATGACTAATGATAGAACCATGAATAATTATGCTACAATAGATTAGTTATTATGCAGATAATAATAAATAGATTATTGTTCAAATACTAAATGTTAAGCGTGAAGGAGATTTTGCAACATGAAGATGCTCACAATATAATAATAAGGGTGAAAAATAGAAGCTTTTTATATAAAACGTTTAATAGGCAGGAGAAATGAGAAAGTACATAAAAAAGTAAAAGCATTTGTTTGGATGGGGTAAGTAGAAATAATCTTTTTACTTTTTTGGCTTTATATTGTTTATAGAACAAATACAATAAAATGGTGGTCCTTTTTCTTTTCTTTCTTTCTTTCTTTTTTTTTTGTTACTGAGGAATGAACCCAGGTGTACTCTACCACTAAACCACATCCCTAGTCCTTTTTATTCTTATTTTGAGAGAGGATCTTACTAAATTGTCCAGGCAGGCCTTGAACTTGTGATTCTCCTCCCTCAGCCTCTGGGATTGCTGGGATTACTTGTGTGCACCACTGTTCCTGACACAGATGACTTTTTATCATTCCCCTGAAGTTGCTTTCCTTTCACTAGTGCCTCCTTGCAGTTTGTTATATTGATTTATATACAGCGTTCCTATGTCTCTGAGAGCATCATTCCTCCCCATAGCCTCCAATTGCACTATGATTACTTTACCCAGGAAATTTACCTTTAGTTGTTACAACGTCTCCACACAGTCCTATATCAGGAGAAGGTAGGGGCTGCTGCAAAGCTGTCAGAGGAAAAGCAAGACAACTGGTTGGTTTACTAATTCTTGTACATGAAACTCAGTAAATTTCTGTGAAAATCCTGCACTTTTAATACCTGCTTTCATCTCTGGAGTTGTCTACATGTAGTATAGGAGGCAAGGAAAGGAGAAAGGATGGCGGACACTGCCTTGTTAATATGTATTGTGTTGATAAAAAAAATACAGGGATGATAGATAGTTGATGTATAATATAAATTATTAATACTTAAGAAATCAAAAACTCAAAAGCAAGGAATCAAAAAAACATTTTCCATATATCAACGGCTAGTATAGTGGTTCTCTGCAATGTTTTTAGTGTTTGAGTGACAGATTGTTCTACATACTATATACATAGGAAAATGCTTGGGGTTGGAGATACAAATAATTCATACTTACTTTCATCACTGAATTGAGTGTTAGTGATGTATACGCACCATCAAATGTGAGCTATTCTTCATACTTTCTGAGTTTAAATGATCTGTGAGTTTGTGTCCATTTTTATAAAGCATTTGATACTGAAAATTTAAAATTTCAATCAATCATGGATTGGCTTATAACAGTTCTCTGTTTGGGGGGAAGAAATGTCAATACCTGCCTCATAACAGTTTTTTTTTTTTTAAATTACTGCCTCATACAAGTTCTTTTATTACATCCCTTACAGTAAAGTTATCCTTGAATAAAGTGGCTGCTCAGTACACATTTGAATGTTTTGTTTTCTAATTGTTTAGGCTTTGGGTATATAAAAGAAGGTAAGCTACAGAGGAAATTGTGCAAGCTAGGTATACTTATATCATTTAAGAATCATTTTTTTATTTGGTGGAAAATTAGAAGTGGGTTCACTTATTCTATACTGGAGTAGCATAATTATATTTCTGTTAGGCATCCTTTTATACAGTCTCCAATTAATCTACTAAATTATCAGCTTACTTTATAGGTTCTATTTCCCAAAATCTTGGGTAAGAGAAAGCTTACTGGATACACAGGATCCCTGGCTGGTTGTATCTGCCACATCTTGCAGCCCTTTCTGCCTCACTTACCTTCCTCTAGACTTTTCAATAAAAATATCTGTGTTTTTAAAATTTCAAGTCTTACTTTCAGACTCTGGAGTACAGCTGGGAAAAAAATCCATAAAGCTCACTGACTCTATAATTATTTGTTAATTTCTAACATCAGCTCAATTTTACTTCCTAGATGAATTCCCTACGAATTGACTCTACAGACTATTCTAAACCTTTATCACTTTATCAAGATGTACAACTCTTATCTCTGTCCTATCAGAGAAAATAGCAACAGCAACATCAACTACCATTTCATGAGCACTTGCTGCCAAGCATTTTGCGACAAAACCACACAATGGATCTTTTTATTCCCTCTTTTCAACTTAAGGAAACTGAACTTCAGAGAGATAAAGAAACACACTCAAGGCCAGATGCTGCATGCACACCTACAGCTCATCAGGCACAGGATTCATACCCCATTATCTTTTTTTCTCTTTATTATTTAAAACACAATATTTGATGCATCTAAAATAGATATGTTTAATTATTAAAGTTAAATAATACAGTGAATATGCACAATTCCATCATCTAATTCAGGAACTAGAACTTACCCAGCACTGTGGCACATACCACGTCCTTTCTTCTCCCTCCATCTCGCCCCCTAATTCCCTCAGCTAACCAGTTTTCAGTTTTGTATTCATCATTCCTTTGCTACTTAAAATATATATATTTATATACATTATTAAAGAATTTATTTTTATTTTCCCTTGCTACTTTTTAACTTTTAATTTGAAAATGATTTAAAGTCCAGAAAAGTTTCAAGCATATAGTGCTGGAAATGTGGCTCAGTGGTACAGAGCTTGCCTGGCACGTGTGAGGCCCTGGGTTCCATCCCCAGTACCACAGGAGGGAGGGAGAAATTACCAACAATGTCCATAAACCCTTCACCAGACTCGAAAATTATTATTATTCTCCACATTTGCTATCTCATTCTCTCTTTATGTGTGTTATTATTTCTAAGCCATTTGAGAGTAAGAAAGTATGTCTTTTGCCTCAAAATATTAGACCATATATTTTCAGAGAACAAGGACATTCAGTTCAGAATCAGAAAATTTAACAGTGATGTATTACTATGTCTAATTACAGTATTTAATTGCAGATTTTTGAAATTTCACTGATTGTCCTAATCGAATGTCCTGTATAGCCACCCCATTTTGCTCTTTTATGTCCCTACTCCACCCTGTACAGGTGCCAATCCAAGTGACATATTACATACTACATGTCATATGCCTGTTTTTTCTTTTAATCTGAGAGAGTTCTTCAGTCTATCCATGTGCTTCCCGATAGTTTTTAACAGTTAAGCCAAATATTTTATAAAAAAATCCCTCAGGTTTTCTTCATGGGATATTTCCTTGAGGTAAGATTTAGGTTACTCATTTTTAGCTGGAATACCATATAAACGAGGGTGTGTTCTTTTCAGTGCAACACCATAAGAATCATGCCAGTTTTTCCCATTTTGAGTGATGTCATCTTGATGATTGGGTTGGATTTCCAGGTTTGCCTATTCTAATAGTATTATTTTCCCCTGTGTATAAATAATTTGCAGGAAATAGTTTGAGATTATATAACTACACTGTTCTTTACCATATCTCAACCCAGTAGTTTTGGGATCCATTGAAAATTTTGTCTGAATTTGTTATTATTATGATGGCTACCAAATGGTGATTACTTCCATCATTCCTTCTACATGAGATTCTACTAGAAGGAATAAATTTTTCTTCTTCCCAATTTATTTAATTTATTTTTTCTTTTTATTTATTTATTTTTGCATTACAATTCTTAATACACCATTATACACTAATTTATCATATCTCTGATTATATATAAAGTATGTTGACACCAAATTCACATCTTCATACATATATTTTGTATAATGATGAGGGTCTCCTTTCACCATCCATACTATTCCCCTTCTCCCTCCCTTTCCCTCCCACCCCTATTCCCTATCTATAGGTAATCTTCCTCCCTTGCTCTCCCTCCCAACCCCATTTTGAGTCACCCCCCTTATATCAGAGAAGACATTCGGCATTTGTTTTTGGGGATTGGCTAACTTCATTTAACATAATCTTCTCTAATGCCATCCATTTCCCTGCAAATGCCATGATATTATTATTTTTTAGTGCCAAGTAATATTCCATTGTGTATAAATGCCACATTTTTTTTTATCCATTCATCCACTGAAGGACATCTAGGTTGGATCTACAGTTTAGCTCTTGTGAATTATGCTGCTATAAACATTGATGTGGCTGTGTCCCTGTAATATGCTGTTTTTAGGTCCTTTGGGTATAGTCTGAGAAGAGGAATAGCTGGATCAAATGGTGGTTTCATACCCAATTTTCCAAGGAATCTCCATACTGCTTTCCAAACTGGCTGCACCAATTTGAAGTCCCACCAGCAATGTATGAGTGTACCTTTTTCCCTGCACTCTTACTGGAATGAGATGGTATCTTAGAGTAGTTTTAATTTGCATTTCTCTGATTGCTAGAGATGTTGAGCATTTTTTTTTGTATATTTGTTGATTGATTGTATATCCTCTTCTGAGAAGTGTCTGTTCAGGTCCTTGGCCCATTTATTGATTGGATTATTTGTTATTTTGGTGCTTATCTTATTCAGCTCTTTATATACCCTAGAGATTAAAGCTCTATCTGATGTATGAGGGAGGGGTAAAAATTTGTTCCCAGGATGTAGGCTCCCTATTCACTTCACATATTATTTCTCTTGTGAGAAAAAACTTTTTAGTTTGAATCCATCCCATGTGTTGATTCTTGGTTTTAATTCTTGTGCTATAGGTGTCTTATTAAGGCAGTTGGGGCCTAGCCCCATGTGATGGAGATTAGGGCCTAGTTTTTCTTCTGTTAGATGCATAGTCTCTGGTTTAATCCCTAGATCCTTAATCCATTTTGAGTTAACTTTTGTGCATGGTGAGAGATAGGGATTCAATTTCATTTTGTTGCATATGGATTTCCAGTTTTCCCAGCACCATTTGTTGAAAATGCTATCCTTTCTCCAGTGCATGCTTTTGGCATCTTTTGTATATTTGTGGGTTAGTCTCTGTGTCCTCTATTCTGTACCATTGGTCTACCAGTCTGTTTTGGTGCCAATACCATTCTGTTTTTGTTACTATTACTCTGTAGCATAGTTTAAGGTCTGGTATAGTGATACCACCTGTTTCATTCTTCCTGATTAGAATTGCTTTAGCTATTCTGGGTCTCTTATTTTTCCAGATGAATTTCATGATTGCTTTTTCTACTTCTATGAGGAATGCCATTGGGATTTTGATCAGAATTGCATTGAACCTGTATAGTGCTTTTTGTAGTATGGTCATTTTAATAATATTAATTCTGCCTATCCATGAGCAAGGTAGATCTATCCATCTTCTAAGGTCTTCTTCTATTTCTCTCTTTAGGGTTCTATAGAATTCATTATAAAGATCTTTCACCTCTTGGTTTATTCCCAAATATTTTATTTTATTTTTTGAGGATATTGTGAATGGGGTAGTTTTCCTCATTTCCTTTTCAGAAGATTTGTCACTGATATACATAAAAGCCTTTGATTTATGGGCGTTGATTTTATATCCTGCCACTTTGCTGAATTCATTTACTAGTTCTAGAAGTAGAGTTTTTTGGGTCTTCTAGGTATAGAATCATATTATCAGCAAATAGTGCTAGTTTAAGTTCTTCTTTTCATACAGTTATTCCTTTAATTTCTTTCATCTGTCTAATTGCTCTGGCCAGTGTTTCAAGAACTATGTTGAATAGAAGTGGTGAGAGAGGGCATCCCTAACTTGTTACAGATTTTAGAGGGAATGTCTTCAGTTTTTCTCAGTTTAGAATGATGCTAGCCTGAGGCTTAGCGTAGATAGTTTTTAAAATGTCGAGGTTAAGTTCCTGGTATCCCTATTTTTTTCTAGTGTTTTGAACATAAAGGGATGCTGTATTTTGTCAAATGCTTTTTTCTGCATCTATAGAGATGATCATGTGGTTCTTATCTTTAAGTCTATTGATATGATGGATTACATTTATTGATTTCCATATGTTGAACCAACCTTGCATCCTGGGGATGAATCCCATTTGATCATGTTGCACGATCTTTTTGATAAGTTTCTGTATCCGATTTGCCAGAATTTTATTGAGGATTTTTGCATCTATATTCATTAGAGATATTGGTCTGAAGTTTTCTTTCTTTGAGGTGTCTTTGTCTGATTTTGGAATCAGGGTGATATTGGCCACGTAGAATGAATCTGGAAGTACTCCCTCTTTTTCTATTTCCTGAAATAGATTGTAGAATATTGGAATTAGTTCTTCTTTAAAGGTCTTGTAAAAATTCAGCTGTATATCCATCTGGTCCTGGGCTTTTCTTGGTTGGTAATCTTTTGATGAATTCTTCTATTTTCTCACTTGATATTGGTCTGTTTAAGTTGTGTATATCTTCCTGATATACAGCTCTGATTTTAATTATTTCTTGCCTTCTACTGCATTTTCTCCTGATTTGTTCTTCTTTTTCTAGGGCTTTGAGATGTAGTTTGAAGTCATTTATTTGTTGGCTTTTTCTTCTTTTAAGGAATTAACTCCATGCAATAAATTTTCCTCTTAGTACTGCTTTCGTAGTGTCCCACAGATTTCGATTTGTTGTGTCTGAGTTTTCATTTACTTCTAAGAATTTTAAAATTTCCTCCTTGATGTCTTCTGTAATCCATTGTTCATTCAGTAGCATGATTCATTGTTCATTCAGTAGCATCATTCTCCATGTGATGTAGGAATTTTTCTCCCTTATTTTATCATTGATTTTCAATTTCATTCCATTATGATCAGATAAAATGCGTGGTAGTATCTCTACTCCTTTGTATTTACTAAGAGTTGCCCTGTGACATAATATATGGTCTATTTTTGAGAAGGATCCATGTGCTGCTGAGAAAAAAGTGTATCCACTTGATGTTGGTTGATATATTATATTTATGTCAATTAAATCTAATTTATTAATTGTGTTATTGAGTTCTATAATTTCTTTATTCAACTTTTATTTGGAAGATCTGGCCAGTGGTGAGAGTGGTGTGTTAAAATCACCCATGATTATTGTGTTGTGGTCTATTTGACTCTTGAACTTGAGAAGGGTTTGTTTGATGAACATAGCTGCACCATTGTTTGTGGCATATATATTTATGATTTTTATGTCTTGTTGGTGTATGATTCCCTTGAGCAGTATGTAATGTCCATCTTTATCCCTTTTGATTAACTTTGGCTTGAAGTCTGCTTTATTCAATATGAGTATGGAGACACCTGCTTGCTTCCGCAGCCCATGTGAGTGGTATGATTTTTCCCAACCTTTCACCTTCAGTCTGTGTATGTCTTTTCCTATCAGATGAATCTCCTGTAGCTAGCATATTGTTGGATCTGTTTTTTTCTAATCCAGTCTACTAGCCTATGTCTTTTGATTGGTGAATTTAAGCCATTAACATTTAGGGTTACTATTGAGATATGGTTTGTATTTCCAGCCGTATTTGTTTATTTCTGTTATTTAATTTGATTTGTTTTTCCTATTTGATTAGTTTTTCCTTTACTGTACTACCTCCCACTGTTGGTTTTCATTGTTATTTTTCATTTCCTCTTCACGTAATGTTTTGCCAAGGATGTATTGAAGCGTTGGTTTTCTAGCTGCAAATTCTTTTAACTTTTGTTTATTATGGAAGGTTTTTATTTCATTTTCAAACCTGAAGCTTAATTTTTCTGGATACAAGATTCTTGGTTGGAACCCATTATCTTTCAGTGTTTGAAATATGTTGTTCCAGGATCTTCTAGCTTTCAGAGTCTGTGTTGAAAGATCAGCTGTTAACCTAATTGGTTTACCCCTAAATGTAATCTGCTTCCTTTCTCTTGTGGCTTTTAAAATTCTCTCCTTGTTCTGTATGTTGGGTATCTTCATTATAATGTGTCTTAATGTGGATCTCTTGTGATTTTGCACATTTGGCGTCCTGTAGGCTTCTAGGATTTGGATTTCTGTTTCATTCTTCATGTCTGGGAAGTTTTCTAATATTATTTCATTGAACAGATTGCTCATTCCTTTAGTTTGGACCTCTATACCTTCCTGTATCCCAATAACTCTTAAATTTGGTCTCTTTATGCTATCCCATATTTCTTGGATGTTCTGCTTTTGGTTTCTTATCAATCTCACTATACTGTCTATGTTCTTCTCGAGGTGATATACTTTGTCTTTGTTGTCTGATGTACTACCTTCTAAGTGTTCTACTCTGCTGGTGATACTCTCATTTGAGTTTTTAATTTGGTTTATTATTTCCTTCATTTCCAGGATTTCTGTTTTTTTTTTTTTTTTTTTGTATAACCTCTATCTCCCTGTAGAGTTGATCTTTTGCCTCTTGGATTTGTTTATGTAATTCTTTGTCAAAGTGATCTTTCATTGTCTGCATTTGCTGTATAAAGTCTTCCTTGAAACTCTAGAACATCTGACCATGTATATTTTTATCTGACATTCCTTCTGTTGTAGATGTTACCTCTTCTAATGTTGGATTGTCCTGCATCATTTGTGATCCTTTCTTTCCTTGTCTTTTCATTCTGCTCACATTTCTTTCCAGCTCTGTGTGACTGTTGTGTTAATGTTATATATATATATATTGCTCTTGTATAGTTCCAAAATCTCTCTGATCAGCTGCAGAACTGTGCTGGTAGCCACGCCCACTGATAGATGATGAGTAAGGTATTCCAAGATGGATTCTGTCTGTTTCCTGCGTTTGGTGAAGTGGGGGGTGCTGGGGTTACCTTGTGCTGTGTTCAGAGCTTGGTCTGGTGACCCACAAGCAAAGCCTCTGAGTTCTGCGCTGCCTTCCGTCTGCCTATTGTATTTCTTGTAAGGAGGAAGCCATGTCTAATCCTAGTATGAACTTTCTTCATTGATCAGCATTGCCACCCTTGTCACATATCAAGTTTCCATATGTCTTTGTTTTTTTTTTTTTTTTTCCCCTAGGATTTGTCTTCTGTTCAATTAGTCATTTAGCCTTTCCCTGTACCTTATGTTTTATGGCCTCATCCTTAGTTTCAATGTCTGGTTGGTCAAGTTCCCTCTTTAATGAGAATATTCCTGCTTTTTCATATAAACTTCAGAATCAGCTCATTATGTTACACAAACACTTCTGCTACTATTTTGACTGGAATTACATTGGCTCTGTTAATCATCTGGGGATAATTGATTTTCATTTTTTAATTTGGTCTTCCTTTCCATGAACCCAGCATATTTACATATTAACTTAGGTTTTTCTGAATATCTTAAAATAGTTTTTTTCCCCTGCTTAAGCCTTACAATGTTTACTAAAGTTATTTTTAGATATTTTATTTTTGATATTTAAGTGAGATCCCTTTTAAATCACATTCTCTGTGTGCTTGTTATGTTATAGAATTATTTGCTGAATTATTGTTAGATTTTATTGAAATGCAACTGAATTTTGTATATTGACTATGGTGAATTTACTTTTCTAATTAAGTTGCTCTTAGAATTTTAAAAATATAGACCACCATATTATTTGTAAAATAATTAAGTCTGTATTCCTTCCCAATTTTTTGTCTTTGATTAATTTTTCTTGAATCTCAGAATGACGTCAATAATTTAAGTAGCAGAGTGCTGTCTTGGGGAAGTTGCATCACTGCCCAGATAGGTCCTGGTCCTAACTGCAGCTTGGCGCCATCTGGTGGTGATTTTTCACTCCTGCTTAAATACTAATGGGAAAGATTCAGGGCCTTCAGGCCCCTTAGGACTTGGGAAAGCATGAATGATTCCAGGAAATTCCTGGCTAGGTAACATCAAATGTTGTTGGTTCCATGTGGGAATATCTAGTAGGGGGATGACGGAGCAAGCAGGATTGAATCTCTACCTTCTCTCTGGGTTTTGTGCTATTTTGCTGCCTGGCTGCCCCTTTTATCCTATGCCCTATTTTGTCCCCCAACCTCAAAATAGGGACCTTATTCCTTCTCCCCATCTGCTTTACATTTGGACTTGGGTGGTAGATGGGAGCAAGCCTCCACTCTATAGCCTCAGAATTCAGCTTTCCTGGGTGTCTTTTCACCTGGATTATTGTATCTGTGTATTTGCATATTTTTCTTTTTCCTTCCATTATAATGTAAGTTTCAAAAAACTGAGGATTTTTATGTTTTACTCATAGTCTTGGAATGAATGAAGAATGCTTAGCAAGTAGGCACTCAAAATAATTTGTTGGATAAAATGAGTGAAATGAGTGAATGAATGTTGAAATTCTGTTTATATACTAGATTTGCTAATTTCTTCCTGTAATTCTACCATTTATTGGTTTACATTTTTAAGATTCTTTCATCAGTTGCATACAAAATAAAAATTGTTAATAGTTTCTTGATGAACTCATTCTCCTGTAGTAATGTTTCAAGTGATCCATTTTTGGGTTTTGGCCACAAAAATGATTTCAATACTGATATGCACCAAGGATTCTTTGGATTAATGTTTGCTGAGTTTATCTTTTCACTGAGTTTTAATCTTTGTATGTCCTTATGTTTTATGCCCCTGACTTCTAAACAATATTAGGTCAGATGTTTTTAAAATTTTACTTAAATTTTTCTTTTTTTTTCCCTTATGGTTCTAGATAGACAGTGTGCCTTTATTTTATTTATTTATTTTTATGTGGTAGTAAGGATCAAACTCAGTGCTTCACATGTGCTAATCAAGTGCTCTGCCACTGAGCTACAGCCCCAACCCCTAGCTGGATTTTTAGATACAATCAGATGTTTAATTAGTGAGATTATGTATTTATTTCGTACTGGGGATTGAACATGCAATCCTCCTACTCAGTCCTGCAAATCGCTGGAATTATAGGCATGTGACACCTGGCCTAGCTTTCTAAATATCTTTAAAACCTATTTAATCTGTTATTGATGTTTGTGTGTGTGTGTGTGTTTTCCTGGGGATTGAGCCCAGGGGTACTCTACATCACCAGGCTTTTAATTTTGAAACAGACTCTTGCTAAATTGCCCAGGCTGGCCTTAAATTTGCAATCCTCCTGCCTCTCAAATAGCTGGGATTACAGGCATGTACAGCAACTCTGGCTGCTAATTTTTTTTTTTTTAATTAATTAATTAATTAATTTTTTAAATTTAAGCACTTTCATTCATTTCTAGAAAATCCCTTTTTGTTATATATATCCATCCTGGGATTGAACCCAGGAGTATGCCCAGTCACTCACTGAGCTACATCTACAGCACTTTTTTTTTTTTTAGTTGTAGTTGGCTACAATATCTTTATTTTATTTATTTATTTTTATGTGGTGGTGAGAATCAAACCCAGCACCTTGCACATGTGTAATGCCAGATTCGTGGGACCCCAATAGACCTCCAAGAGCTGAATCCCATGCAATCACACAAGAGTCTTTATTGCAAGCTCGAGCCTGGACTCACAACCGTTTCCAATGCAGCGGTCGCAGGAGTGAGTCCTGGTCCTTTGTTCAGTGAGATTTTATAGGTTTTGGGGGGATACTCTATGTGTCACAACATCACACAGCAAATCATTCCATACTATGGGAAAATCAAACAACAACTCTTAACATTGATTAGCACATTCAATGGCGGAAACAAGTTGGGTAAGGGTGATTGGTTAGTACAAGAGGGGGATTCCTTTGAACTGATTGGTTTAAGCCACGAGGGGAGTACGTGCTAAACCACATGGTTTTCCAACATGTTATCAATCACCATAAACTACTGGGGGGTCATCTGGCATCCCAGGTATTTTCCCTGTCTCATGCTGATTGGAGGTTGCTAGGAGGTTGCTATGGGTCCTCACCTAGCCTGAATCAGGGATACCTGGCGCTGCAGATTTCTCCTGTTATTTGTAGATAAACAACTCAGCAGGGTGGGTATGTGCTTAGGAGTGCTCTGGGGTTTTTCCCAAGACAAGGATCACGCCCCCTTCCTTAGGACAGACCTTGAGGTAGAAGCTGGATTTTCAAAAATGGAGTCACATCAGTTTCTCACATGCTAGGCAAGTGCTCTATGGCTGAGCCACAACCCCAGCCCCCAGAGCCCCTCCACTTTTTATTTTTTATTTAGAGACAGAATTGCCTAGTCTGGCCTGGAACTTGTGATATTCCTGCCTCAGCCTCCCGAGTAGCTGGGATTACAGGCATATGCCTCTGTGCCTGACCTAAATTATTTTTATTTAATGAATTTTTATTTAATGAATTATATATCTTTATTGGGGATAAAATCCTAGCTAATATTTTAATTTTTAAAGGAAAACTAGACAGAATATTTATAAAACAATTACTTTTAGATTCTTTTAACTCCTAATTTTCAGGAAATTCTCATCTATTATTTTCTAGTCTCTGTATTCAGATTTCCATAAGTAAAATATATGAAGGGGAAAAAGCATGTGTGCTTTTCTTATGTACATCATATAAAATATCATTTGGGATCTCTGTGAAATTAAATAAAAATGTCTTACTTTCTTCAAAGATCTGATTCTGTTTAAAATGTGACAAACAGAATATGACATAGTAAATATATACAGTTTAGAGTTGTTACTTTAAGGAAGACAAAAATCAAAAAAAAATTAAAAGACAAAACTAGTGATCATATGAGACATAAAAGGATTTAAGAATAAAACATCATGGTTCATCATTATTTGAACCACTTGCCATTACAGAAAGAGAAATACCTATTTGTGTTTTAAATAAAACTGGTGTAGGAAAGTAAAAAATAAATAAATAAGAATAAAACATCATGGAGTCCCTTTATAGGGTGATTCAAAAGCTTATTTAATTTTTAAAATTAAAATAAAACTTTAAGAAACTAGAGAATCATATGCTTGTTGAAAGGAGAGTGACCACAACACTCGGAGCGACCAAGAGATTTTTATTGCAACAGAGGAGAAAAGAGAGAGAGCAAGCACGTGCAAGAGAGACACAGAGAGCAAGAGAGAGAGCAAAAGAGACAGAAAGCAAGAGAGAGGGACAGAGTAAGAGAGAGAGCAAGAGAGGGGCCCAGCAGGAGGGAGTTTTTATAGCCCAAATCTAATGGAGTCTCTGGGTTTGCAAGCTGCCTTGTTGGCACAAGGGAGGTTGAGTGTTCAGCCTTGAGCAGGGGGGCGAAGCACTCAGCCTTGAGCGGGGGCTTGGGTGTTTGGGCTTAAAGTAAACAGGTGATAAAGAACCAGAGTTTGAGTGGCCAGGTCATCCTGCAGCTAACTTTGTTTGGCATGCCCTGCAGACAACTTACTCAGCCTGTCCTGCACCTAATACTTGTATCACACCAGAGTAGATTAAATAAAAAACAAAACAAAACAAAACAAAAAACACCCCCCCCCCCAAAAAAAAAAAAAACCCACCCCAAATAAAACCAACTAAATAGACAAAACTCAGGCTCAGAAGGTCAGAAATCAGGTCTTAGGAAAATAGCACAATTTAGAAATGTTGCCATCTAGTGTTCACCTTTAGAATTAGTCTCATAACATTTGTGTAATCTAAAAAGATTATTTCAAACATCCCTTTTTCATACACAAGTTATTTTCAAAATGTATCTGGAATCTTGATTCTTTGAAATCAAGATTATCAAGAGACAATTTCATTTGAGGTGGGTTTTAAAAATTAAGAAAAGGCTGAGTGTGGTGGTGCACACCTATAATTCCAGTGATTTGGGAGGATGAGACAAGAGGATGGCAAGTTTAAGGCCAGACACAGAAATTTAGCAAAGCCCTGTCTCAAACTTTAAAAAATAAATAAAAAAAGAAAAGCATGGAGATGTGGTTCAGTGAGAGAGGACTTGGGTTTAATTCCCAGGTCTGCAAAAAAAGAAAGAAAGAACAAAAAGGAAAAACCGGGCACTATGGCACACACCTGTAGTTCCAGTTTTTTGGGAGACTGAAGTGGGAGGATCATTTAAGCCCTAGAGTCTAGCCTGAGCAATATTGTAAGACCCTAGATAAAGAAAATAAAAAATAAGGAAAGAAAGTCAGAGGTTAATCAGGGTCTTAGTTTACAAATAAAAAACCATAACAAAACATTCTTGCTAGTTTAAGCAGAAAAAAAATCTATTAAGGAATATTAGATAGTTCAGAGAAATTTTAGAGAGCTAGAAAGACAGAATCAAGGCCCAGACTCCATAGTGAGAGTGTGCCAATCATTCCAGGATTTCTATCATTCTTAAAATGAAAGATGACATCTCTGCTACCTTTGTGTGTGTGTGTGTGTGTGTGTGTGTGTGTGTGTGTGTGTGTGTGTGTGAGAGAGAGAGAGAGAGAGAGAGAGAGAGAGAGAGAGAGAGAGAGAGAGAAACAGATACTAGGTGAGCTTAGGTTACATGACTGCAAGTGAGTGTAAGAAAGTGAGTTTATTTTCACATGGTGGTGAGTTGGGAAACTGCTTTGATAGGGAAATAATGTTCAAAAAGTGATGGTCAGTCAGAAAAATGCACATAAAAGGAATCTACTTTAACACACCAGTTATATGATTCTTTGACCAACTGCTCTGATAGTACATTTCTCTCAAAGCCAGTTGTCATTTACACAATACTTAAACTTTTCTTGAATTTATTTTTATCTTCATTGGATAAAACTGTCCCTTGGCCACAAATTAAATAACTATTAAAAACAAAATACTAATAATTTTGACCTCCCCCCAACATCCCACCCTGGTATACCTTTATAAGAAATTCAGGAAGCTAATCTGAAGGTGGTACTTGTCAAGTAGTGATCCTTATGCCTGAAAAGTATCCTCAACTTCCCTCAGTGAGTCATTCCTTCCCTCTCTTTTCTTCTAGCTTGTGTGGATATGACAAACCCTCCTCTGCTTCCCCTATCCAAGATCCAGAAGACCCCTGTCTCAGTCTGGCCATTGGAAACATTCCAGGTACCACTGCAGTCCTGGGATTGGTTCTAGGATAGGAAGCTCCATCATCTAGGACAGGCAAGGTGGGTGGTCCCTGGACACTTCCTGGCAATGTGGACTTGGATGTTTATGGCTTTTCTCTTTCTGCTGTGGTTATTAGGTGAGGATCTCAGCCTGGAACTGCTGCTGATTTTAACTTATATTACTTTGTGAGAACTTTCCTGAGAGCAAAGTTAGGCAGAGGGAAGGGGGGCTGAGAGACACTTAGAAACAGTCCTCATGTCTCCTGAGCTTCTGTCCTTGAGGCTTCTTCAGTGCTTATACTGATAGAGTCACTTTCATCTTAAATCCCTCCAAGTTGTTCCTCATTTGCAATCAAGAGTCATATGACTAATTTGATTGGCTAGATTGTGGATTGATCAGTGCAGATTTCCCCCTAAGGATTCTGCTCCAACAGACCTTTATAGTACTTTATCTACCTGGCTGTTCAAATGAAAAAATTTAGTCTAATGTCTTCATGAGTGCACACACTATGCCCTCCCCTAAAGAAAAAAATGAGTTAAATGTGTCAATGGTTTTATTCATCTTGGGTTCTTTTTTAAAAATAAAATTGCCTTTTTAGGATTTGGTGAGAGATAAACATTTACATAAGTTTTTCTGTATTTTCGGCTTCATCCAGTTTTATTTTTTGCGATGGTTAATTTTATGTGTTAACGTGACTAGGACTTACCACAAGGCTGGTAAATTATTTCTGGGTGTTGTGTGTGAGGGTGTTTCTGGGAGAGATTAGCTTTTGAATTGGGAAACACCATCTTTTCTGGTTCTCCAGTGGATGGCAGATAATATATACATATTATGCCAAAAACCACAAAGTTAATGTTGTTCGAGGAAAGAAATAGAAAAAAGGAAGGCATTGTAGAGCATTGGAGACAAACTTCCTACTCTTTAATCCAATGAATCCTAGGACTTATATCTATAGTGTTTTCAGAGTATTCTTTCTTATGTCTCAGTCAGTTTGTAATTTGTGCAGAAACACAACTAGAGAACCAGGTTCTTGATAGATAGAGTATTCTTGAGAGATACAGTATTTTCCTTTAGTGAAATATTTCCTCCCAAGTAAGTTTAAATTTAGTGATAGTGCTCTTTTCTTTAATGTAAGAGCTGTTCTTAGTATTAGCACAGTAAAATCTGATTTATGATTAGAATATAAAGGATAGTTAAGACTAGGCACCTGGAGCTAAAAGATGAAACAAAGTATTGTTATTTATTGTTTGATGGTGCTCCTATATTCTTACAGGAAAGATGCAAGTCTGCTTGATTTATAATCCTTCCATTAAATATATATTCACTCCCAAGTATTTGTTCTGCAATAGTCAGATGTGAGAGATCAGAAAGTCAAGCCTGAGGGGAGTAAAGCCACATGTATTAAAAAGAAACTCATAATATGATAGTCAACCCATGCTGACTCCACTCTTGAATATAAGAAACAGAAAAAAATGAACAAAGAACCCACTGCCATATTTTCTTCTACTTTTTCTTTGAGCAACATTAATTTAATGGTTTGGTTTATTGGACATACGGTTTTTTGTTTTGTTTTGATTGGTACTGGGGATTAAACCCAGGGGCACTTAAGCCCCAAGTCACAACCCTTTTTATATTTTATTTAGAGACAGATCTTACTAAGTTGCTTAGGACCTCACTAAATTGCTGAGGCTGGTTTTGAATTTGGGATCCTCCTGCCCTCAGCCTCTCCAGGTCCTGAGATTACAGGTGTGCACCACCGTGCCCAGCTGACATAACTTTTTTTAATACATATTTTCATATTATCTTTACAAGTTTTCTTTTAATTCCAAAGTAAAAATTTACATATTTAAATTCTCATTCTACAAATCTGCTTTAGTTATTTTCACTTACTATCTGTGTGAAATAATTCTGTGTGAATATCAGGAAGTCCTGTCCAATAAAGTTAATCAAGAAGACTGCAGCTTGACTGCAGGGAATGGAGAGCTGTGATTTAGGATCCTGGGCATCTTTGTGGTGAGGCAGCCCAGTATAGAAATGGGTGAGTCCAAAATGGAGAGGATTTGAGCTACTGCAGCATTGGAAGGCAGCATCTGGGCTTCTGAGTGGCTTGTGTGAAATCAATGTGTGGGTTTTACAGAACTCTACACTGTAAAAACATGGGAGACAGTGACCTACTCAATATTCTAGACATCCAAGGAAGAAAGGATAAGCAGAAGAGGAAAGGAGGGGAGAAGAGAAGGAGAACCATGTTTAACTGGTACATTTTACATTCTGAGGGGCAAATGATTATTTATCTTTAAGCTTGTAAATAACAGGATATTGTTCTATGATTAAAATTATGGACTCTTTTTTTATGTTAGGAATTTCCAATTTCTTAATTGCCATGGAGATTTGTTGTAGCATAAACAAGCAGATGTGCTTTTAAATTAGATTTGCCTCTTACAAACAAATGGATGTCTCAAGTTCATTTTTTCTTAGTTCCTTATTGTACAAAAGCATTTTAGTTTTGTTTACTTTAAGGAATATGCACAATTAAATTGGTTTCTCTGTGAATAAATATTTAATAACTTTTCTTATTTGAATTTTAATTTTTACTCATAAAAAGGTTATTTGCAAAAGCAAGGCAAATGATTATAGTAAGCTGAAATTATGTAAGTATTTATAGATGATGTTCAATGTATTTCCTCTACAGTGTGTCACTTCTGAAGCATAAGCATGTGCTTATAACATAATTTAGGCACAATACATAGTTTATGCAGTAATTTTTCCAAAATAATATATATTTTTTGTTTATTTATTGCTGCATAATAAACTACCTCAACACTTAGTAGTTTAAGACAGTGCTATGGCTTGAATGTGGTTTGCCTTCCAAAGGTTTATGTGCAGGAACATTGGCTCTGCTGTGGAAATGTTCAGAGATGGTGGAATCTTTGAGAAGTGAGGCCTAGTGGGGAGGTAATTTGGCTGGGGAGTCACCATCCTGCGATGGATCACTACCGTTATTACAGAAGTGGGTTAAGTCTTGTGGAATTGGATTTGTTGCCTGAAGAGCAGGTTGTTATTCAGTGAGTTCACCTTTCTCCACTAGCTCTCCTGTTTCCTTTTTCACTTCCTCTCTCACTGTGTGACTTCTCTTCTTCATGTGTTTCCATGTGATGCTGTCCTTCCTGAGGTCCTCACTAGAAGCCAATGCCAGCATTGGAGATCCATGTTTTTGGATCTCCAGAACTGTGAGCTAAATAAGCCTCTTTTCTTTATCAAGTACCCATACTCTGGCATTTTTGTAACAGAAACTGAAAATAGACTAAAATAAACTGCCCATTTTGTTGTCTCCCACAATTTTGTTGGTAAAAAAAATGTGGCCAGGGTATACAGAGATGATGTCTCTGTTTCACTTGGTGACTACTGGGACTGAATTATCCAATATGTTTTTTTTCATTGGTATGTCTGCGACATCATCTAGGATGGCTCAAGCAAATGAGTCTGAATAGAATGATCAACTGAGGTCATATATCTATCTGACAATTTAGTTCTTCCTGAAAGGTTTCCCATTTCTTCATGTAGCCTCTACATGGAGTTTTTCTAGCAAGGTAGCCATACTTTTCTTTTCTTTTTTTTTTTTTTTTTGGTACTAGGGATTGAACCCAGAGGCACTTTGCTACTGAACTACATTCCCAGCTCTTTTTATTTTTCATTTTTAGACAGGATCTCACTAAGTTGCCCAGTCTGGCTTCCAACTTGTGATCCTTTTGCCTTAGTCTAATGAGTTACTGGGACTCAGTGAGCCATTGCACCTGGCAAGGTATGTGTATACACATATACATAAATATAATATATATATATATATATATATAATATATTTTTATGTAAAAATATATACTTTATGTGAAAAAAAGATAGATATATATTATATATATAATATATATATATAAAACCACCTGGCAAGGTGTGTGTTTTTGTGTATATATGTATATACACACATACATACATATACACATACATAAACATATATAATGTTTGCTAAACAGCTATTTTTTAAAAAATCTTCTTTTAATTTGGTAGTCATACATTTTAAGTTTTCAAGATTAATCTTGGAACTGACACACATTCACTCCTGCCCTATTCTGTTGACTAGGAACATCTTATGTCAGCCTGGATTCAGTGTGGGCAAGGACTACACAAGAGTACCAGGAGGTGTGGTTCAATGTGACTTCCTGGATCCTCAATTGTATACCCAAGTGTTTCTCAAGATGTATGTTTTGTGTAATCTGAAACTTAAATGCATTTTCTGAAACAGCATCAGTATAATAGAAGACAGCACAAACTATACCTGTTCTGTGGTATTTCTACTGACAAAACTTTGGGAAACCCTGGTCTATTATGTGAAAATCAAAACAACAGATTCTCTGATGATATTTAATTTAATCAGAAATAGCAGAACATTGTTATTGTATGGGACTATACATGCCATAGTGAACTATGGGCATGTCCTGGGAGGCAAAGGAGGATAAAATTTTAAAGGTAAAGTGAATACAGGTATGGTGTTTGGTGGCAAAGAGAACATTAGTTACAGGTGCTTACTGTAGGAGCTGACATCAGTTCATTAGTAAAGACTGTGTTAGATGGTAGTCCTTGTGCATCACAATATCTGTTATTGTGAATCACATAGCAGGCTATAGTCTGGAAAGACCTTGGAAAGTTCTAGTTACAAGAAGATGTTTTTGTAATATTTCTTATCACAGACATGTGTTCATTAAGATCCTCCCTTCTTAACCTCATTCCTTCCCTGTCCCCTTCCTTCCTTCCATCCTTCCCAGGTTTTGACACAAGTGGCTCCATTTGCTTCTGACAACTTTCATATATGTAAGAGGGGAGTATAGTCATCCCCTCTTATCTGAGATTTTGCTTTCTACAGTTATCCATGGCCAATCAACATCTAGAAATATAAAGCAGAAAATTCCAGAAATAAACAATTTACAAGTTTTAAATTGAATGCCATATTGAGTAGGATGATGAAATCTCATGCCATCCTGCACCATCCCACTCCATCCTGTCAAGGATGTGAATCATCCTTTTGTCCAGGTCAGCATGCTATCTGCCTGTTCGTCACGTCATAGCCAGCTTGGTTATCAGATCAATTGTCATGGTATCGAAGGGCTTGTGTTCAAGTGACCTTATTTTACTTAATAAGACTCCAAAATACAAGAGTAGTTGTTTCTAGCAATTTGGGTATACCAAAGAGAAGCTGTGAAGTGTTTCCCTAAAGTGAAAAGGTGAAAGTCCTTAAAGGAAAGAAAAAAAATTGTATACTGAGGTTGATAAGATCTACAGAGGGAATAAAGCATATTATATACAGGGTACAATATTCTCTCCAGTTTCGGTCATTCACTGGGGGGTGGGTTGGGACATACCCCCAAGGAATAGGAGAGGACAACTAGGTGTGATTCTGAGTTTCTTCCTGGCTCACAGTTCTATCTAGGTGTTTCTTAATGAGGTGGTCATTGCACTTTAAATTAGATGAACCCATCTCTTGGTCACAGGTGTCTACACCCAAATGAGCACCTGACCCAAAGGCAGCCAGAAACTCCTGGGGAGCTGGTATAAGAGCTGTTATCAACATTGGTAGTATCAATTAGATCGTGATCGGCAGACCAAATCATATCTCTTGGGTTGTTTGAATTTGAGAAAAGCAGTGAGTTAGTTGGTAGGGGTGGAGCAGTAGAAGCAGAAACAGAGAGCAACTATGTTATGGGCTAGGCTATATGGGAAATGACCAAATAGACTCCATCTTGTCCTTAGACTCTATGTCATAAAAGAAATGCTTTTTCCCATGCCTCTGTACCCATCAAGAGTTGCTTAGCATAGCATGTTTGGCAACACAAAATGGCAATTCTAATATAATGTATGATTGTTCTCTTTTTGGTTCCCATTTTTTCTTGGACAATGTACCCTGTCAGAGAAAGATTGTCTAGACATTAGTAACCATTCTTTAACTTGTACTCAACTAGGGCCAGTTTGACCCACTTCCCCTTCTGCCTATGATTTTAGATCTCATGACACTGTTTATAGTTTTAAATCATAGCAACAGCCACTTATGATTAATATGGTTTTGGACTATAAAAGGTGTACTCAAACCCTGGAGGGGGTCAAAGAGTGTAGACTTGTAGCCTTCTGTTTGGCCTGCCAGTTGGTGAATAAAGTTTCTGTCCCCTGCTTTAAGATCAACTCAGTGATTTATTGCAACCTCGCCATAACAATTATATTAGTTATATGACATCCTCGGGGACTATGTCTTTGTAATTCTGGTTGTGTGGCTTCTGGAAACACTTTCTCTTTTCCTTTCTTTCTCCATCTTTAGAATGAAACCCCATTTAGTTGGGTGTGGTGGTGCATGGCTGTAATCCCAGTGACTTTGCTGACTGAGGCAGGAAAATTGCTAATTTAAGGTCAGCCTGGGCAACTTTTTGAGACTGTCTCAAAATAAAAAAAATAAATAAATAAAAAGGGCTTGGGATGTAGCTCAGTGGCAAAGAGTCCTTGGATTCAATCCTTAGTACTAAGAAACAAAGAAAGAAACAAATAAATAAAAACTGAGGTATCACTTCATGTCTAAGAAAGACTCCAACTAAACATGAGGTCAAGGAGAGAGGCCTCTACTTTCGTACTTAGAATAAGAAAACAGTCAGTTGTTCAGTCAGGCAAGAAGTGCTACTGTGACATGTCCCTTCACAAGTATGCAAATGAGTGGGAACCCTTACTGGGGGACCCAACTACCAGTAGGACAAGGAAAGCTGGCAAGCCAGTGGCTGAGATTTTTTCAACTATTAGAGGAAACTCTCTGTTCAATCGCTGCAAAAGAAAATGGGTTTAGTTGAAAATTTTTCTTCAAGGGATCTCTGAAATACATGCCCCAAATTTTAGTTCTGAGCATGTTACCCTCCCAAAGACTGGTAGAAAGGAATAGGAGAACATTAATTCTAGAAGAAAGGTAACAGGTTGCAGGAGGGAGGATATGGACACCAGTTAAGTAGGAACCGCTCACCATTTTTATCTACTTGCTAAAACAGATGTTCTAGAGAATAATGGAAAACTAGGAGAAAGGTTCACTGACATGCTATGACCATCTATGACTATGGTGGAGTAAAAATGCAACCACTCTCTAGGGTATTGTTAGGAGGGAGGAGCAGGAACAGCATCCAGATACTTCATTTTAATCCATTTTAAGTCAACAGACATGAGGAGAAGAAATAGAAATTGATGTAACAACACCAAATCAATCACTTGGTAGGGCTGCATGTTGCATCAGGGGGAAGAAACTTAGCTGAGATGCAAGTGGTCAACAGAACTTGGCTGCTGCTATTTGGAAAGGCTCAATGGATGCTAAACACTAGGGAATGTAGCACAAGAGAGAAACATACAGGCTCTGGGGTGTCAAGATTATTTCCTTCTTTTTAAAATAGCCCTTAGGTTGTTTTTAGGACAGTTTTAGATTCACAGGAAAATTAAGCATATAATATAGATAATTCCCACATACCCCAGACCCTTTTCCCTATGCTATAGTTTGGATCAGAAATGTTCCCCAAAGGCTCATGAATTGAGGATTAGTTCTCAGGCTGTGGCATGACTGGAACATGGTGGAGCCTCTTAAAGGTAGGGCTCAGTGGAAGAAAGGTGGGTGACTGGGTGGGTGTCCTTGAGTGAGAAATTGGGACTCCAGCCCCTTCCTGTCTTTCTCTGTTGCTTCGTAGCTGCCTTGAAGTACACAGCTTCCCCTGCCACGTACTCCCACGGTGATATTCTGCCCTTCCACAGGCCCATACCACCACAGACTGAAACCTCTGGAACTGAGAGCCAAAATAACCCTTTTCCCATTTAAGTTGATTTTCTCAGACATTTTGTTACAGCGATGGAAATTTGAATAATATACCCAATTATTAGCATCTTACCTTAGTATAGATACATTTAATGAATCAATAGGGATACATTGTTATTAACTGAAGTTCTGTTGGAAGCCATGTATGAATTTTGGACATCGTTTGAGCCATTAAGGTGGGGAAGCTACTTTTTTGGAAACTCCTGGGTGAAATTCTCTGGTTCCAGAAAGCCCAGATCATGCTGGCGCCCTGCCTTAGCTCACAGCCCCAGGTTCAAACACAGCTGCCCAGAAATGGGCGTAACTGCCAAGCACCAAACAACCTGTTTTCCCCCACTTCTATCCTGTTTTCCTGAAGAAGCTCCTTACTGATTCCCTTTGGTATGTACTGCTATAAATAAAGCACTTGTGGGGTTTTCTCTGTTAGGATCAGACCCATGAGGTCTATCTACCGATCCCGCCCCAGCTTCAATTAATTTCCTGTCTTTATTTCTTAGTATTACTTTCATAGCTTTTATTTCCAGCTGGCCCACACCTCTGATGGTTACTCACTTCCTCCTCACGCAGGACGTGGGCAGAAAAGTCCATAGTTGATTTTTCCTTAGCTTTGACCTAATGTCTTTTTTGGTCCCAGGGTCCCATCTAGCATATTACAATACATTTAGCTGACGTGTCTCATTAGTTTTTTTTTGGTACCAGGGATTGAACTCAGGGGCACATAACTACTGAGCCACATCCCCAGTCCATTTTTTTTATTCTATTTACAGTCAGAGTCTCACTGAGTTCCTTAGCACCTCCCTAAGTTGCTCAGACTGGCTTTGAACTTGTGATCCTCCTGCCTCAGCCACCTGAGCTGCTGGAATCACAGGTGTGTGCCACTAGGCTCATTAGGCTCTTCTTGGCAATGTAAATTTCTTGGCTTTTCCTCATTTTTGGTGACCTTGACAGTTTGGAGTATTAATAAGGGATTTTGTAGGGTTTCCCATTGCTGGAATTTCTTATGATTTAACTGAGGTGATGGGTTTGGGGGAGGAAGATCACATAGGTGAAGCATCATTTTCATCATATCATATCAAGGCTACATGCTCTCCACTGTTAGTCACCATTGATCATTTGGCTGATGTAGTGTTTGTCAATTTTCTTCACAAAAAGTTACTCTTTTTCTGTTTCTATAATGTACTATCTGGAAGCACAGCCCATGTTTAAGGAACAGGAATTTTTGCCTCTTCTCCTTTAAAGTATGTAAATTGTTTTAGGATTCTGCATGGGACACTTGTCTCTTCTCCCTCATTGATCTATTCAGTCATTTATTTATATCAGTATAGACTTGCAGATATTTATTTTATACTGTGATAATATTATACTACTTTATTTTGTTGCTCAAATTATTCCAACTTTGGCCTCCTGGAATTCTTCTAGATGGCTCTTGTGCTTCTACGAGAGACTCACATGAATATGGTGGCTTTTTGTTTGTTTTTGCTCTTCCTTACTTTCTTATATTTCAATATGTTCCTGGCTCATCTTTGATAATTTCTGCCCTACTTTTAGAATCAGCCATTTCTCCAAGGAGCCCCAATTCTTTATTGCAAATGGTATTAGAAGTGATCTGGGCAATTCTAAGTATTGTACTTGTTATGGTTTGGACATGAGGTGTCCCCCAAAAGCTCACTTATAAGACAATGCAAGACGGTTCAGAGGAAAAATGATTGGGTTTTAAGAATCTTAACCCACTCAGTGAATTAATCCCATAATAGGGATTAACTGAGTGGTAACTGAAGTGGTAGGGTATGGCTGGAGAAGGTGGGAATTAGGGTGTGGCTTTGATGTATATATTTGTATCCGGAGAGTGGAGTTCCTCTCTGCCTCCTGGTCACCATGATGTGAGCTGCTTTCCTCCACCACCCTCTCCTGCCATGATGTTCAGCCTCACCTTGAGCTACAAGGAATGGACCTGGCCTTTTATGGACTAAGACTTCTGAAACTGTGAGCCCTCAAATAAACTTTTCTTTCTTATAGTTATTCTGGTCAGATCCTTTAGTCACAGTAGTGAAAAAACTGACTAAAACAGTATTATTAGAAACATCAAGATCTGAGTGTCAGGTATACTTATTGCTACTGGGGTATCATTTCTTTTAAGCCCTCTCAGCTGGCAGAGCAAAGAAATATATGTGGATATGCTAATTGTTTATATACACACATATAAAATATTTATATGTAAGCAGTTGTACATTAAACACATACATAAATATTTTTATACATAATCATCTATGTATATATTAAGCTAACCATGATGTCTAATGTCTTCAACCTGAATCCACTATTGCAAAAGTCATTTTAGTCTCCTCCCTACCTTGCTCATTCCAAACAGTAAAAATCTTGACTTTTGCCATCTGCTATCCATTTGCTTAATTGTTTAATTCCATTATACATGTATAGCAGCATGAAAATTGTTAACGTGTACTCCAATAGGGAACTACTTTATCAACTGGAATACAGTTGCTTATGTAAAGTTCTTTTTCCTTTTTTTTTAAAATTTTTCTTTTAGTTGTAGTTGGACACAATACCTTTATTTTATTTATTTATTTTTATGTGATGCTGAGGATCAAACCCAGCACCTCACACGTGCTAGGCAAGTGCTCTATCACTGAGCCAGAACCCCAACCCCTTCTTTTTGCTTTTTTTGGAAAAAAAAAGGACTCCACTCATTTCCACATTTACTTAGGTCAGTATCCCTCCCCCTACTTCTTAGTGAGGTTGTAAGGAAGGAAGACGGATGAAGAAATGATTTTACACATTAAAAGATACGTAAAGATAGGGGCTGGGGTTGTGGCTCAGTGGTAGAGTGCTTGCCTGGTATGTGTGAAGCATTGGGTTCGATTTTCAGCACCACATAAATTAATAAATAAATAAAGGTCCATCAACAACTAAAAACTTTTTAAAAAGATACTTAAAAGATGATATAGTATAATTCTTAAATTGGCAAGACTTAATTATACTGTCTAGGATACATTTAAATGGTGGAACTAAAAATATAAAACAAGGAAGTTATTACTATAAAAATAATCACATAAAAAGAAACTTTCAAAACAAACAAACAAACAAAAACTCCCCCAAAACTTACACTGGTAGGCCAAGATTGGTTTCCAGTCCTTGGATACTTGGACATAGTACATAACAGAGATCATCTGAGAGATGGGAAAACAGATAAAGTAAACCCTATAATTGCCCCAGATTACTTCCTGCAGAGAATTTCTAGGTCACAGTCCAGGAGGGGGAACCCAGGTGGAGATGAATATCACTTCTGAGCTAAAGAGATAAGGCAATGAGTGTAAGAGATGGGAGTGGCTGTGGGGTGCGGGGAGCATGCTCTAGTGAGTGCACTACCACAGAGAGAGCTCTAGGGAATGTAGAGAGTACACCTGAGTAAAGGCAAGTGAGGAAACTAATGTAGGTCAGGGAAAATACAATCTAAAGTGGGGAGGGCAGGGGGGGAGGGCATGAGGTGGGGAGGGCAGGGAATGCCAGCAGAGTATTTGTGTTTCTATCAAAGTGAAAAACCTTGGCATTGGTCCAAATACTCAAATGAGTATTCTGAGTAGTGGGGAAAACTTAAGGATAGAATACTGCACTTCTACAAAAAAAAAAAAAAAAAAAAAAAAAATTCCTTGGAACTTTTTTTTTTAATATTTTTTTAGTTGTGGATGGACATAATACCTTTATTTATTTATTTATTTATTTTTATGTGGTGCTAAGGATTGAACCCAGGGCCTCATATGTGTGAGGCAAGTGCTCTGCCACTGAGCCACAATCCCAGACCTGAACTTCTTTTTACATAACATTTTAATAATAAAGATGAATTTTAAAACGTTTTAAAATAAACTTTCAACATGCATTGATTCCAAAAGTGTTCAGAGGTAGAATGGGAAGTAGGGGGTGACTGTAGTGGGGAAAGCATATAAAATAAAGTATGGGGACCTAGAAGGGGAGGTCTGGGCCTTTTGACAAGGAAATGGTCCTGGGTCCAGATATGACAGAGGTGGCCCTCCCTCAGGTTCATGCCAGAGGAAGAGAGGATCTGTCCTGTGCACATGCAGCAGGCTGCAGCGGGTGCTTCCTAAATGTTGTGGGAGACAACAGTGAGAGGAGGTTGATGGGATGAGAAACAGCAACAGAAGCCAGATCAGAGATGGGCCTGGGTACCACACGCAGGTGCCTGGTGTGTAGGTTTCAGCTTATATCAACATCCCTGGTGGTTGTGTGGTCCAATCAATGTTAGCCCTTATCCTTACCAGGTAATTATCTTTTTCTATTGCCGTCTTGTTCTTATTTTGTGCTCTTTAAAATGAACTGAGGAGTGCAGTGTCTAAAGATCACCAAGGCAGCATAGCATGAGGAATGGATTAGGTGGTGTCTCTACCAACAGGATTGCCTGTAAAGGACAACACCCTGACACCCTGGCAGCAAGGGGATCCAAGGGAGGGTTAGCTTATTCCCAAATTTCATTACGAATTCTTCTTTTTGGGCTATTTCCAAAAGCTTGTGACCCAATGGAAACCCAGTGATTGCTAACAATGCTACTGCACAGAGAAAGTTCCTTAAATATAACTTTTTTTTTTTTTTTTTCCTTTCTCTGCCTGGCTTATTTCACTTCAAATGGTGGCCTCTAGGTTCATCTACATTGTCACAAATGACAGGATTTCCCTTTTAATGAGACTGAAAAGTTTTCTTTTTTTTTTTTTTTGTTATTTATTTTTTTTTTAAATTTTTTTATTGTTGGTTGTTCAAAACATTACAAATTTCTTGATATATCATATTTCACACTTTGATTCAAGTGGGTTATGAACTCCCATTTTTACCCCATATACAGATTGCAGAATCACATCAGTTACACATCCATTGATTTACATATTGCCATACTAGTGTCTGTTGTGTTCTGCTGCCTTTCCTATCCTCTACTATCCCCCCTCCCCTCCCCTCCCCTCCCCTCTTCTCTCTCTACCCCCTCTACTGTCATTCATTTCTCCCCCTTGTATTATTTTTCCCTTTCCCCTCACTTCCTCTTGTATGTACTTTTGTATAACCCTGAGGGTCTCCTTCCATTTCCATGCAATTTCCCTTCTCTCTCCTACTCTACATACAACTGTATTTTCTTACCCAGTGTTTTTCTGATGGACACTCAGGCTAATTGCACATCATTTGAATAATGCTGCAGAAAGCTTGGGAGAGCAGGTATGGGTTCAACATACTGACTTTATTCCCATGGGTTGTAAGCATCAAGGTAGGTCTGCTGGACCACAGGTGTTTTAATCAACTTTTTTTCCACTTCTTTGAATTTTTTGGTTACCTGTGTGCAAATAAAAATAAAATTATGATGAAAGTAGTATTGAAAGAATTTTTTTAAGATGGATTTGGGAGGTTATTAGGAAGCAGGACTTATGCATATCTTCAGCTATTGCCTGGAATATAAACTTTGGTCCCCTCTTTGACTACAGGCATCTGGAATGACCAGAATTACTTGACAATTATAGTGTGCCCAGTGGCTCGAGATGCATATCAAAAGGTTTCTGAACTCTTGTTATGTATGTCTCCATTCAGTTTATACATTCTTTTCTCTATATTTTTATTCATCATCTAGCCCCTGTTCCTTCTCAAAATTCAATAGTCCATAAGCTCTCACTTTCCCTGTCTTCCTTGTGTCAATATCCGGGGTGTCGAAGAAGATCTGAAGGAGACCTTTACTTTGACCTTCCAGGTTCTTAGATCCTTCGCAGAAAAATTTTAAGTACAAGTTAGGTCTTAATAGCGAAGAAGGAAGTATATTATAGAAAGGAAGGTATATTCTCTCAGAGAAGAATTCAGGCAATCTCAAGAGTAGATGTGCTACCAGGGCTTAAGGTTAAGTTTTTTATTAGGGCACACAATTTGGTGGAATATGTATGATCCAAAGGGCCTGGGCTTCTCCTGTGGCTGGGAAATCTTAAGAAAGATTGTGTTTCCCCATTAGGGGGTCTTGTCTGGTGTGTAGGTTTCAGCTTAAATCTACTATTGGGTGGTCCAATCAATGTTAGCCCTTATGATCTTTTAATGATCTTTTTCTATTGAGGTCTTGTTCTTATTCTGCTAACATTCCAGAAAACTTATAAGGAACTGGAAAGTTACAAAGGAATTTACAGGATATTTAGTAAATCCTTATCCCTGTTCTGTTCTTTAGGCTCCTTCATCTGGGCCATGAGTTATTTATGAGTTGATTGTTCTATTGTTTATCAGGAATATTTTTCCTTTAGAGACTCAGTGTTCTCTCTCTGTATCCCTACATTTATATTTTATTTGGAACACCGATTCAGAGCTATCTGAACCTGTGTCTCCTTAAACTGCAACACCCAAGATCACAAATAAAGTTTTTTTCACTTTTGCAGTTTTTGAGTTTGGATTGATTGATACCTGACATACAGTTATTGCAGGGGAAGGAGGTTAAATGTTTAATTATTTTCATTTATTTATCAGTTTTCTAAATTCTGGTTTGCTAGTGCTTTCTATGGGTATAATAAGTTCTTAAATTACCATTTTTATGAACCCTCAATTTAAACATATCTGTTTTCAATATCTTGTAGTTATCACATTAATGGTCTAATGCTATCTTTGATATGGGAAACTTCTTTAAGTTGGCTTCTGAGTCCTTTTCACATACTCCTATTGGTTTTTGCTAGTTTTCCTTTTTCTGTTTTGACTTGATATTTCAGACTTATTTGCATGACCCATGTCTGAAATCACAGATTTGATTTGACACTATAAACGTAAACTTATACATTATACCTTAATAATAGTATTCAACCAAGTGTAGAAATAAGGATCAACTCACAAGCCCTGAGCACTTGTAAAGCCTAGCTTGTGATATCTAAGTACCATTTCTCTCTAATAGGAACCAGAACTAACTTGGGGGACTAACTTATTCCAAATGTGGCATGCTTTTTTCTTCTAAAACTTGGGATCCTCTTTTTAGCCAGTTCCTATTATTGGGAGAATTCAGAATTATATTGAAATTCAGTTTGATATACTGACCTCATATAAAGAATCCTCTAGAAAAAGCTAAAGAGAACCATTGACATTTTAAGAGGTGGAGTAACAAGATCAGATTTCTATTTCAGAAGTACCACCCTGAGGGAAGTATGAAGAACAAAGTGGGTGGCATGGGAATGAAGAGCAGTTGCACAGATGGGGCAGCTCCAGTGAAGGGGATTAGTGATGATTCAGTTTGGATATGGAGAAGCCTGATTTGAGACAGTAGCAGTGAAGTAAATAAATAACAGGCTAATTTCTAATTTGCAGCAGGCACCAGTCTTGGTGATTGGTGTTTGTGTGGGTATAAGTTGGGTACACAGGGTGAGAACTGGAAATAACTCCCTTGGTACCCCAGGCAAACTGTGGAAAAGTGAGCACAGAATTACAGGGATTGGGTGGGAGAGGAGGTAAGTGGTGGAGGAAACCACTTCCCAGACTATCCTATTAACTAGCCTGGGAATAATTAGATTAATTTGAAGATGCCCTTCAGAGGTGGGCATTCTACTCTGGGATATCAGGGGCCATGAATTTCAGTCCTCTAAGTATTACTTAAGTAATTAGTAATATAGATGCTCCTCTGACCAGGTAGTGGCGAGAAGGTTTGCACCAAAAATTTGATATGACGTGGGGCCTACTATTGGAGAGGGTGGCATTTTACAAATAATCACTAAACCTGCTGAGAAATTTATTATTATTATTATTGAGGATTGAACCCAGGGGTGCTTAATCACTAAGTCATATCCCCAGCCCTCCCTTAAAAAAGTTTTTTTTTTTTTCCCAATGTGGTGCTAAGGATCAAACCCAGTGCTTTAAGCGTGCTAGGCAAGCACTCTGCCACTGAACTACAGCCCCAGCACTACGCGCCCCTAAGCCCTTTTTAATTTTTTATTTTGAGACAGAGTCTCACTAAGTTGCTTATGGACTTGCTAAGTTACTAAGGCTGGCTTTGGACTTGCAATCCTTCTTCCTCAGCCTCCTGAGTCGTTGGGCTTATAGGCCTGTATCATCGTCCTGTTAGAAATTAATTATTGATATAAAGAATGGGGCATTGGAATCTGACATAACTTTCCTATGTTCATACATGAATGCACGACCAGCAAAACTCCACATCACGCACAACGCAAGAATGAGATCCTAATTAGAAGAAGTTATACTCCATGTATGTATACTATGTCAAAATACACTCTACTGTCATGTATATTTAAAAAGAACAACAAAAAAGGGGCATTGGCTTTTTCAAAAATTGCGAATTGAATAGCTCTTTCCTCCTTTTTATTGGTGCATTATAATTATATGTAACAGTGGGATTTGTTGTCATTGAGTAGAATTTTAAAGCAACGCACAACATGTGATGAAAATTAAATTTAAATTAAATTAAATCCTCCCTTTGCAAGGCTGGAAAATATTTTAAAAACGTAGCCAGGAGGACACAGGCAGAGATGGGAGCCCAGGAAACCTTCTCCAAACCAGCCTCAATTGAGAAAGCCTGGTGCTAGACAAGAAGTGCATCTTTGCTCTTCTCCAGGCGCCTGGCGGCCGGCGGTGGAGAAGCAATCTTACTCTGTGCGCATGCTCTCCACAGCGTGGCCAGCCGGGTGAGGCCCAGACTAGAGTTCTAGGACTACTTCCCAGGCCCCGCCCTTTTCTCGAATCAAGGAGAAGCCTGGTGCGAGCTCGCGTGGGTGCGTGCGTGGAGCTCCGCCCCCACCTCCCGCCTCGGATTCACGCCCGCCCTTCGCCCCTCCCCAATACCTCTGCCCAGCGCTCTTTTCCAAGGCGCGGCCCTGCGCCGCGCAGTCCCGGGGCCCGAGCAGCAGCGCGTGCGCACGTCGGCTCGCGCCCGCGCCCGCGCCGACGCGAGGAGACCCCGCCTTGTCGCCCCGCCTCCGCCGGCCTGCCGGCCTGCCCTCCTGCTACCCTCTGGGCGCTGAGAACCCGGCATCCGCGCGCGCTCCGCACCCATGGAGATCCCTGGGAGTCTGTGCAAGAAAGTCAAGCTGAGCAATAACGCGCAAAACTGGGTGAGTGGGCGCAGAGGGCAAGAAGGCCAGGAGCAGATGCCCATTTGGAGACCTTTGGCTGTTCCTTCGGAGCCGCCGCCTCCCTCCGGTCTCCTCTGCATCCTCCCGGGAGCGTGGCGTGGCGGGGCGGGGGGGATGGGGTGGAGTAGGTAGCCGGGTCGCGGCGTCTTGAGGCTGGAGTGTTTGGTGGCTTTGAGACGCAGTGTCACGGCGCAGGTGGAGGTCTCGGGCGGGGTGCTGCGGTCGGTCGGATCTACATCTGGGAAGACCGCCCCCTTCTCCAGCGCCCAGGCTCAGAGCCGGCATCGGGACCGTTCTTTGCAAAGGAGCTGGCGACTGCTAAAACCTGGGACCCCGGCGAGGGAGCTGCCTTCTTCCCCTGAGAGGCTTGAGGTCTGCAGAGGAGGCTGAGGCAGGCGCCTTGAGCGCGTTTCTGCGGGTTTTGGCTCAGGTTTGGGTCCAACTCCCTGTTTCAGTTCTGAGTTTCACTGTGAAAGGAGGGTACCCAACAATGTGGCCATTCATGAATAGAAACTGCCCTGAACTGAGCTTCTTTGTGTCTCTGCTTTAAATAGAAATTCTGACAAAAAACATAGTTTAAGGGCTGAATTCCTGGTGACAGTTAGGTGTGGGAAGACTAATGGTTTTATAACGTTTAGCAACGACTGCCAGTTGGCCTTACTGGTCAGATGCTGTGTCCTCAGAAGTTTGTTTCCTTCCGTAATTATTCTTTGTAAGAAAGAGCTAATACTGTAAGTGCGGGGGATGGGGATGGTCCAACTTTTGGAGTCTGGAAAGAACACTGGTTTTAAGTTCGATGGAAATTTTTATTTCACAGACTAACAGAATCATGAGGTTTAAATGCAGTCTTGCAAATCATCACTTGCCCTTGGTGAGTCAAAGGAAAAAAAAAGAAGCCATTTCAGGCGAATGTTCTTTCAAAGTCATTAATTTGCCATATCTGTTGCTATGTTCAAGGGTTCATGCAGGCTTTCTTGGAAAGAACACTAGACTCCTGAACTGGCCTCCAGTCCCAGCTTTGCCATTTACTAGCTGTGTAATCTTGAGGAAAATTACTCTACTTTGAACCACAGCTGAGTTAAGGGTGTAATAGGTGTCCTTCACAGGATTGTTTGTATGAGCAGAAAAGATAATGGATTTGAAAGTACAGGAAACTATGGCCTTGATATTCAGACTGGGTTTTGGTTCTGTGACTTTGAGATATTTCATGGTTAGGGAAATAAGGTTGGTTAGATTGGGGTATTTGCAGATAATTTCACTTACACTGCTTGCAACTCATTTATTATCTCATTTGCCAAATTAATGTGTATCCTGTGTACAGACGTGTGCTAGACGTGGAGATGAAAAAGGTGGACTTAGTGTCTTTTCCAAGGTGATGGATATGTATTTATGAAAGACAGTGAGTGGCAAGACATGGAGGATTTATTGCAATTTAGGGGAGAGATTAGTTAGGCCTGGATGTTTTTGGGAGAGCTCAGATTTCTGAGGCACAGGGGAGCTGTGCTAATAAATGCTTAGAGTAAGAATTACTTGACAGTGAAGACTTGTGGGGAGTTTTTGTTAGGAAGTGAAGATAAGATTAAATAGGTAGGGTGAGGCTGGGTTATTCAGCTATAAATTTGGCCACAGAGCTAGTACTTGATTCTGTGGGAAATTTTTTTCTTTTTTCTTTTTCTTTTTTTTTTGTTGTGGTGCTGGATATTGGACTCAGTGTATCCTAAATGCTAGGCAAGTGCTCTACCACTCAGTTACATCCCCAGCCTCTGTGGCAGATTTTTGATGGGGCTAGATTTTTAATTTTCTGACCCTTGTTAAGTCTTTTTTTTTTTTTTCTTTCTTCCCAATAGAACGTGCACCTCTCACATATATCTACTGATAGATGCAAGTGTGAAGAAGCCACATACCTTTAACAGTCTCATTATAGGATAAAATTGGTGATCCAGGAAGATGGGTCTGCTGAAGACATGTGTACACTGTTAGAACTTGAACATGAAAGACCAGAAATGTTATGGGGAGGGTTAAAGGAATTAATGGATTTGAGGCATGTCAGGCACCTGAACACTATTAAAGGTGGTCTTTTTATCGTTCTAGATTGATGCAGTGTGAACAGGTGAAGGAAGGCTGACATTGTGAAGAGAAGAGCAGGTGCATGAACAGCTTGTGAGGAAGAGTAGGGAAAACCTGACTAAATTCAGTGGATGAAAAGGGAAGAAATGTTAAAAGATGGTCCCACAGTTTGGGTCCTAGGAAGTGGAGAGAAATGTTGAAATGTTTTGTGTAAATTAACTCATTGAATTTTCGCAACATTTTCTGAGGGGAGGAGGTATCATGAGACAGGGATTAAAAGCAGGGGCCCTAGAGCTAGCTGACTGAACTTGAATCTGGACTCAACTGTTTATTCCCATATGAACCTTGACTGATTATTGCAATTAGTATCTAATTGATGAAGAAACTGAGGCGTAGAGATGTAATAGAGCTCAATTTGTGGATCGAGTTTTAAGCATGCTGCATTGAGAGACAGATAGTCTGTAGAGCATGTCAGTCCAATAGAAATATGAGTCATGTAAGTAACTAAAATTTTTATAGAACCCACATTAAAAAGAAACAGGTGAAATAAATTTCAGTAATATTTAGACAAATATCCAAAATTCTATCATTTCAATGTAAATGTTTTTCTATATAAGCTCAATACTATTTGTAGTAAATATAAAATTACTAGTTTTACCTTTGTACTTGCATATTGGGAGATATTTTACACTAACACATGTTTCAATTCATACTGGTGATACTTGAACTCCTCAGGAGGGATGTGTAGACATCACAGTTGTAGAGATTTAGTTAGTAAAATAAATCTCTGATGGTTAGATTTGGATAGAGAATATAGAGTTGATGTGAGACCAAACACTAAGCTTTGGGTAATTTCTCCTGTTAAGGATCAGGTAAAGGAAGTGAATTCATGGAGAAAATAGGCAGGAGATAGGAAAAAACAGTGTTGTAGCACTGGGAGATGTTTTGTTTAGTTTTACAGAATGATGTCTCCATATATTTACGAGAATAGCAAAGCAAAATCAAAAGTCTCCTTGCTCTTGGAACGTCCTTTCACGGCAGTCTGACAAAATATCAGATGTAATGAATATCATTCTCTGACTGGCGTCCAGTGGGACCAGTTTTCATCTACCTATAGTGATGTTTTAGTTGGGCTGAGAGAAATTTGGGGTATTCGGTGTCAATTTTCTGAGAAAATTGGAGACTCAGGTGTCATTCACCCATTTTTTGTATGGTCGCGTTGAGCTGAGTTCCCTACTTGAACTAGCCTTATGGTGGAGTTGTGTCCTACTCCTCTCAGAAGAGTCTGAAATCCAGTGTGACTTTCAGAAGCATGTGTAATCTTACTCTGGTTTGTTTTTCCATTAACGCCTGTCCTGCCCCAGTTTTGATAGTGCAGCCCAACTTTCCTTCCATACTTTACACTCAGATGGTTTTATATTACCCTTCCTTCTGCCTGGGATATCAATGACCCTTTATTATCAGCTGAAATCTTGAGAGCCTCGGGCGATTATTACCTAACTGTATGAAATATGTGACCCATGACATTCACTTGCTCATGATCTGAATTGCTTGTGCACTCTCTCTGCTGTTACCATGAATGTGTTATCATATTTCACTACAGGTATTTTACATCTATACTGAGTATCTCTTGATCTAACAGGAAAGGAATAGGGGCAGGATATAGAGTAACTAAGGTGCTTCTGATATTAAAAATTCTTAGACTTAAGTAAGGGAACAAAACTGCACATGTGGTAGGATTACACTTATCGTTTTGTCACTTAGCATCTGCGTGATATTGGACATGTTCCCTTAAGCCTGCTGTGCTTCAGTATCCTCATTGGTGATGTCAGGGATTATACTTTATAGTGTGGCTAATCATGCATACCTCATAGAGCTACAGGGAGGTTTAATAAGTTAATATATTTAAAACTCTATGGTTCCTGGCACATGTGTCACATATTGTTGTTATTTATTAAATCATTAAATATTTAACCCCTGCTTGGTATGTACCTTTGTTCCACATACTGGAGGGTACAGTGGTAGAAAGACTTAGAAAAAGGTCCTGCTCTCATGGGTATTGTATTCTGCTGGAGAGAGAGTTAATGAAACAAATAAGTGAAGATAATTCTTCCTTGTACCAATTATATCTTTCCCAAACATTTTGTCCCCTTATACTGTTAGATGCCCTTCATAGAAGGCCAACAGCCCTGTCTAGAGTTTGGAGAAGACTGAGATGGTACAAAAATGAAACAAGAATGTGGAGGTGAAACAAAAAACTTGGCCAATCTTACCCTAAAAGCCTGGGAGGTGATTTTACAAAAATTGCCTGAAGGAAAGAAAAAGCTGAGATTCTACCAAGAATATACTTTTAAAATTGATTAATGCTATGGTCTGAATACATGTCCCCCAGAGGCAAGTGTGTTCAAGGGCTGGTCACCAGCCTGTGTTACTAATGGGAGGCCATAGAACCTTTGGGATTTGTTTGTCTAGTGGGAGGAGATCAGATTTTGGGGGGTGTGCCCTTTGTTTTAGTCAGCTTTTTCATCACTGTGACTAAAAGACCTGACAAGAATAATGTAGAGGAAGTAAATTTTATTTTGGCTCACGGTTTCAGAGGTCTCAATCCATAGATGGCCGTCTTCATATCTCTTGGCCCAAGGTGAAGCAGAACATCATGGTGGAAGGACATGGTGGGGGAAGACACCTCAAGACATGGTAACAGGAAGCAGAGAGCTCTGCTTACCATCGGAAAACTATAAACCCCAAAGGTATGCCCCTGGTGACCCACATCCTCCAGCCACACCCTACCTACCTACCTATAGTTACTACCTAGTTAATACATATTAGTGGATTAATACACTAATTAGGTTAAAGCGCTCATAATCTAATTGTTTGAATTCTGATCCGTGCATTGTCTCACATGTGAGCTTTTGGGAGATATATCTAAACTGTAACGTGTCTTCAAGGGGATGGAACTGGTCCCTTCCTGTCTCTCTCTGCTTCCCAGCTGCCTTGATGTGATCAGCTTTTTCTACCACAAATCTCTTGCCATGATGTGTACTTCATTATAAGGCCTAAAGGCAAAGGAATCAATTAACCATATTCTGAACTCTGAAACCATAAGTCAGAATATGCCTTTCCTCCTTTAAAGTTGATTATCTTGGGCATTTTGTTATAGTAAAAGCAAGTTCACTAACACAATTAGTAGCAAGATGATAGCAAGGTATATATCTTTGTTGTCCAGTAAGGTAGCTAATAGACACAAGTGGCAACTTAAATTTAGTTAATAAATGAAACAAAACAATACAGAAAACAATGGGTTCCTTAGTTGCACTAACCATATTTCAAGTGCTGCTTATGTGGTTAATAGTCACAGGAATTGGACAGTGTGGTATAAACTTTTTTTTTTTAATCATTTCAGACAGCTCTTTCTACTTAACCTGTATATTTATGTATTTTTATTCTCTTCCCAGGGCAAGGAATTTCCAAAGACAGTGTTACTTTGGAATCTTGGTTTTGGGCAATTTGTTATGCCTGGTTTTTGGCATTTTACCTAGTAGCGTTATCCTCCCTTTAGTGTAGTTGCTTCTTTGGATTTGAAGTGCCGGTAAGCTGGCTCTGTTGCATTTAATTTTTTTTTTTTTTTGTACTAAGGGTCAAATCCAGTAGTGCTTTACCACTGAGTTACATCCCCTGTCTTTTGTGTTTTTTTTTGGAGACAGCATCTTGCTAAGTTGCACAGATTGGCCTTGAAGTTGGCAAACTCCTGTCTCAGTCTCCTGAATTGCTGGAATTACAGGTGTGTGCCAGCATGTCTGGTTTGTTGCATTTAATTTTGGGGAGTGGTTCTCTCCTCAGTAGTTCTCAACCAAGTGAGATTTTTTTGCCACCATTAGTAGTGATTGGCAATTCTGGAGACAGTTATGGTTTGGTTTGTCTGTGTAGCTAGATGGTTTTTCTGGTATCTCTTTGAGGACATGGGTGCTGCTAAATATCCTGCAGTGCATAAGACAGAGCCTACAACACCAGATGTATTTGGTCCAAAAAGTCATTCATGCTGAAATTGAGAACCCTATTTTACTCTTTTCTTTGAATTGAAAAAGGAATAAAAATTACTTAAATTTGAAATGTAAAAGTCATATTGAAGAGAAAATCTTATATCAACTGTATTTTTATAGTTGATATAGGGTTTTCTTTTACCAGCCTGAAAGTTACCATCTCTTGACCTGAGATGAATCAATTTTCTTTAAGTATGCCAGTATAATAAGACAGGAAAGCTCCTATCCTGATTTTTTTTTTTTTTTTTTTTTTTTTTTGGCACTGGAAATTGAACCCTGGGATGCTCTACCACTGAGTTACATCTCCAGCCTTTCTATTTTTTATTTTGGGGCAGGATTTCACTAAGTTGCTGAGGCTGGCTTTGAACTCTTGATCCTCCTGCCTCTGCCTCAAGAGTAGCTGGGATTATAGATGTGTGCTGTGGCTCTTGGCTCCTGAATTGTTTTGAAGTCATATTACTAAGTACAGTAGTCCCACAGTGTACATGATGTTTGGTTCAGGATGCTCAAGACCTTTCTATAGGTATTTGCAAATAACCTAAAGCACATCCTCCCATATAGTTTTAAGTCATTTCTGGATTATGTATTATTACAATGTAGATGTTGTGTTAATAGTTGTTATACTATAATGCTTGGGGAATATGGAGGAGTAAAACAAATATATATGTTCAATACAGACACATTTTTTTCTAAATATTTTTGATCTTTGTTTGGTTGAATCTAGAGTTATAGAACTGATGCATAAAAAGGCTTACTGTAATTAATT
The DNA here is from genome assembly GCF_047511675.1 of Marmota flaviventris. Taxonomy (NCBI): domain Eukaryota; kingdom Metazoa; phylum Chordata; class Mammalia; order Rodentia; family Sciuridae; genus Marmota; species Marmota flaviventris. Next base: position 89,847,648 of record NC_092504.1, read on the forward strand.
CAAATGCAAAGAATGACTTTTTTTTTAGTATTCACATAAGTTGTAAAGAACAAACTAATTTATTGTACTTGTTAAAATGACCGGGGGTTCTCTAGGTATAGGGACTGCTGCAATGGAGTTTTTGCAGTAGGGCAGAGAGATTGGGCTCAAATCTAAGTACAACAAGGAAAAATGGAAACATATTTCTTAAATTATAAATATGTATAAAGGAATTAGAAATGGGGAAAATATTTGTGTCTTCAAAATAATGATGTCAGTAACTAAAAGAAAATAAATAAGGGACTATGAAATAAACAACTGGCTATTTGTAATATAGGCCTGGAAAAGTAGAAATTTGTAGTTATAAAGCAAGTTAGGGTAGTGGGTAGAAAATAAGTACGAGGAAACATCAGGAGTTGGGGAGGATTCTGGATAAACAGATGCTTTCTAGAGGCAGTCAGTGTGATCAGTCCTGCTGGGTTGGTGTGAGATTAGGAATTTGGTCAGATATAAGGTGGGGGATTCTTGCTGAAATTGGGTTTTGAAGATGTGTCGAAGGACCAGGTCTAGCTGAAAAAGACTCAGAGCAGAGTTTGGTTAAGGAGAGAATCCTTGTTATTAGAAGTTATTTCTGTGACTTACCCCTTTCTAAGGACTCAGTTCTTTCACAAGGAAGTGTTAGCTGTGGAATAATAGTGGAAATTCTAGTGACTAGAACTTTAGATGAACATAGCTCTTGCTCAGGCTCTTTAAATTCTTCTATTTTTTTTTTTTTTTTTATGCTTGCATCCTGTATTAGTTAGCTTTTCATTGCTGTGACCAAAACACCCAACAAGAACAACTTAGAGGAGTAAACGTTTATTCAGACTTATGGTTTCAAAGGTGCAGTCCATTATCAGCTGACTCCATTACCCTTGGCCTGAAGTGAGACAGAACATCATGGTGGAGGGCTGGTGGACGAGAGCTGTTCCATTTATGGTGGCCAAGGAGCAGAAGGGCCATAGGGAAGATGAGCCCTTTCACAATGCACCTCCAGCTACCCATATCTTCCAGCCGTACCCCAACTGCCCACTTTTATCACCATTCAAATTAGGGTGGCCTGACTAGGCCATGACTAATAATCTAATCTTTTTACTTCTGAATATTCATGCATTAACACAGCTTTTGGGGCACACCTCATATACAAACCACATCACATCCTTTTCCTGTGTCTTTGGGTCATATATTTAAGTGTATAGTTCAGTGGTTTTTATGGTATCCAAGGTTGTACAGACAATACCAGTATCTGATTTTAGAACATCTTCTTTCCCCTGAAAGAAACCTTATACTATTGATAGTCATTCTCCATCTTTCCCCTACACTCCTAGTCTGTGACAACCAATAATGTACTTTGTCTCTGTGGATTTTGCTATTGATTATGGACTTTGCCATAAATGGAATTATAGAATACACATATTTTGTGCCTGGTTTCTTTCACTTGGGCTCATGTTTTAAAGGTTCATGTGTGTTACAGCTTGTATCAATACTACATTCTTTTATATGATCAAATAATATTCTGTTATGAATTTACTACATTTTGTTTATCCATTCATCAGTCAGTGGACATCTGGGTTTTTACTACTCTTTGACTGTTATGAATAATAACAGCCATGTAATTATTATGCTTCTATAAACAGCCATGTATAATTTTTTGTGTGTACTCCCATATGGTTTTAGTAGTTAATTTCACTTTCTGAAGTGGGTGACAGTGTTTTTGGTTGCCCAACTCATTTTTATGAGGAATGCCTCACCATGTCATGGTGGGACACACAGTTTGCTACATATGATGATTTCTTTATTTACATGTTTCTAATCAGTCTTCTTCCCTGAAATGTTTTTGTTTGGTTTATTCTCAGTGCTAGGTGGAACCAATTAACAAATAATGAATGAATAGATAGTTCCAGACTTACATGTCTTACAGAAATATTTAGGGACAGGATTTCCCAGCTGAGGTCATCTAGGGTTGACAGTTTTGATATTATAAAAATCCACTGAATAAATTAAAGTCTTTTAATTTTTAAAATAGAATAGTTGGAGAGCCATAATGTGTATGCAGAGCATGCATGCATGGCTATTGATGGTGATTAGATAAGCATGCTGGTAACTTAATTCTGATTGAGCAGGTCTGGGAGAGGTTCTGAGATTCACTTATTAACAAGCAACCAGGTCAAGCCAGTGTTGCTGATGACATATTTTGTAGTAGTAAGGTTTTTGTAATAGCCTTTTCAAGTTGTTTTCTGAACCTCTAGCAATGTATGTTCTTCACTTTTGCTATTTGTATTTGATTTGTTAGTATCCAAAAGATTAAATTCAATGTTCAGGAACTCTGAACTAATAGTTTCATATGGTACTCTATAATCCCCACTTTATCCAAGTTACCATTGCTTTCTTTTTTCCTACATTGTGTTTTAGGATGTAAACGTGCATATTACCATTTCAGGGATTTCTCCCTGGAGGAATATGCTGTTTAGCAGTCAGTTTAAGGTGAGTGGTGGGATGGGTGAAAGGTGTCTGAAAGTCCAGAATAAAGGTCTCTATTTGGTGTATGCTTTGTGCCTTTACAAATTTCACTAAAAAATGCACAGTTTTTTATAGAATCATAATAAACTCACAAATGGAAGTTCTCTAGGTGGCATCACAGGAACGTTAATTTGCCCTAGAAGGAAGTGGATAAATTAACAAAGCAGCCCATGTGGATGGAATGAAGGGGAGTCAGAAAAGGACCAAGGGCTTCTGTGGGTGGTGAGGACAAACGTTTATAGGATGTTTAGAAAATGATGACCTTCTGGTCATGTGACGTTAGCCTAGTGATGGAATTGATTCTCAAATGTACAGTATCAAATGAGTTGTCCCAATTCTGCTAGACTGAAGGTTTCCTTATGTCAGTTATCATTTCATTTGCAGGTAATACAGAACAAACCATACTTTTAACAGATGCCTCATATCTAACTTTTGCTGAATACTCGCTAGGATCAAGAAAGGAAGTTGGGCATTGTGTAAAATACCAACAATTGTGACTGATAGTCCTTGACCTACCCTTTCAGAGAAGTAAAAATGTATATGCACAAAAAGATACTTGAAAGTATATTAAATGGTCCATGAATAACAAACAAATGATGTGGGCAGTAATGTGAAGGGAAGCATACTTGGACCAAGCCATAAATATGTTTCTATGAAACACGCAAGACTGTTAGGTAAGAAACAATAAGCCTGATTTCTCTCCTGTAGATGGAAACCAGGCTATTGAATTGGGATCAGAAATTTAGAGTTGGAAGGAAATGACTCAGTCTTGACCCTTAATAAATTAGTAACATCATATTTCTTTAGTAGAATTATAGGAAGAGTTTAGCTGGAGTGGGTGCAGATGGGAAAAAAAAAAGGAGAACTAAAAGAAGATTGCATGAAAAACGGTTCTTTAGATTCCTAAAATTCAGGCATAAGCCTACCTACTACCATGTAATTTTAGTAGTTTAAAAAAGTATACTTTGTCCTAATCCTCAAAAATTGGGAGATAGGACAATGTGTCAAACTTATTTTTTAAAGTGTTTTATTTTTAATTGACATACATATTCTTATTTATGGAGTTCAGTGTGATAATATATGTATACAAATATTATCATTTTTTTGTGTTGGGAACCTTCAAACTCTTCCCCTCTAGTTATTTTGAAATGTGTAATTCATTGTTGTAGACTGTAATTATCCTCCTGTGCTGTAGAACGTTAGTACTACTCGCTTCTATCCCTAAACTCTAGTTTGGTGCTCATTTTCTACCCTTTTTCTTTTCTTCTTCCTGTACTCTAGTGACCTCTATTCCATTTCTATGTGATTAGCTTGTTTTTAGCTTCCACAAATGAGTGAGAACATGTAGTATTTGTCTTTCTGTTTCTGGCTTATTTCATTTAATATAATGTCCTCCAGTTTCATCCATGTAGCTGTAAATGATAGACTTGCATCCTTTTTTATGGCTGAATAATGTTTCATCATGTATGGAGATTAAATTGACTAGATTGCTCTGGGTAGTAAGGACCTTTAACACTATTAATTCTTCTAATCCATGAATAAGGAGTGTCTTTGCATTTTTGAAATTTTTTTCTATGATTTTTTTAATCATAATCTTTATAGTTTTCATTGTAGGCCTCTTTTACTTCTTTTAAATGCGTTTTATATTTTGGCGGATATTATGAATGGGATTAAAAATGTTTTTTTTTCTGCCAATTATTGGCATATAAAAATGCACCTTTTTATTATAACTTTGTTTTCGTATGTTGCCTATGTATCCTGCAACTTTGCTGAATTCAAATAACAGTTCCAGCAATTTTTTTGGTGGAGGCTTCAGGGTTTTCTTCATATAGGATCATGTCACCTGCAAATAGGAGTAATTTGACTTCTTCCTCTCTAGTTTGGATGCTCTTTCTTTCTTTTTCTTGCCTAATTGCTCTGGCTAAAATTTCTAGTACTATTATGTTGGAATGGTAAAAATGGACATCATGTTTTAGATCTTAGAGAAAGAAACACTTTCAGGCTTTTCCCCATTTAGCATGATGTTGGCTGTGGGTTTGTCATATGTAACTTTTATTATGTTGAGGTATGTTCTTTCTGTTCCTAATTTTTTGAGGATTTTTATCATGAAAAGATCTTGAATTTTATTGAATGCTTTTTCTGCATATTTGAGATGATTATATGGTGTTTGCCCTTCAGTCTGTTTGATGTGATGGATTATGTTTGTTGATATTCATATTTTGAACCATTCTGCATTCCTGGGATAGATCCTATTTGATCATGGTGTATAATCTTTTTGATAGACTGTTGGATTTGATTTGCTACTATTTGTTGAGAATTTTTACATCTTTATTAGGAATATTGTTATGTAATTTTCTTTTGTTGTTGTGCCTTTGTGTGGTTTTGGTATCCACTAGCCTCATAGAGTGAATTTGGGCAGTTCCCTCCTTTTCAGTTTTTTGGATTAGGTTGTGAGGAATTGGTATTAGCTCTTTTTCAGGTGTTTTATAGAATTTAGGAGTGAAGCCATCAGATCCTGGGGGTTTTCTTTGGGGTACTTTTTATTATTGATTCAATTTCATAACTTCTTGTTGGTCTGTTTAGTTTTTCTGTGTGTTTGTGTCTTAATTTTGGTAGGTTATATGTGTCCAGAAATTACCTATGTCTTCTAGATTTTCCTATTTGTTTGCATGTAGTTGTTTATACTGGTCCCTGTACCCCTTTATGCTTCTGTGGTATTAGTTGTAGTGTTTCCTTTTCATCTCTTTATTTTTATTGTTTTCTTCTTCATTTTTTTTCTTTTTGGTTAGCTTGGTTAATATTTGTTGATATTGTTTAGTTTTTTTAAAAAAATCTACTTTTCATTTACTTTTTTTCTTTTTTAGTCTATTTTGTTTATTTTTATCCTGATCCTTTTTTTTTTTTTTCCATCTACTAATTTTGTGCTTGATTTGTTCTTGCTTTCTACTGCATTCTTTGTTTGGAATCTGTTTTTTTTGATGTAGCCACTTAGTAGTATAAGCTTCCCCCTTAGTTCTGCTTTTTGCTGTATCCCATCTGAAATGTTGTATTTCCATTTTCTTTTGTTTCAGGAAAATTTTTAAATTTCCCTTTAGTTTTCTTCATTGCTCCATTGGTTATGTAAGGACATGTTATTTAGTTTCCATGTATTTGTACAACTTTTGAAGTTTCTCTGTTGATTTCTGGTTTTATTCCATTGCAGTCAAGAAGATATATAATTTTGATTATTTTTCTGTGTGTGTGTGTTTTTTTTAAATTTGTTGATACTTGTTTTGAATCCTAACACAGTCTATACTGGAGAATATTCATGTGATGATGATGTGCATGTGAATTCAGTAGCCCTTGGATGGTATGTTCTATAAATGTCCATTAGGTTTTTTTGTTTTGAGATTTTTTTTTGAACGGTGGTAGGACCTTTATTTTATTAATTTATTTATATGTGGTGCTGAGAATTGAACTTGGTGCTTCACATATGTGAAGCAAGTGCTTTACCACTGAGCCACAACCCCAGCCCCCATTAGGTTTTTTTGATCTACAATATGCTCCTGTGTTTCTTTGCCGATTTTTTTTTTGATTAGATGATCATACCACTGATGAAAGTGGAGTATTGAAGTCTCCAGCTATTAATTATTATTGTATTGGAGTCTGTCTCTATTAAGATCTAATACCGTTTGCTTTATTGCTATATTTTCTCATTGGATTGATCACTTTATCATAATATAAGTGCTTTATTTGTTTTTTTTTTTGCCATTTTACAAAGTCTATTTTATCTGTTATTAATACAGCTACTTCTGTTAGCATTTGATTTCTATTTGGAATATCTTTTTTCCAGTCCTTTGTTTTTACTTAATGTCTTGTCTCATGAATTGAGTTTTCTGTAGATAGCATATTTTTAGGTCTTCCTTTTGTATTCATTTAGCCACTCTATATCATTGTGTTAGGAGATTGAATCTGTTTATATTCAAGTTTATGTTGATAAGTAAGGATTTCTTCCTGTCATTTTGTTAAATTTTTCTATAATTGGGTATATTCTTTGTTTCTTTCTCTTAACTTATTTTTTGTGATTTGGTGGTTTTCTGCAGTTATAAAGTTTGATTTTTTTTCTCTTTCCTCTCTGTGTCTACTTTACCAATGAATTTGATTCTTTCACGTTTTCATGATGGTATTTGCTGCCTCCTGATGTGGGACTTGTGGGACGGACTTGAACCATTTCTCACAGGACTGCTTTAGTGGTGATGAATTCCCTCAATGTTTGCTTGTTTGGGGAAGTCTTTGTTTTACCTTAGTTTCAAAGGATAACTTTGTTGAGTATAATATTCTTGGTTGGTAGTTTTTTTTTTTCCCTTCATTTCAGAGCTTTGAATGTGTTATCCATTTCCTCCTAGCTTGTAAGGATTCTGCTGAGAAATCTGCTGTTAGTGTAATGGGGGTACCCTAAATGTGACTTTGCTTCTCCCTTGATATTGTGTTTTATATTTTTTGTTTTTAGTTGTTTATGGACCTTTATTTTATTCATTTTTTTATGTATGGTTCTGAGAATCGAACCCAGTGACTCACACATGTGAGGCAAGTGCTCTACCACTGAGTCACAATCCCAGCCCTTCCCTTGATATTTTTAGGATTCTCTTTTTGTCAAATTATTTTGACAATTTGATATAATATGTCATGGAGGTTCATTTTGGCCAAATCTGTTAGGGGTTCATTGAGCCTCCTGGACCTGAATGTCCATTTCTTTCCCAATTTTTGGGATATTTTCAGCTGTTACTTTATTCAATAGGTTTTCTATGCCCTTTTCCTTCTTTTCATTTTTGAATATCCATAATGACAATATTTGTTTGCTTTATGGTATTCTGTAAGTCTTATAGGCTTTCTTCACTCTTTTTTATTTTTTTCTTTTATTTAGTCTTATTTTTTTGCTTCAAAATACCCATCTTCAAGTTCAAATTTATTTTTTATGCTTAGTCTAGTCTATTGTTGAGGCTCTCAATTGTATTTTTAATTTTTTTGAATTATTCAGACCCAAGATTGTTTCTTTTTTTCATATCTGTTGAATTTCTCATTCGGATCATGTATTGTTTTCTTTATTTGTTTGATTTTCTATTTGTATTCTCTTGTATTTCACTGAGTTTAACTAGGATCATTAGTTTGAATTCCTTTTTTAGGCATTTTGTAGATTTTCTTTACTTTAAAATCTTCTTCTGGGATCATTGTGTTCTTTTGGGTGTATTTCATGCTTCCTTAATTTTTCATGATTTTTGTGTCAATACATTGATGCCTGTGCTTCTGGTACAGTAGTCTTCCGATCTTGTGGATTATCTTTTACATGGAAAGATTTTCTTGTGGACAAGTTGTACATAGGGTGTCAGTGAGCCGATCTCACTGCTTTGGCTTTGGTTCTGAGTGGGCCCAGAGATATGATCTTCATATGAATTCTTCAACTCTAATCTACCTTAGCAGTGAAGGTATCTCATTTGTTTAAACTTCAGGTGTTTGTGGAGGTAGTATTGTGACTTTGCAATGTATGGGAGGTGGTCCAGGTTATGACTTCAAGACTAAGGTAGTTATGTGCTGAATGCTGATTGCATTTGTGCCTGATACTGATAGTAGCATTGCTGGGCATATGGACCATAGTGGTCATGTCTTCAGGCCTTGCAGGTTTGGATGCTACTGGTCCTGGAAACCTCCAGCAATGAGAATTGTGGGGCCAGGGATATGGGCCATGGGATGTGTTTCCTCAAATCCTGCAGCTGTTGGCAGCTGTGGGAGACTGGAAGTATTGGGGGCATAGGCCCCAGGTCTTTGGTTTTTCAGGTGTTGGGTGTAGTAGTCATTGCTGTGGCAGACCACCTATCCCCTGTAGTGCAGGACATTGTGTGGGCTTGAGTGCTGGGGCACAAATGCACAACTGAGTCTAGTTGGGTTCATGAGGTTGTAGCCTTTTGTGCAGATATGGTGGAATGGGTTAATCCAAGGGATAGTGGCTTCTGTCCCCTAGGGAAAGTGGATTCTTAACTCTTGAGACTGTTTTCAAGATGGCACTGGGCTATAGTAGCTCTGGGGGTTGGAAGGGAGAGATAATTCTTTTCCAGAGCAAAGTTACCATATGGACTTCATGCAGCTTCCTAGCTGGACTCCAAGCTTCTGGTGACTGCGGAACTTCTGGGGTCTGCTGGGACTCTTCCATTCATCTTTTCCCCTGCTGTGCTGTGATCACCCTCTAAGGAGCTAATGTCTTATGCTTTGTTCTGTTTGTATATTACCATCTAGGTCTTTGTGTCTCACAGGGTTCCCATCTCTCCCTTGTTGAGGTCCAGTGCTCTCCCTCAGCTACTTCATCTTGAAATGCAGCTATTTATTTGTTAATTGTTTTGGTTTTTCTTTGTGGATGAAGTGAGTGCTGGGCACCTCTATTTGGTCATCTTAGAGTCCTCCAAATTCAGGTTCATTTTAAAATTTTTGGTACTGGGGATTGAACTCAGGGACACTTTACCACTGAGCCACATCCCCAGCCCTTTTTATTTGAGTAGTTTAAATTGCTGAGGATGACCTTGAACTTGTGATCCTACTGTGTCAGCCTCCTGTTTTGCTGGGATTACAGGCATGTGCACTATACTCAGTTGCAGGTTCATTTTAAATGTGTAAAATACTGAATATATATAAACAAAACCCGCCTTATGCCCAGACTTTGTTGCCACCATTATATTTTTGAATGTAATAGGCATGAAACTCTTAGGGTGCATTCTTTTTTTTTTTTTTTAATTGATTTTATTTTTTAAATACATGACAGCAGAATGCATCACAATTCTTATTACACATATAGAACACCATTTTTCAAATCTCTGTTTTCATATAAAGTATGTCCACACCAATTCATGTCTTCATACATGTACTTTGGATAATGATGTCCATCACATAGGGTGCATTCTTTTTAGTGATTAAACCAGAGTTTCCATTTATCTTGTATTTTCTCTCATCCATAGCCTCAATAGTTTATAGCTTGTCAGGTAGTTTTTACACATTCTAGCTCAATTTAATAAGAAAGGCGCCAGATATTTTATAAAACCAAAACAAATTAAAATTCATTAGATACAGGTTTTTTCTTGCCCAAGAGCAAAGTAACTTGGAAACATACCAGCACAAAAGGAGCAACCAAACTGGTTCTGCAGGTGTCCACAGCACAACTTGTGTGGCGCTGTCTTCATCACCCTTCCAGCAAAGTCACAGCTCCCTTCTCCTCAGCCAGCTTGGCTGGGCACTAAAGCTAGAGAGGTGCTGTTGCTTGCTAAGAGATGCAGATGTCTGTGTCTGAAACCCACGTTTTTGTTTAAATTCTTGGAAATGCAGAGCTGGTAAGTTTTGTTTCCTTAGTTTATTTAAATGGGTCCATTTTCCCCTATGACAGTTTTTTCATCAGTAGCTAATAAAGTGTAATTTTTTTTGGAAATATATCTGTTTAATGAGATGATTAGTGGAGGAAAGAAAGGTATAGATTTTGTGATGAGCCTATTAAAAAATTGTCAAATTATCCCTTTGACCCTAGAGAATTTTCCACTCCATGATAATAAACCCTGTTAAGATTCAGATGACCAGGAGATGTTTCTCTCCTGTACAAGATTGTGAAGGGGAAAGTGGGAAAATGTTTTAGTTAACTTTTTTATCACTGTGACCAAAAGGCCTGACAAGAACAATTTTAGAGGAGGAAAAGTTTATTTGGGCTCCTGATGTCCATGGTCTCAGTCCATAGATAGCCAACCAATTCCATTGCTTAAGATGAGGTAGGACATCATGGTGAAGAGTGTGGAGTAGGAAAGCAGCTCAGAACATGGCCATCAGGAAGCAGAGAGACTTTGCTGGCCAGGGACAAAATATAAACCCCAAGGCACACCTCCAGTGCCAGTGACCCACCTTCTTCAAAAAACTACTCGCCTACATTCACCACCTAATTAACCCATTCAAGTGAATTAATGCCCTGATTAGGTTAAGGTTCTCATAACCTAATCATTTCACCTCTATACTTTCTTCATTATTTCACACATGATCTTTTGAGGGACACCGGATATTAAAACCATAACAGAAAACAAATCCTTAACCTGAGGCACCTTCACAGGTAAATTAGTTTTAGTAAATAATATGTGTGGAAGTTTAAGATATAGAGGGAAATTAATTCCTTTAAGAAAAATATCTGATTTTTGGAGTTTCCAGAGCTTATCCCCTCACAGAAATGTGAATGGAACAACTATCCTCACACAAAAATTCCTTCACAAGAGCTAAGGAAACCAGGTGAGATATTATAGAACCTTGTTGTGGCACAGAAGTAAGAAAAGATGCATGTGAAAAGATGCATGTAAAGGGTAGGAGGGACAGTTTTTACATTACCCAGATTACCCTTTCCCCAGGCCCTGGGCAGCACAGCTTGGAGAGAGTTACCTTCTACTTGGGACAAGGAGAGGGAATTGCGCATCACACTTTGCCTCAGACTCTTACAATGTGCCCATTCCAGTGAAACCCAGCACTAGGTAGATTCGTATTGCTTCAGACTCCAGGTTAGTACTTTCAAATAACCTCCAAGCCTTCCTTTGTGCCAGGCAGCATCCTGCAGTCCCAAGTCCAGACAAATCATATTGCCAGACTGACTATAGCAGCTTTAGGCCACCCAACATTGACTCAGATACCAGATTGGCCACAGCAGTCCGGCGTCTGGACCACTCCCTAGTACCAAGCTGGCTACTGTAGTTCTAGCCATTAGGCTGGTACCTAGAAGTATACACTGTAGATTCATGAAGCTCCAGAACCTACCAAGGTTTCAGACAAGCCCAGGCTTCAGGTTGGCCCCACTCTCTAGGTGTGTTCTTTGCAGCCTCAAACTCCAACAGACCCAGGATCCTGCTTACTGCAACAGATCCTGATGCCAGTCATCTGCTGTGGAAGGAGGCTTCAAGCCAATCCCTGTCTTTCTAAGCACCAGGTCCATCTTACCACCTGGTCAGCACTTGCTGGCTGAATGAAGCTCAGCGAGTATCCTGGTGCCAGGTCAATTCCTTAGACCTAGGTTCAGACAGGCCCCTGTGTATTCAGGCTCCAGGCCTAAACCTGTGGATCCAAGTTCCAAACTCTCCTCACACAGCAAACCTACCCATGGCCAACACCAAATTACTTGCCCAGAATCTCTGAACAGACTAGTGGGTGAAGGGTTTTCCCCAAAAAGTTAGCATGCAAAGAATGAAACAAATCCTTACTCTTCATGTGCAGACATCAATGTGAGGCAAGGAGAAATTTATAAAACTGAGACATAACACCACCAAAAGAACACAGTACTGTCTTAGTAGCTGATACAAAAAAATAGACATATATCAACTACCCAAAGAAGAATTAAAAATGTTTTAAGAAAACAATTCAAGAGAATACAGATAAACAGTTAAATAAAACAAGAAAAACAGTAAATAATAGAAATGGTCAATTTCGGAAGTGATTGAGGTTTTTTAAAAAAATCAAATTCTGGATTTGAAAAATGTAATGTTTGAAATGCAAAATGTAATGACAAAAGAGTAATTGATCAAGCAGAACTCGAAGATGGGTTATTTGAAAACATACAGAAGAGTGGGAAATAAAGAGAAATGAAAAGGAATGGTGATTTCTCAAGCCAGACTCTTAGGCTAGGAGGTCATGTAATAACATATACCAAGCTCTGCAAGAAAATGGATTCCAACCAAGAATACTATACCCAGCAAAATTATGCTTCAGATTTGAAGATGAAATAAAAACCTTTTAACAAAAGTTAAAAGAATTCACAGCTAGAAAACCTGCACTACAGAACATTCTCAGCAAAATATTCCATGAAGAAGAAATGAAAAATAAATGTGAAAAACAGCAAAGGAAGGAACTACACTAAAGGAATAGTCAATCAAAGGAGAAACTAATTCAAATTAAAAATCAGAAAGAAACCAGAATGACTGGGAATACAAGTGATATCTCAATAATAATGTTGAAAAGCAATGTCTTAAGCTCATCAATCAAAAGACATAGACTGAAGGAGGTCTGGCGCGGTGCAGCGCGGGCTGCGCAGACGGAAGGCGGTCCGGCACGACATGGGAGGCACAGAGGCTTTGTTTGTGAGTCACCAGACTGTGCTCTGAACACAGCACAAGGTAACACCAGCACCCCCACCACACCAAACACCCTACGTGGGAAACAGATGGAATCCATCTTGGAAAACCTTACTCGCCATCTATCAGTGGGCGTGGCTACCATCGAGATTCTGCGGCTGATCAGAGAGATTTTGAAACTATACAAGAGTCATATATATATAGGGGGAAAACATTAACACAACAGTCACACACAGCTAGAAAGAAACATGAGCAGTATGAAAAGACAAGGAAAGAAAGGACCACAAACGATGCAGGACAATTCAACATTAGAAGAGGTAACATCTGCAGCAGAAGGAATGTCAGATAAAAATATACATGGTCAGATGATCCAGAGTCTCAAGGAATACTTTAGACAGCAAATGCAGACAATGAAAGATCACTTTGACAACGAATTACATAAACAAATCCAAGAGGCAAAAGATCAACTCTACAGGGAGATAGAGGTTATACCAAAAAAACAAACAAACAAACAAACAAAAAAAACAGAAATCCTGGAAATGAAGGAAATAATAAACAAAGTTAAAAACTCAAATGAGAGTATCACCAGCAGAGTAGAACACTTAGAAGATAGAACATCAGACAACGAAGACAAAGTATATCATCTTGAAAAGAACATACACAGCACAGTGCAACTGATAAGAAACCAAGAGCAGAAAATCCAAGAAATAAGGGATAGCATAAAGAGACCAAATTTAAGAGTTATTGGGATACAGGAAGGTATAGAGGTCCAAACTAAAGGAATGAGCACTCTGTTCAATGAAATAATATTAGAAAACTTCTCAGATATGAAGAATGAAACAGAAATTCAAATCCTAGAAGCCTACAGGACGCCAAATGTGCAAAATCACAAGAGATCCATACCAAGACACATTATAATGAAGATGCTCATCATACAGCAAGGAGAGAATTTTAAAAGCCACAAGAGAAAGGAAGCAGATTACATTTAGGGGTAAGCCAGTTAGGTTAATGGCTGATCTTTCAACACAGACTCTGAAAGCTAGAAGATCCTGGAACAACATATTTCAAACACTGAAAGATAAAGGGTTCCAACCAAGAATCTTGTATCCAGCAAAATTAAGCTTCAGATTTGAAGATGAAATAAAAACCTTCCATGATAAATAAAAGTTAAAAGAATTTGCAGCTAGAAAACCAGTGCTTCAAAACATCATTGGCAAAACATTACATGAAAAAAGTTTTTTCTCAGCAAAAGAAATAATATATGAGGTGAATAGGGAGCCTACATCCTGGGAACAAATTTTTACCCCTCACACATCAGATAGAGCTCTAATCTCTAGGCTATATAAAGAGCTGAACAGGATAAGCACCAAAACAACCAAATAATCCAATCAATAAATGGGCCAAGGACCTGAACAGACACTTCTCAGAAGAGGACATACAATCAATCAACAAATATATGAAAAAATGCTCATCATCTCTAGCAATCAGAGAAATGCAAATTAAAACTGCTCTAAGATACCATCTCACTCCAGTAAGAGTGGCAGCCATTATGAAGACAATGAACAACAAGTGCTGGCGAGGATGTGGGGAAAAAGGTACACTCATACACTGCTGGTGGGACTGCAAATTTGTGCAGCCAATTTGGAAAGTAGAATGGAGATTTCTTGGAAAACTGGAAATGGGACCACCATTTGAGCCAGCTATTCCTCTTCTCGGACTATACCCAAAGTACCTAAAAACAGCATATTACAGGGACACAGCCATATCAATGTTTATAGCATGACAATTCACAATAGTTAAACTGTGGAGCCAACCTAGATGTCCTTCAGTGGATGAATGGATAAAAAATATGTGGCATTTATACACAATGGAATATTACTTCAGCAATAAAAAATAATAAGATCATGGCCTTTGCAGGAAAATGGATGTCATTAGAGCAGATTATGCTAATGAAGTTAGCCAATCCCCTCCCCAAAAATGCTGAATGTCTTCTCTGATATAAGGGGGGTGACTCAAAATGGGGTTGTGAGGGAGAGCAAGGGAGAAAGACTAACTCTAGATAGGGAATAGGGGTGGGAGGAAAAGGGAGGGAGAAGGGGAATAGCATGGTTGGTGAAAGGAGACTCTCGTCATTATATAAAATACATGTATGAAGATGTGAATTTGGTGTCAACATACTTATATACAATCAGAGATATGATAAATTAATGTATAATGGTGTATTAATAATTGTAATGCAAAATAAATAAATAAAATCATTAAAAAAAGAAAGTTGGGGCCAAAAAATAAATAAATAAATATACACATACGCGCACACACACACTAAGAAGTGTCTGTTACATCACATTTTTATTCAATATAAAATTGAATGTGTGATTAGGCTCCAACTTCCTTAAAAAGACTCAATATTTTATTCAATTTATTTATTTTATTCAATATAAAAATTCAATATAAAAATTATAAAAATGTGATGTAACAGACACTTCTTAGAAGAGGATATACAATAGACCATTTATTGATTCTTGATTTTACTTCTTAAAAAAAAAAAAAAAGTCATAGACTGGCAGATTGGGTTCAAATGGAAGACCCAACAATATGTTATCTCCAAGAGACTCACCTCATAGGCAAAGACATTCAGAGACTAAGGGTAAAAGGATGGGAAAAAAAAATACATCACTCACATGGATCTTGTAAACAAGCAGGGGTTTCTATCCTTATATCAGATAAAGTGGACTTCAAGCTAAAGTTAATCAGAAGGGACAAAGAAGGACATTTCATGCTGATTAAAGGAATTATATACCAATAGAACATAGCAATCATAAATATTTATGCTCCAAATAATGGAGCATCTATCTATGTACATCAAACAAACCCTTCTCAATTTCGAGATTCAAATAGATCACAACATAATAATACTGGGTGACTTTAAGACACCTCTCTCGCTACTGGATAAATCTTTCAAATAAAAACTAAACAGACTATGGGACTGAAAACTACAATCAATACTTTAGACTTAAGAAACATACATAGACTATTTCCTCCATCAAGGACTGTATACACTTTCTACTTAGCAGCACATGGATCTTTCTCTAAAATAGACTTTATCTTAGGCCACAGAGCAACTTATAGCAAATAAAAAATACTAGAAATAATCCCTTGCATTTCTCAAATCGTAATGGAATGAAATTAGAAATCAATGATAAAACAAAAAATAGAAGCTGCTCCAACACCTGGAGACTAAATAATACGTTATTGAATGACCAATGGATAGCTGAAGAAATCAGGCATGAAATATAAAGCCAAAACCAAATCAAAACAAAACAAAACACAAAAACAACTTAAGTGAGAATAGGGATACAACATATCAAAATCTCTGGGATGCTATGAAGGCACTTCTAAGAGAGAAGTTCATTGCATTGAGTATATTCTTTAAAAGGATAGGATATTTAATTCGTTACTTTCTAACTTTTAAAAATATATTTTTTAGTTGTAGATGGACATAATACCTTTATTTATATGTTTTCATATGCTTAGGATCAAACCCAGTGCCTTACATGTGCTAGGTAAGTGTTCTACTACTGAGCTACAGCCCTAACCATCTCAAAGCCCTAGAAAAAGAACAAATCAACACCATAAGCAGTAGAAGACAGGAAATAATTATAATCAGAACTGAAATCAATGAACTTGAAACAACAACAACAAAAAAATTCAAAAAATAGACAAAACAAAAAGGTAGTTCTTTGAAAAAAATAAATAAAATTGACAAATTCTTAGCCAATGAAGAAAAACAAAAATGTCAAATTACTAAAATTCAAGATGAAAAAGAAAATATCACCATGGATACCACTGAAATTCAAAACACAATCAGAAACTACTTTGAGTTCTTTATATACCCTAGAGATTAGTGCTCTATCTGATGTGTGAGGGGTAAAAATTTGCTCCCAGGATGTAGGCTCTCTGTTCACCTCACAGATTGTTTCTTTTGCTGAAAAGAAACTTTTTAGTTTGATTCTATCCCATTTATTGATTCTTGGTTTTAATTCTTGCACTATAGGAGTCTTTTTAAGGAAGTTGGAGCCTAATCACACATGATGCAGATTAGGGCCTACTTTTTCTTCTATTAGTCACAGAGTCTCTGGTTTAATTCCTAGTTTTGTGCATGGTGAGAAATAGGGGTTTAATTTCATTTTGTTGCATATGGATTTCCTGTTTTCCCAGAACCATTTGTTGAAGATGCTATCTTTTCACCAGTGCATGGTTTTGGCACCTTTGTCTAATATAAGATAATTGTAATTTGTGGGTTAGTCTCTGTGTCCTCTATAAAGAACTCAAAAAGCTAAACACTGAAAAAATAAATAAATCAACAAATGAGCTAAGGATCTGAACAGACACTTCTCAGAAGAGGATATATAATCAGTCAATAAATATATGAAAAAATGTTCATCATCTCTAGCAATCAGAGAAATGCAAATCAAAACCACCTCAAGATATCATCTCACTCCAGTCAGAATGGCAGCTATTATGAAGACAAACAACAATAAGTGTTGGTGAGGATGTGGGGAAAAAGGTACACTAATAAATTGCTGGTGGGACTGCAAATTGGTGCAACCAATTTGGAAAGCAATATGGAGATTCCTTGGAAAACTGGGTATGGAACCACTATTTGTCCCAGCTATTCCTCTCCTTGGACTATACCCAAAGGACTTAAAAACAGCATACTACAGCTACATCTATGTTTATAGCATGACAATTCACAATAGTTAAACTGTGGAGCCAACCTAGATGTCCTTCAGTGGATGAATGGATAAAAAAAAATGTGGCATATATACACAATGGAATTTTACTCAGCATTAAAAAAGAACAAAACCATGGCATTTGCAGGTAAACTGATGGCATTGGAGAAGATAATGCTAAGTGAAGGCAGTCAATCCCCCAAAAAACAAATACCGAATATTTTCTCTGATATAAGGAGGTTGACTCATTGTAATTTTGTGGGATAGTTTCTGTGGGGTAGGGAGGGAGAGCATGGGAGGAAAAATGAATTCTAGATAGGGAAGAGGGGTGGGAGAGAAAGAGAGTAGGTAGGGGATTAGCAAGGGTGGTAGAATGTGATGGATATCATTATACAAAGTACATGTATGATTTTTTAAATTTTTTTTAAAATTTTTATTATTGGTTCAAAACATTACATATTTCTTGACATATCATATTTCATACATTTGATTCAAGTGGGTTATGAACTCCCATTTTTACCCCAAATACAGATTGCAGAATCACATCGGTTACACATCCACTTTTTTACATATTGCCATACTAGTGTATGTTGTATTCTGCTGCCTTTCCTATCCTCTACTATCCCCCCTTCCCTCCCCTCCCCTTCCATCTTCTCTCTCTACCCCATCTACTGTAATTCATTTCTCCCCCTTGTTTTTTTCCCTTTCCCCTCACTTCCTCTTATATGTAATTTTGTATAACAATGAGGGTCTCCTTCCATTTCCATGCAATTTCCCTTTTCTCTCCCTTTCTCTCCCACCTCTCGTCCCTGTTTAATGTTAATCTTCTTCTCATTCTCTTCCTCCCTGCTCTGTTCTTAGTTATTCTCCTTATATCAAAAAAGACATTTGGCATTTGTTTTTTAGGGATTGGCCAGCTTCACTTAGCATAATCTGCTCTAATGCCATCCATTTCCCTGCAAATTCCATGATTTTGTCATTTTTTAGTGCAGAGTAATACTCCATTGTATACTTTCTATGTATGGCTAGATGATATATCCCTTAATTTTACATGTTTCTGAATTTTCTATAAAAAGAATCAAACCACTTGTAGTCATTTGCAATGTTAAGTGGTTCTCATATGTCAATTTGTATTGCTGTAATTTTTCATTTTTACTGAGCATGACATGATATGTAAATACAGCACAGTTCTGTTCTCTAAAAAAAAGTACATGTATGAAGACTTGAATTGAGTGTCAACATACTTTATATACAAACAGATACAAAAATTGTGGTATATATGTGTATTAAGAATTGTAATGCAAAAAAAATATAGCATTACCTTAGATTAGGTAGTGGGAAGTGAAAGGAGGGGAAGGCAGGGGACGTGGTGATAAGAAAGATAGTAGAATGAAACAGACATTATTACTTTATGTATGTAACTGTATGACCAAGGTGATTCTACAATATGTACACTCAGAAAAATGAGAAATTATATCCCATCTATGCATGATATGTCAAAGTATATATAAGTGCATTCTACTGTCATGTATAACTAATTAAAACAAATAAAAAATAAAAAACTACTTTGAAAGTTTATACTCCAATAAATAGAAAATTATGAAGAATCAGCAAATTTCTAGACACATATGACCTACCCACATTGAATCGGGAAGACATAGAAAATTTAAATAGATTAATTTTAAGCAATGAAATTGAAGACACCATCAAAAGCTACCAAAAAAAAAAAAAAAAGCCCATGACCAGACAGATTCTCAGCCGAATTCCACCAGACCTTCAAAGAAGAATTAATACCAATACTCCTCAGAATATTCCATGAAATAGAAAAGGAGGAAACTCTTCCAAACTCATTTTGTGAGGCTAATATCACTCTAATACCAAAGCTAGACAAAGACACATTAAGGAAAGCAAATTTCAGAACAATGTACCTGAGCATAGATGCAAAAATTTCCAATAAAATTATGGAAAATCACATAAAAAACATTAAAAAGGTGGTGCACCATGATCAAGTGTGGCTCATTCTGGAGATGCTAGCCTGGTTCAGTATATGGAAAGCAGTAAATGCAATTCACATCAATTGACTCATGGACAAGAATCACATGGTTATCTCAGTAGATTGCAGAAAAAGCATTTGACAAAATTCAGCATACATTCAAAACACTGGAAAAACTAGGGATAGTAGGAACATACCTCAACATTGTAAAACCTACATATGCTAAACCCCAAACCAACATCATTCTAAGTGGAGAAAAAATGAAAGCATTCCGTCTAAAAACTGGAGCAAGACAGAATGCCCTCTTTCATATTCCTATTCAACATAGTTGTGCAAACCCTAGCCAGAGCAATTAGACAAAAGAAAGAAATTAAAGGAATATGAATAGGAAAGAAGAGCTCAAACTATCCCTATTTGCTGATGACATGATTCTGTATTTAGAAGACCCCAAAAACTCTATCAGAAAACTTCTAGAACTCAGCAAAGTAGCAGGGTATAAAATTAACATTGATAAATTTATTGTGTTCCTAAACACCAATTATGAATCAGCTGAAAGAGAAATCAGGAAAAATATCTCATTTGCATTAGCTTCAAAAAAAAAAAAAAAGTATTTGGGAATCAATCTAACAAAGGAGGTGAAACACCTCCACAGTGAAAACTATAGAACACTAAAGAAAAAAATTGAAGAAGACCTTAGAGGATGTAAAGATCTCCCACATTCTTGGATAGGCAGATTTAATATTGTCAAAATGGCCATAATACCAAAAGTGCTTATACAGATTTGATGCAATTCCTATTAAAATTTCAGTGATGTTCTTCATTGATACAGAAAAAGCAGTCATGAAATTCATTTAGAAAAATAAGGGGCTGAGAATAGGCAAAGCAATCCTCAGAGAGAAACATGAAGCAGGAGAAATTACAATATCAGATCTTAAGTTATACTACAGAATTCTAATAACAAAAACAGTATGGTGTTGGCACAAAAACAGACTTGAAGATCAGTGGAACAGATTAGAAGACACAGACTCATACCTACATAAATATGCTTGTGTCATACTAGACAAAGGCATCATAAACATACATGGAGAAGATAACCTCTTCAACAAGTGGTGTTGGGAAAACATGAAATCCATATGTAACAGAATGAAATTAGACCCCTATCTCTCATCCTGCACAAACTCAATTGAAAGTGGATCAAGGACTTAGGCAATAGACCAGAGACTCTGTGTGTACTAGAAGAAAATGTAGGCCCAACTCTCCACCATATTGGCTTGGGAACCAACTTCCTCAGTAAGACTTCTGAAGCACAAGAATTAAAATAAAGAATCAATAAATGGGATGGTATCAAACTAAAATGCTTCCTTAGAGCAAAGGAAGCATCAAGAATGTGAATAGAGAGTCTACAAAATGGGAGAGCATTAATCTTGAGGATGTATAAAGAACTCAAAAGACTTAATACCAAAAAAACTCACCAAACAACCCAATCAATAAATGGCTAAGGAACTGAACAGGAACTTTACAGAAGAAATACAAAGGTCAAAATAATATGAAAAAATGTTGAACATCTCTAGCAACTAGAGAAAAGCAAATCAAAACTACGTTGAGATTCCATGTTACCGCTGTCAGATTTGCAATTTTTAAGAATTTAAGTAACAATATATGTTGGCAAGGATGTGGGGAAAAGGTTCACTTGTACATTGCTGGTGGGACTGCAAATTGGTACAACCACTGTGGAAAGCTGTATGGAGATTCCTCAGAAAACTTGGAATGGAACCACCATTTGACCCAGCTATCCCACCCCTTGGTTTATACCCAAAGGACTTAAAAATCGGCATGCTACAGTAATGCTTCAATGTTTATAGCACTTCAATTCACAATATCAAAACAGACATGAATTTTCAAAATAGTTTCTAATTATCTTCTGAATTTTAGACATGTCTGTTTTGATATTTCCTTCTTCATCTTGTATTTTAGCAATTTGAGTTTTCTCTCTTTTTCTCTTTGTTACCATATGGGATTTATCTATTTTAATTATTTTTCAAAAAACCAACTTATCTGCTTTTTCAGTTGTTTCTTTTGTTTCAATTTCATTGATTTCAGCTCTGATTTTAATTATTTTCTGTCTTCTACTGCTTTTGTTATTGATTTGTTCTTTATCTAGAGCTTTGAGATGTAGTGTTAGGTCATTTATTTGCTGACTTTTTAATTCTTTTAATGAATGCCGTCAGTGCAATAAACTTTCCACTTAGTATTGCCTTCATAGTGTCCCAGAGATGTTGATATGTTGTATCAGTGTTCTCATTTACCTCGAAGAATATTTGTATTTCATCTATGATTTCTTCTCCTATCCATTCATCATTCAATAATGTATTATTTAGTCTCCATTTGTTACAGTAGCTTGTATTTTTTATTTTATCATTGATTTCTAATTTCATTCCATTGGGGTCTGATAGAATGCAGGGTATTATCTCTCTCTCTCTCTCTCTCTCTTTTTTCTTTGATTTACTAAGAATTGCTTTGTGACATAAGATATGGTCTGTTTTAGAGAAGGAGTCATGTCCTGCTGAGAAAAAGTATATTTGCTTGTTGATGGATGAAATATCTTATATATTTCTGTTAAATGTAAATTGTTGATTATATTATTTATTTCTATTGTTTCCTTATTTAGCTTTTATTTGGAAGATCTGTCCAGTAGTGAGAGATGTGTGTTAAAGTCACTCAGTATTATTGTACTATTTAACTCTTGAAATTGAGAAGGGTTTGTTTGATATATATGGGTAGATGCTCCATTGTTTGGGGCATAAATGTTTACAATTGTTGTGTCCTCCTTATATATACTTCCCTTGAGAAATATGAAATGTCCTTCTTTGTCTCTTCTGATTAACTTTGGTTTGAAGCCTACTTTATCTGAGATGAGAATGGAAACCCCTTCTTGTTTACGCAATCCATGTGAGTAAGAAGTGTTTTCCCATCCTTTCACCTTCAGCCTGTGGATGTCTTTGTCCATGAGGTGAGTCTCTTGAAGACAGCTGGGTTGTTGGGTCTTGCTTTTAATCTAATCTGCCAATCTATGCCTTTTGATTGATGAGTTTAGGCCATTAACATTCAAGGTTATTATTGAGATGTGATTTGTGTTCCCTGTCTTTTGATTTATTTCTGGTTTTTTATTTGTCTTAGCTTCTCATTTGGTTGAAAGTTCCTTTAGTGTCAATCCTCCCTTTGCTGGTTTTCACTTTTTTTTTTTTCCCACTTCATCCTCGTGCAACATTTTGTTGAGAATGCTCTGTAGTGTAGGCTTTCTACTTGTGAATTCTTTTAATTTTTGTTTATCATGGAAGGTTTTAAATTCATCTTCAAATCTGAAACTTAATTTTGCTGGATATAAAATTCTTGATTGCCATCCATTTTCTTATAGAGCTTGAAATATTTATTCCAGGACCTCCTAGCTTTGAGGGTCTGGAATAAGAAATCAGTTTAGATCCGAATTGGTTTCCCCCTGTATGTAATTTAATTTTTTTTTGTCTCACAGCCTCTAAGATTTTATCTTTATTCTCTGTTAGTCATTCTCATTATAATGTGTCTTAGTGTGGGTCTGCTGTAATTTTGTAAATTTGGAGTCCTGTAAGCCTCTTCTATTTGATTTTTCCATTCCATTCTTTAGATTTGAGAAAATTTTTGCTATTATATCATTGAAAAGATTGTGCATTCCTTTGGTTTATATCTCTGCTCCTTCATCTATTCCAATAACTCTTAAATTTGGTCTTTTCATGTTATCCCATAATTCTTGGATGTTCTGTTCATGGTTTCTTACCATCTTCTCTGCATGGTCAACTCTACTTTCAAGGTTATATATTTTGTCTTCATTATCTGAAGTTCTGTCTTCCAAGTGGTCTATTCTGTTGGTGATGTTTTCTATTGAATTTATAATTTGGTTTACTGATTCCTTCAATTTGAGGATTTCTGTTTTATTTATTTCATGATCTCTAACTCTATTGAAGTGTTCTTTCAGTTCCTATATTTTTTCTTTGATTTCACTTCTTATACTACCCTTTACTTCACATATTAATTTATGTACAAACTGAACTCCTTCTTGGACATTTCTTCTACTGTGTTATCAGTGGCTTCTGTCGTTGAAACATCTTGGCTTGTTTGGGGTGCTTTATTCCCTGTTTTTTTCATGTTGTTAGTTTGTTTTCCCATGTAGAAGTATAGGTCTAAGGTAGCGTAAATTCTACCCTGTAGATCTATAGTGACCCTGAAGGTTTCTAGTGTTTTAATGGTGAGACCAATATCAGCAGCACCCAGCATACATGATCGCGATATATAGCCTTAATCCTACTAGCTCCCACTACTGCTTTATCGTATTAAATCAAAGTGATGAGTTCAATATCTTTAGTACAAACAGAAAATTTGTTAAAATGCTTTACAATTTCAAATGGTAGATGAGAACAGAGGTAGGGTAATATGTGATATTCACGAGTGAGGAAGAGAAAAGCTAGAAGTGAAAATTTACAGGAGGAGTGGAAGAAGAGCCTATAGAGACTGGCTGTTGGTTGGAGAAACATTGGGAAAAAAAATCCAAGAAAATAGACAAGAGAGAGGAAGACTAAGAACAAAGAGAAAAAATTAAAGACATAAGAATACAACAAAAATGCAAAACACCATTCATATATCATTGTCCTCCACACACTGATGCATAAAAAACATCCTATTCCAAATATGGTAGAGAAATTAGTGAATCAAAAAATAAAATAAAATAAATCTTGCTGGAAAGTCAACTGTCTTCGTCAGTGTTCAACAGTTTCTCAGCCCTGTCTCTGATGTCTTTTGGGATCACCAAACCCAGATCAGCCCTTGCAAACCCAGTCTCTATCCCACTGATTTGGGCTTCAGTTACCTCAGGCTTGGCTACGCTGCAGTCCCAAGATCTCATTGCTGTTCCTACTTGCAGAAAGACCACTAGGGATACACTTGTGCAAAAGAACAACCCCAAGATGCAGTAGCAAGACAAGGGCCACCAGCCCTCTCAGCAGGAAGACCCCAGGCTCCTCCAAACCTGCAGGCACCCCCACACTGGACATGCAGGTCCTGGCTGGAGTCCCCAGACAGAGGCTCTTGTGGTGGTAAACCTGCTTGTTCCGGGGCCCCAGGCCCTGGCTGTCCCAAAATGGGTGTAGCCATGTGCAGCCAAACCTGGAGTCTCCCCCAAATCAGTCCTCTTTGCTGTGGTAGCAGTGGTAGTGGCAATGGTTGCTGGTAGCAGGCAGCAGGGTCAGTAGCAGTGGTGGCTGCTGTGGCAGCTGCAGCTGTGGAGGCAGCGTCACCAGGCGATCTCAGGGGGTGAGCAGCAGTGTCGGCTTCAGTTGCATCCAGGGCAGAGGTGTCTTCTGTGTCAGCAGCACCCAGAAAGAAGACCTCCAGGCAACCTCAGGCTGGCAGCAGTGGAATCAGAGGCGGCAGCAATGGTCGTAGTGGTGCAGGTGGCAGTTGAGTGACAGGAGATTTTGAGGGCATTGATTGTAACAGTATTGTTCACTACTGTCTAGAAGAATGTCAAGAAAATAGCATGAATTCAATAAATATTTTAAATGAGTGTTGGATAAAATTCTCTTTAAGGATAAGAGCTATAAGCAGTATCTAATACATTTTTTTCCAGAAGGATATTGATACTCAGTTGAAAAGGATATAACTTGTTGGAGAGAACATAAATTATGTTGTTGCTCCATAGGAAGAGAAAATCAAGGCTGTAACCGAGTGATGGGTTCCTGAGTGGGAGAGAGACAGGATAGGCATTTCATTCATTTCATTTCCTTCACTTAGTGAAGTGAATGACAGTAATAGTCCAGAGAGCTTGGAGTAGGCAGTCCCAAGAGAGAAAGTGGCCTGGGGTTTTCCAAGGTGAGTTTCTGCATTTGGTCTGGAAACGTCTCTCCTCATGTGTTAAGCATTTGGGGTGGTTACTAGGTTTTCCCTCCATGGCTTAGTGTACCTGTGCTGACTTTGCCACGTTAGAAAATTTCCTATTGGCACCTAAGCAGAACCACCCTGAGGGATGTCAAAACTGCAGTGTAAATGATATTACAGTGAACTGGGG
Source organism: Marmota flaviventris (assembly GCF_047511675.1). Classification (NCBI taxonomy): domain Eukaryota; kingdom Metazoa; phylum Chordata; class Mammalia; order Rodentia; family Sciuridae; genus Marmota; species Marmota flaviventris. Next base: position 89,873,109 of record NC_092504.1, read on the forward strand.
TCACCCAAAGGACAGAGCCTCAGTGCTGTGTGTGTGTGTTCCAAGCCTGGAAAGTCCCTTAAGTTGGTCATACCCTGTTCTTTAGTTTAGTTTTTTTTTTTTTTTTTTTTTAAATATTTTTTCTAGTTGTAGATGGACCTTTATTTTACTTATTTATTTTTATGTGGTGCTGAGGATCTAACCCAGTGCTTCACACATGCTAGGCAAGTGCTGTACCACTGAGCCAGAACCTCAGCCCTTTTTTAGTTTTAATAAGATAGTAACTGGTCATGAAGGTTGCAGCTTACATGTGATTTTTTTCATCACACTGAGTAGTGTGATCTTTTGTCACTGGAGATGGACTGAGCCCTATTGTCCCCGGTCTCCATGCTTATATCTGCCTATCTGTGTAGTCTTAACAATAATTATTTTTTTCTGTTAGTAAAAATTTTTTCTTGAGGTGTAATTTGCATACTATTCAACTTGCCCATTAAAATATAAAATTCACTGGTTTTTAGTATCTGAACAGATTTGTACATTTATCACCACAGTCAATTTTAGGACATTTTTATCACCCCTAGTAAGAATCCTACAACCAGTAGCATTTATTCCCCCTTTTTTCAACCTCTTTGGCCTGAGACCACCACTGATCTTTTTACATCTATAGATTTGCCTATGCTGGACAGTTCATATAAATGGAATTCTATAATATGTGGTCTTTGTGACTGGTTTCTTTCACCTGGCTTACTTAAGTTTTTGAGGACAGCCATGTTTTATCTTGTACTGGTGTTTCATTTTACAGCCAAGTGATATTCCGCTGTATGGTTACATTGCATAACTTTGTTTACATTTTGTTTATCCAGCAATTTATTAATGGAACAGTTGGGTTCTACTTTTTGACATTTATACATGATACTGCTTTGGCACACCTGTACAAGTTGTATGTGGCAATATGATTTTATTTCTTGTGAGTACATGTCTAGGGTTGGATTGCTTAGTCATGTAGTATTTCTATGTTTAATATTTTGAGGGACTGCTGTTCTGAGAAGTCACTGTACGGTTTGACATTTCCATCAGCAAATGTATGAGGATTCCAGTGTCTCCAGTTCCTCACAGTGCTTGTTATTGTCTGTTGTTTTTAGGTATCTTTGTGGAATAGTGATATCTCATTGTGGCTTTGATTTGCATTTCCATGGTGGCTAATTATATTGTCATCTAATGTGCTTATTGGCCATTTTTATATCTTCTTTGAGAAAAGTCTTTTTAGATCTTTTAAAGCCTCAGTAATTTTATGCCCTTTTTGTTCCTGAAGGAAAAGAAAAGTTGGGAAAACTTCAGGCTATAATCAGTGCATTTCACTTTTTTTCCCCCCCCAAAGGCAACTGCTTCATGGTATCTGTAGGCAACTCTTCCATACTGGATTGCCACCTTCTCAGAGGACTTTCTTGAAGTAGACACTCCTTCCCTTTCTCTCTGATCTTTTTTTTTTTTTAATTTTTTTTTATTGGTTGTTCAAAACATTACAAAGCTCTTGACATATCATATTTCATACATTAGATTCAAGTGGGTTATGAACTCCCATTTTTACCCTAAATACAGATTGTAGAATCACATCGGTTACACATCCACATTTTTACATAATGCCATATTAGTAACTGTTGTATTCTGCTACCTTTCCTATCCTCTACTCTCCCCCCTCCCCTCCCCTCCCATCTTCTCTCTCTACCCCATCTACTGTAATTCATTTCTCTCCTTGTTTTTTTTCCCATTCCCCTCACAACCTCTTATATGTAATTTTGTATAACAATGAGGGTCTCCTTCCATTTCCATGCAATTTCCATTTTCTCTCCCTTTCCCTCCCACCTCATGTCTCTGTTTAATGTTAATCTTTTCCTCCTGCTCTTCCTCCCTGCTCTGTTCTTAGTTGCTCTCATTATATCAAAGAAGACATTTAGCATTTGTTTTTTAGGGATTGGCTAGCTTCATTTAGCATAATCTGCTCTAATGCCATCCATTTCCCTGCAAATTCCAAGACTTTGTCATTTTTTAGTGCAGAGTAATACTCCATTGTGTATAAATGCCACGTTTTTTTTTTATCCATTCATCTATTGAAGGGCATCTGGGTTGGTTCCACAGTCTAGCTATTGTGAATTGTGCTGCTATGAACATCGATGTGGCAGTATCCCTGTAGTACGCTTTTTTAAGGTCTTCAGGGAATAGTTCGAGAAGGGCAATAGCTGGGTTAAATGGTGGTTCCATTCCCAGCTTTCCCAGGAATTTCCATACTGCTTTCCAAATTGGCCACACCAATTTGCAGTCCCACCAGCAATGTACAAGAGTACCCTTTTCCCCACATCCTCGCCAGCACTTGTTGTTGTTTGACTTCATAATGGCTGCCAATCTTACTGGAGTGAGATGGTGTCTTAGGGTGGTTTTGATTTGCATTTCTCTCTGGTTTTATTATTTTTGTATAATACTCTCCTAAATAAGTTTTTCTGGTTTGCATTCTCCTCTTGTTGGGTGTAAGCTCCATTAGGAGAGGGATCTTTTTTCCTTGGCACACTAATTGGACCTCAGCAAATACTGGTTGAATGAATGAATAAATGAATAAATGAATGTGTGGGAAGACGAGGCTCTGGAGTCCACCACTCATCCGTTACTTGGGAGATATTTAGTTTCCTTAGGTTTAACATCTTTATATGAGTACCTGTGTCATTGGATGGCTGTAAGGATTAAATTAATTGGTGTATGGGAAATATTGCACATCATGCCCATCCTATAAAGAAAACAAGGGCTGGCAGTTTATTTCTTCCTGTTTTTTGGCATAACTGTATGGTTGCAAGGAGTGTGTGTTTATCTGTTATGGATGCAAGTGAACCATTTTTAAAAAAATTTTTTTTCCAGGGAATGCAGAGAGCAACTAATGTCACCTATCAAGCTCACCATGTCAGCAGAAACAAGAGAGGTCAGGTGGTGGGGACCAGAGGTGGCTTTCGTGGTTGTACAGTTTGGCTAACAGGTATGGTCAAGAGAGAAACCAGTTTATTTTAAAAGCAGTGCTTATCAATAGTTTTGGATTAGGAGTAGACATAGTTCTTGTCTTTGGAGCAGGAACAATGTGTAGTGGACATAGTTGCAGCAGCAGCATCATCATCATCATCATCATCATCATAATAATAAATGTTTTGTTAATTCCTTTTGTTCTTTTGTAGTATTGCTGTTAAATAAGGGGGAAATAGCAGAATGCATCTTAAAACCACCTCTTAATAGAAACCACACCAAAATCTCTAAGCTGAGTACAAATAAGGTCTGGTTCTGCTTCAAGGAGCTAACAGTGTTAATTGTATGGAGAGAAAGAATGACTAATAAAGAATTTCAAATTATCAGTTTCTATCTTGCAGCTTGTGTGGCAAGCTCACGGTTTCTTGTGTTGATTATCTCTTTGGGCTTAGCCATAGTAGGGTGGCTAGAGGGTAAATTGATTTTAGGAAAATAGTTTTAAAAATGATGCTCCTCAAAAAAATGTTAATTGCATATATGAATATGCCATGTTTCTGTGTAATTAATAATAATTATAATAATATATAATGTAATATTATTATTATATTATTACAGTTACAAAAATGAATCCTTTCACATGTAGGAACTGTATTAAAAATGTTGCCAATTGTCCACTAAAACTTTGTATCGATTGACTACCACCAAGAGTATGGGAGAGGGTCCATTTTCCAGTATCTTTGTCAACACTATCTTTACCAGTCTTTAAAAATTTGTGCTAAAAATAATTAAATAAATAAAAAGTTGTGCTGATTGTTAAAAGCAACATTTTAAAAATATTACATGTTGTAGACAGATGTTTGTTTTTCTGTGAAAGAAAACAGCACTCTTGAATTTTACCTGTCCCCTCATTCTTAAATTGATCTAGATTGTTGTAAAATTGTTGCTTTTAAATTGCCTAGGTTTGTAACACTTACATTTTGGAGGGGGGGGGGGTACTTTTTATTTTGGGTACTGGAGATTAAACTCAGGGCCTTTTTTTGTACTTTATTTTATTATTTAGAGATAGGATCTCATTGAGTTGCTTAGTGCCTTGCTATTCTTGAGGCTGGCTTTGAACTCTGGATCCTCCTTTCTCAGCCTCCAGAGCCTCTGGAATTATAGGCATGCACTACCCTGCCTGCCCACATTTTGTTTTAATATCTTCAATTTTTATACTTCTTTATATTTTTGTTGTATTTAATACTCAGGAACTCACCATCATTTCTTTTATTATGTCATGGTTGTTTGTGTGCCCTTTATTTGAATCAAGTCATGATAATTTGTATTTCATTGTTAAGTAGTTTTTGAAAGATGTCTTCTGTTGAGATCTGAATCCTGAGATTTTATGTTTGCAAGTGTCTGCTCATATTTTATGACAGCCTGACTGGGTAAAGTGTATATTCGAACCATACTTTTTCTTGAAATTATAAAAACAGTACTCTGCTGTCTTCTGGCATTTAATGTGTTTGTGAGGATGTATGAGGCTGTTCAGATTTTTCTTTCTGTTTAGGAACTTTACTGTTTCCATTTGATATTGGAAGAACTTTTTTTTAAAAAATTGATATATTAAATTTTTGGTAGTTATAGATGGACAGAATGCCTTTATGTTATTTGCTTATTTTTATGTGGTGCTGAGGATTGAACCCAGTGCCTCACGCATGCTAGTCAAGTGCTCCACCACTGAGCCCCAGCCCCAGAAGAACTATTTTTAGTACCAGGGATTGAGAGGGGCATTTAACCACTGATGCACATCCCCAGTCCTTTTTTTTTTTGTATTTTATTTAGAGACAGAGTCTCACTGAATGCAATTGCTTAGGGCCTCACTATCTCTTTGTTCCAGTTACTGTTGTGTAACAAATTATCCCACGCCTAGAGGTGTAGAACAGCAACCATTTTAATCTTCTTACCACTCTGAAGGTAGGGAGTTCAGGAGGGCACAGGAGCCCCTTTTACTGGGGCCTTGTCTGGTTGTGGTCATGCTAGATTGGGCCGTCGCTGAAGCCTGGACTGGATATCCAGGGGATTTAGTTGGCTGATGCTGTGTATCTGTTGGGAGCTTAGCTGTTGATACTGTCAATTGAAACATCTACCTCTGGAATTCTCCCAAATTCAGTGACCCCAGAGAAGCTGTACAGTTTTTTTCTGACCCACAACATCATTTCAGTTACATTCTTTCCACTAATGGTGTATCTTCAAGCCAGCCCAGATGCAAGAGTGGGGCATTAGATTGTGCCCTTGATGTGACCATGGCAGCATCATCCTTGGGAAATATAATCTGCTGTACTTGTTGAATATTTGATGAATAAAGCAGCCAGTGCTCTCTTGATCCTCTCAACATTGTCATCCTTTCTGGTATTATTTTTTTCAGTTAACCTTCTGTGCTACCATGATTTCTCTCAAGAGCATTGACACATTAAACTTCAGTATTTTATCTCTTACCTTATATTTTATCTCTTACCTTATAACTCCCTTGACTGTGAATTGTATAATTGTATACTTATCAAAATGTTAAAGTATTAGTGCATAAATGTGCTTTTTCCTTTATTATTATAGAGGAAAACGAGTTGAAATGAGGATATTCTTTTAAGAATATTATAAGTTGTACAAATACTTATAATTATTTGTATAAATTGTATAATACAAAAGAATATTATACATACACTTAAAAAATTTTTTTAGTTGTAGATGGACACAATACCTTTATTTTATTTTTGTAATTTTTATGTGGTGCCGGGGATCAAACCCAGTGCCTGACACATGCTAGGCAAACGCTCCATCACCAAGGTACAACCCTGGCCCTGTACATACACTTTTTATCATGGTAGTCTGTAATAGGTGATGATCCTGCAATATATAGCTAACTTTTAATATTTCACTTACTTTTGTCCTTTCTTTTTATTCCTTTATAAATAATTTGAGAATTTAACTTTTTAAATTGGTGGTATTTTAGTATTAATAAGAAGGCAAAGTATGAAAAACATACCCAATCATTTTAGAACTTATTGATGACTTCTAGGATACCTTTGGGCATAGAGATGTAATCAAAAACAAGTGTTTATTTACTAGGTAAATAATCTCAAATGAAAATATTGGGTAAGAATGTTCCTGAGAGACCTATGTGAATCATGAATACATTTAAGCCTGTTATTAAAATTCTTTGGTAGTTGCTGTTCTAACTTTACATATGGAATCTCTCTGGCTGTTTACTTTTAGGCTTGTCTGGGGCAGGGAAGACCACTGTGAGCATGGCTTTGGAGGAGTACTTGGTTTGCCATGGCATCCCATGCTACACTTTGGATGGTGACAATATTCGTCAAGGTCTTAATAAAAATCTTGGCTTTAGTCCTGAAGACAGAGAAGAGAATGTTCGGCGCATTGCAGAAGTTGCTAAGCTGTTTGCAGATGCTGGCTTAGTGTGTATCACCAGTTTTATATCACCCTATACTCAGGTTTGTGGATTTTGTGCCAATGCTATTCTGATTACATCAATTGAAAATGTGGTATTAGAGTACCTAACTGAAACAGTGACTTGTTCTTTGAGGTTAACTCCAAATTAAAATAACCTACACAGTTCTGTGCTGTGACTTTTCTGAGTAAATCCAGTTTTGGGAAAAGCTGCTGTTATAAAAACAGGTTTTTATAATCTAGAGTATAATAAAGTTATTGAACTTAAGCCCATGGCTAAATTATTTCAAGCTTGACGTTTCAGTTCAGTAAACCTATTGTGAACACTTGGCAGATGTCAGACACCAGGAAAAGTTCAGGTTTCTTAACACATGTCCTTTATGATGTCATTGATCTTGATTCTTTTTTCTCAGTTCCCGTCACACTCTGACTTTATAGAGACCTTAGCAACACCAAGTCACTTTTTGTATTTCTCTGAAAAAAGTCATGTTGTTCTTTATCTCAGGATTTTTGTTTCTCCCTGACTCAGAAGGCATTTCTCTCCTTCCTCTTGCCCATCTTTTCTTAGCCTCAGTTGAGTTCTCTTCAAAGTTTGAGACTCAGGTTAGGCATCTCCTCCTCATAAGCACTTTTCTTCCTCCCTCAGGCTTTGTTGGGCTCTGTCTTTTATGCCCTTGTTACTGTACTTTAACACATTACTTTACAATGTCCTAGTTCACTGGTGCTGCTTATAGTACCAGTAGCGATAATAATAGTAGCTAACATTTATTGAACACTTACTTTTTTTTCCCTTTGGTACAGGGATTGAACCCAGGGGTGCTTAACCATTGATCCATCTCCCCAGTCATTTTTTTACTTTGAGACAGGGTCTCCCTAAGTTGCTTAGGGCCTCTCTAAGTTGCTGAGGCTGGCTTTGAGCTTGTGATTTTCCTGCATCAACATCCCGAGTCTCTGGTATTACAGGTGTGTGTCACTGCATCCAACTATTGAACACTTACTTAAATATGCTGCTAACTGTTGTAAAGTGCTTTTATGTGAATTAACTCATGTAGTTCTCATCTTCAGTGAGGAAGGTATATGTGAGGAAACTAAGGTGTACATTGGCCAAAGTCACATGCTATACTGGTAAAGCAAGGATATACACTTGGACAGTGTGTCTCCAGGACCCGTGTTCTATCCACCATGCTATGTTGCCTCCAGATTCCACGGATTCCTTGAGTGTTAAGGTCTTCTTTATGTTTGGTCTTCTTTAACTTGGTACCAAAGCCAGATTCTTAGTGTTCGTTGAATGACAACCTATTGCCCTTAGAAAGCCCAGATGTCAAATACTAAGCAAATTTGTATAGCGATTCAAAGCAGAGTCTGTCATTGGAGTTGGACACAGGTGGTTTAGAATCTCACCTCTGCTGGTTGTTAACTGTTATGGCCTTGGCCAGTTCACTTAACTTTCTTAAGCTCCATTAATGCCTAATTAACGGTCTTTCTGAGGATTAGATAAATCAAGCACGAAAGTCCTCAGCAAAGTGTCTGGCATGTGACAAATATTCAACAATGTAATAAATAGTAATGGCACAATTCTAGTACTGTATTAGAAACACATTTTTTTTTAAGAGAGAGAGAGAGAGAGAGAGAATTTTGTAATATTTATTTTTCAGTCTTTCGGCAGACACAACATCTTTGTTTGTATGTGGTGCTGAGGATCGAACCCAGGCTGCACGCATGCCAGGCGAGCGCGCTACCGCTTGAGCCACATCCCCAGCCCAGAAACACATTTTAATGATCATGTAGACTTTTTTAAAACAAAATTTGACCTGTAAGAAGTGTCAGATTGTTAACCTCACAGGTTCAGTTAATTGAAGAATGGCAGAAGTCCTAAAGTGTTCCCTGAGGACTAACTATACTTTTTATTGTCCTGAAACCTTGGAATCAGTGTCAATCTGTCAGTTTAAAGTGTATCAGAAGAAATATGTAAACAGAACGAGTGTTATTTAGCATTTCTGAATCCTTGGGTATGAACAATTTTAAAGGAAACATAATCATAGTGAAGTTCTTGTACCTTCTGTGCATCTTTGCAACTCTTGGGACATTGGTAAAGTCAGTGAGACTTGCTTTGGAGAGCTACCAGCTGAGGCTAGGGTATCTAAAAGTCTTTGCTGATCTCCCTGCCTTGTGTTCATAGTGTGGATCAAAATCTTTGTTGTCCTCATTTGTAAAAGCTCTAAGAATGAGGTTGGAGTATGTTTAGGGTATGTCAAAATTCATAATATTTGGGTTGGACCGTGTAATATAGGTATGTATATTTTCCTGTCCAGTCATGATCAAATTTATGCATTCAGTAAATGTGTTTGGGGCATCTTGGTTCTAAACACAAACCTAATACTTCTAGTATTAATTATTAATAGCTCAATGAGTAAAGGCCTGAGAATGGTGAGACCAGCTGTAGCGCTGTAAAATCCACACCTCTTATCTTGATGGTGGTGGGAAGTCTCTGAAGAGTCTAATAGGATGATAAGACTTACATTAGCTGGTACCCTGGAAATAGTGCAGAGTGTGGCTTTGAGCATTGAGAATACTGATGAAAAGGATGTTCAAGTTGTTCCAGTGAGAGAAATGAGGTTGAATGGGGAGTGGGGAAATAGGGCAGATGGGGTTGGTGTGGCACATAGAGGTAATAATCTGAAGGACTTTTGACCCAGTGAATGTTGGGAGAGGTAAAGAATCAGACCAATTCAGGTTTAAGAGCGCATAGTGTTGTCATACCTTGGGCAGTGGAAGGAGGAATGCAGGTTTGGAAGAAAAGAGACTGGATTCATTGTTGGTCATATCAGTTTGAGGCGCCTGTGGGATATCCAGGTATTTAGGAAGAAGTTGATGTATGTTTAATTTCAGAAGAGAAGTCAGGGCTTGGGCTTCAGTGTTGGTGTATATGTTATTTTATTTTTTGGTGTATGTGTTCTTATTTATTATACTATGGAGGCAGCTGAGTAGAGTGCTCAAGGCCTGCTGAAGATGAGCAGCATGCTATGGTGGAGTGTGGGCAACCCTTGTGTTTAAGGGAAGCAGTGCATGCCTGATCTAATACCTCCAGAGGCTAAGTAAGGGAAGAGGGTCACAGGTTCAAGGCCCCCCTTCACAAGTTTCAAAATGAGAAGTAAGGGAAGGGCAAAGCGAGGGCTGGGAGCCAGACGGAATGTGCAGGGGAATGATTGGGGAGTCACAGTTAGGATTCTGTTGGGGTGACAGTGTGATATGAAGTCAGATTCCTGGCATTTTAAGCACTGAAAAGCAGCTGAGATGAAGGGAAACTTTTTGTATGATTTGTTAGTTTGTTTTAAATGGATGAGAGTGACTTCTGTAATGCTTGTGGGGAAAGCAGTAGAGAAGGGTAAGGCTGATGATTTCAGATGGAGTAGGGAGAATGCGTTGAACAGCATTCATGTCATCCTACAGGATGACATGAAAGGGGAGGGGATTTAGACTATGTGAAGGGTGGAGTGATGGGGAGGATAGATAAGATTGTTAGGATGTAGATACATTTGTATGACACACTTGACCAAGAGCTTTTGTGCCTGGGGATTTTCTTTTGAAAAAGAAAGTACTGTCATCTGGTCAGAATGGAGCAAATAGGCATGGTTTTTTCAGAGGGCTCAAAAGAAAGGTGGCATATGCTAAAATGTAGGAAAAGAATGGCGGAAGTTGAGGAACTAGCTTTGGAAATATGGGCACTGCAGTGTGGTTAATACAGAGTACAAATGTGGAGCTTGCACTTGAGAACAAAAGCCAAATGAAGCATCCTCAAGGTAGAGCTGGCTTTTAGTTAAGAGAGGGAAGAGGATGATGTTGACTTTCAAAGAAAAAAGTGTTCCAGTGGGGTGGAGAGTTTAGATAGAGCGATAAAGGTGGTTTCTAGAGGGTTGCTGGTTAGGAGCTGTACAGACAGATATGTTTTGGCAATGCTAGAGAGAGGCGGCTGCAAGGGCTGCATTTGGTGAAGGAGTAAGCCAGCATTGGGGTTCTGGATAGACTTCTTTTGTGAAGTCACTTTCATGCTAACCTGGGCTGAGGTTAAAGGTGATAACAGAGGCCAGATGACACCTGCATTCCAGCTGGACTTTGATTCAGGTTTCCAGTTGAATTTAGGTCAGAGTATTCATGGAACATCCATTGTTTCTCTTCTGGAACTTTCCAAGATGTTGGGTTTGCATTCATTAGGCTAATGAATATTAACCTAATAATGTCTTGGATTTGTTCATTTCAGTTTATATTTTTAAAATATAAATTAATTTTTCCTGATATATTTTCCACTAACTCAGTTGGAAAGCACTTTTACTTGTTGTTATATGGTACCCTTGATGTGTGTGATCACTTTTTGTTGTTTCTGTGCTTGTCGTGTTTTTTTAAAGGATCGAAACAATGCAAGGCAAATCCATGAGGGTGCAAGTTTACCCTTTTTTGAAGTCTTTGTTGATGCTCCTCTGCATGTCTGTGAACAGAGGGATGTCAAAGGACTCTACAAGAAAGCACGAGCGGGAGAAATTAAAGGCAAGTAATATTTTCTTCCCAGTTTCTCTTTGCTTAGATATTTTATGTTTCCACCTGTCTGATACTCTTTTCTCAGAGATTGGGAATATTCAAGTGAGTATTCAAATGACTTGGGGCTCCTTGAGGACAAAGGTGGGTCCATCTCATGGTTCTCTCTCCTAGGCCTAGCAGCAGTAGAGCACTGTGCACTTATTGTTGGTCATGTTGGAATCTTACTCACAAGACAGAGTTGCGACTTTGAGAGGTGGTGGAAGCCTACTTGGTAAAGTGAGGTGTCTAACATTAGATTACTTACTAGCTGCCACCACTTCTACAGTTTTTGTTTCAGTGAAAATGGAGGACTTAACAGAACTACTGGGAAAAATGCCTTATATAAGCATCTTGATTTTAAATTTTTTTCTTAAGTTGTTGATGGACTTTATTTATTTATTTAGCCGATAATCGAACCCAGTGCCTCATATGTGCTGGGCAAGTGCTCTACCACTAAGCCACAACCTCAGCCCCTATTATAAGTATCTTGATGGCAAGAAAAATAGCCTATTTTTATTTATCACAGTGCTTGGAATGGCCCACTATTCAATCTAAGTAGGACTAATATATATCACTGATTCTATCAACATATACACTCTTTGCTTTTTTAGGTTTCACGATCTGCTCCCAGAGTTTCAACTGTGGTGAACATTAGACATTGAAGGAAAAACTGAGGACCAGTTTCTACTGTTGCCTTTGATACCAGTCACTATTTATCTTATAGACATTCTTGACATTAGGGAAATAGGACATGCCAGCATAAAAAAAAAAAAAAAAAGATAGATTACTCATTGAGCATTGTTTAGGGATGAGTGATTCATGCAGGAAATTTTTGTTTGTCTTCCCAACAGGGGGTGTGGTAGCCTGGGACCATCATAGGATCTATCAGGAGCTCTGTGATTTTAGATTTTGGTATTCAGTTTCTGAACCTTAAAAGTGAAAATTAAACCAGAGGGAAAATAATTGTTATTCTGGGAATGCTTTACTAGATGAGACAAATTCTGCCTGCCTTGGTGACATCTCATTCTGTGAACAAGTCTGACGTGCTTCCTGTCAGTTCTACCATGGAGGCCCAGCTTCTTGACAAGGCCCGCTGCATATAATCCCTTCATCCACTAAGCTTCTTGACTCAGAACAGGCAGCTTGACTGGAATAGTGACAGTGGGAGGGAAACCAGTTTAGCCCGTAGCTCCATCACTCCAATGATGGCCAGTTTCACTTCAGCTCTTTGTATAGAGATTGGTCACAGAAAAGCCAAATGGTATGTACAGGACTCTGCAGTCTAAACCTTTTACTTCTCTTAATTGTAGTTGGTTTTGTTGTTTTTGCAAGGGTGGATTTGTGAGGGAGGTAGGTGTGTCTGGCTGGCTGGAGTAAACTAAACCAGTTGTGAGCAGGGACAACATCTTGAGCATTTTTGTATTTTAAAATTTTGTACAGTGTGTGGCCCAGTGTATAATACCTGTCACACACATTCACTTGTTGATTAAATGAAAAGCAGGCGGGAGAATGGGGTGTTCAATACATATTTCACTGCTTTCTATTTGTGGGGTATATGTTTGGTGCTTAGGAATGAAAAGATGATTAAGACCAAATTCAAAATGTCCTGGAGTCACTTGGGTTTGTATCTATAACTGGGGTGTTCATTTCAGTCTGTTTTATTTTTTCCTTTTGTTTTTAACTTTCCCAAGTATTGGCTGCATTCCTCAGAAAATGATCCTTAGGTTAACTTATTTGTGTGTATGTGTGTACTCATATATGCTGATTTATTTTAGGTTTGTCCTGTTGCTAGGGTTCCTGATTATAGCACTATTTAAAAAAAAAAATCATTTGCTTGTCAAAATGGTGTTTAACAATTTCCTGCCTGTAGTTTCAGAGCTGTGGTGGTAAACATTCAAGAACAGACAAGATCTCATACATTCAGTGGACCTCAGTCTTTACTAGACCTTTAAAGACATTTATTAGGCAGTGAATATATTCCTGTCATCCATTCCACATGTGAATTATGTCACGATTCCTACTCAAGTAGTTACTTATTATTGACTTAAATATAAGTGTTTTCCTCACAGCATGCATTTGTTGCAACTACCTAGCTAGCTGGGTGGAAAACTCCTGAATCTCTGCAGCATCAAGCCAAGTCTTTAACAAAGCTTTGCTAGCTTTGTTGCACATTGGCTTTACTTTGAGAAGTCTTATAACCAAGGGCTAAAGCTGGAGAAATCATGGGGTAGGACTCCAGTGAATCGCCACAGTTTCAGTCAGAACTTTACAACCAATGTTCTAACTGGAATTATTTTTCCTCCAGTTATTTTATTGTGACCCATCACTAAATACGGTTGGCAGATATTTTTTCTTGGATTCAAGACTTCAAATGATGCTTAGAAATATGAAATAGGAAAAAAAGAAATAAGTGTGCTATAGGGTTATAGTACATATTTTAGAACTCTTTGGCTAACTATACTTTTTAATAGGAATGATTTTAAATTTATATTTACCATTCTAACCTAAGATTGGCCTAAACTTTCCAAGTTAGGCAGGACTTGAACAACTTACGTTGGTGTAACATCAGGGTGTCAGGAGCCTAGCTTGGGCTCAGCTGACTTACTCTGGGGAACTGTTGTATATTCTTTTCTCTGCAGTTATGTAGAAACACACATACAACAGGGAAAATCTAGTTAATGGTTAATATCTCAATTGATACTATTCGACTGTGGAATCTATTTGGTGATATCATGGACTCATCATTTTTATTTATGTTTTACTTAAGCTAATGTTAATTCATGTTGCCTCAATACTTGCTATCTAATGGCAGAAGAATCCTGCAGAGCTTTGATTCTGCCAAGGATAATCCATGTGACTGTAATGGACAGATTGACTTAGTGTCAGTTTTTGCATTGAGAGGGAAAAGACTGTTCAGTTTGGTTGTATGTCTAGAGCTCAGGTACGATGGCCTGTATTCCTGTGGAGAGGGAAGCTCTGGGTTATCCAGTGGTATCGTTTCTTTATTTCTTCACAGTGTAGGCATTTACTTAAGAGGGAAAAAAAGAAAAAAGGTGACAGAACTATAGTTGATCCTCATTATTTGTGGGCTCTTTATTTGTGTATTTGCCTACTAAAAATATAAAACAATTTAAAAGATTGCCTACTTGATAAAAGTTATTTGTAACCCTCAACTCAATACCCCTGTAACTTTTGGGGTCACTTGTGGACAGGAGGACAGTGATGAACAGTGGGAATCACTTGATTGACATGTTTCCAGCCGAAGTCAACAAAGGTGACACTTGGCCTTCTTGTTTCAATTCAAACCTTAAATACATGTCTTTTTTGCACCTGATTTAATACCATGTGTGTGTTTTTTTTCATTTTAATGCTTTTTTTTTAAAATGATTTAGCTCTTTAAATTGTACCCTAGTGCCAAAAATGCTGTCTAGCACCTCTAAGGACAAGAAGACTGTGATGTTGCTCATGGTGGAAAATACACATGCTGAATAACTTGTGTATTATCCAGTATGTGTTAGGTAATTGCCATTCTCTTTCAGGCAGGAGTTTTAGTACACTCGGCTGTGAGTCCAATGTAAAGGAATTGATATGTTAAATAAAGTATCTTTTAAAAGAATAACACCCAAACAAAGTGAAAGAATTGACCAGTTGGCAAAATTGTGACCAGAGGCTGTCAGGAATCCAGTCTTGTAGTTTACTAAGGAGCAGTGGTTCAATATTTACTTATTTAGTATTTGTGACAACTTTGTTGAACATAATTAGACTGGATAATGATAATTGATTCTATGTGTTTATAGAAGAAATGGAAATTTAATTAGAACTCTTCTCCCAAGAAAGAAGTGTCAGTTCCATAATCCTGAACTGAGAAGGAACAGCATAAATATTAATTTCAAGTAGAAACTTGTACTGAAGAAACCAGCTATTTTAATTTCTACCTCCTCTATTATCTGATACCTTTTAAAGGTTTCACTGGAATCGATTCTGAATATGAAAAACCAGAAGCCCCTGAATTGGTGCTGAAAACAGACTCCTGTGATGTAAATGACTGTGTCCAGCAAGTTGTGGAACTTCTACAGGAACGGGTAAGAGACAGTGAAAAAAGAAAAACCAGAGAGAATTATATCCATCTTGTAACCCTCCCCCTCCAAGAACATGGTAATGTTAATATTGAACGATATTTGTATTTTAAATTCTTTAAGGGCCAACAGGTTTCTCTGTGTGTGTCATTGTGTTGGGTATTGTGGGGCATGCTTCATATGTACAATATATGAAATATTCTGGTTAAGTAAACTTCTGAAAACTTAGGAATAACATAATCTTTTATCAGTAATTTTACCACATCAATACCTAATAGCAGAAATCCAGCCATGATTATTCAGCCTTGCAACTTGGTATTATCGTGTTCAAGTTGAGGTACACAATATTGTTAACTTTCCCTAGACATTTAGGGAATGCCTGCATTTTCCCTGTGACAATTTGATAGGTATCCTTAGGGTTGAATTTTATCAAGGGATTCTGTGGAGGGTAAAGTTCCAGAACATAAGGACCCTTCTCTTGTAACTGGGCATATTGAAGCTTAAAGAGTCCTGATATTATCCAGGGTGCTCAAACCCACTAACAGGTGCATGGTTTCTTGACTCTGTTCTGTGTTTCTAGAAGTTTTTTTTCTTTTCCTTCTCCTTTTGCTCAGTCACACATTGATTAAAAGCCCATAACTATAGTTGGTCTTAGTCCTAGGGTCTGACAGTGCAGAGGTTAATCAGCTGTGTTTCCATTCTTGAGGGATTTACATTGTAGGGGACAGAAACAAAAAAAGATGATGTAACTCCTACAAAGTGTTAGAAACCATGATTTCAGTATGTCTGTGGTATCTTGGAGCCACGGAGGAATTACTATGGAAAAGCTTTCAGATCTTTCTCTTCTGCTCATTTTAAAAAGATACTTCTTCTGTTAGGTATGAAATTTTGAGTTGACAGTTTTGTTTTGTTCTTTTCTTTCTGTTCAGTATTTAAAGATGTTGCTCCATGGACCTTGTTTGCATTATTTCTGAGGAGAGTTTGATGTCTTGTCTTTGTTCGCTATAATTGTTCTCTTTTCCCCCGTCTGAACCAGGATTTTCTCTTAATTCTTTTTTCTTAGCAGTTTTGGTATGATATATCTAGGTCTTCTAGTATGTTTGGGTCTTTTTCTTCCAGCTTAGGGTTCTCTGACCTTCTTGGGTTGGTAAAGATTGTTCCAAAGTTTTAAGATGCTCTTTTTAAAAATTCTTTCCTATTAATAATTTAGTTTGATAATTTTAATTCACTTACTTTTAAGTTCCTGATTCTTCCCTGTATCTATTAATAGTGATATGTTTATGGAAGAAATTTTAAAACTCTGGTAATCATTAACAAACAAATTTGTCATCATTTGGCTCTCCTTTCCATGTAGTATACAGGGAAATTCTGTTGAAATTCTCCATCTTTTCATGCATGTTGTCCACTTTTCTACTAGATCACACAATCATGAATTATAATATTATATTTCAAATCCTAATGATGGTTTGAACATCTGGGTTGTTTCTGGACATGGCTTTGTTGATTGTGTTATCACTTGACAGTGTTTTTGTTTTTTTGGCCTTTTTGTGGTATCTTGTGATTTACTTTATTGAAAACTGGATATTGTGTCTACATGAATAGAAGAGATTTGAGAGAAATAATGTTTACTCCATGGGGACATCTCTTTTTCTGCTGTGCTTTTAATGTAGTGAATTGAATTAATTCAGTTGGTATTCAGTTGCCTTTCTCCTTATTTTATAGTTCCTCTTATTGTACCACAGGTTTCAAATTTTTCCAGGGGTGAGTTGCTTTACCTTGTACTGGTGTGGGGCCTGGACTGTTCTTGGGTTTTTCTCAGTGCAACTGGTCCAGATTTCTGCATCTTCTGCGTGCCCATTCCACAGAAGGTATCTCTTTCCCTACTCTGTTCCTCTTTCAACAGTAAACTGCTGTTGCTTATTTTTTTTAGTGCTAGGCTCATGGTAGGAAAACCACAGTGATGGTTCTAGGTCTCATGGTTCAGCTTCAGTCTTAGGTAGGACCTAAGTATCCTCTTAATGCCTTTGAGTCTTGAGGCAGGTTTTCCTCAGTGTCTGCCTCTTCCTGACATGGCAGTTAACTTCTTTGAACCTGGGATGTCCTGTGGGTGAGTTTCCTATTTGTCACATCACTAGCACGTTTTGTGTCTATTTACCTGGTTTGTATCAGTGCAGGATCTTGGGCCCAAGAGGATTTCTCCACCTCCTTTTCTTCAGCAGATCCTATTTGATTCTACCATTCCCCTAGATGGACTCTAGGAGTGGACCCTAGGAGAGCCTCTGCCCTTGTCCATTGACTTAAGGTTTTTGTGTATATGAGGGAAGGGTTTGGGAAATGGGCAGAGTTCTGTGACTGTACCACTGAGGAAGACTCTTAGTCTCCAGACTTGACTCTTGAGCTTTCTTCTGAGCACCTGTTTTTGGTCTTTTTATGACTGAATACAGAAACCTTTGTTCCCGGGGATCCCAGTTATACTCACCTGCCACACTACTCTATTCTCAGCCTTTAAAAACTTTGAACATATTTTAGCTGTTTTCTTCTTACCAGCCTTTATTCCTCCCGTGTTCTGGGAAACAGTTCGCACTTCTTGTCTTTTCTGGGTGGCCCTTGTCACTCGAGAGTAGCAGTTCAGCTCACCGTTTTAAGACCTTAGTTCTGTGATGGGCTCAAGAAAGTTTGTTTTTTTTAGATTAGCTGGCCTTTTCACTTGTTGGTAATGTTCTCCTGCGGCACTTCCACGTCTCATTTTCAGTGAATTTTTACACTACTGTTACTGTTGGTGCTTGTGTTAGCTTTGCATTACTGTAAGAAACCCCCTGAAAGTCAACTTAAAAAGAGAAGTTTATTTTGGTTGGTGGTTTCAGAGGTTTCAGTCCATGGTTGATTAGCCCTGTTGCTTTGAGTCTGTGATGAGGCAATGTATCATGGTGGGAATGAGTGGCAGAGGAAGCTGCTCAGCTCATGTTGGCCAGGAAGCAAAGAGAAAGAGGAGGGCTGGAGTCCCAGTGTTTTCAAGGACATGACCAGACTTCTGTCCACTAGGCCTCACATCTTAAAGGTTCCCCACCTCCCAATAGCACCACAGGGCTGAGGATCAAGCTTCCAACACTTGGGCCTTCAAGGGACATTTGTGATCTACACTATGGCAGTATTAATGATAGTTTTCATTTATATTGGAATAAAATCCTTGCTTAGACATGGATTATAATTTTCTGTCTTTTTCATTGAAACTTTCATTGTGATTCCAATATTTTTTTTTAATTTTGATTGTAGTTTTATTTGCTTTTTTGTACATTGAACTTAAGTTTTTTAACTTGAGTGTTATTATATCAAAGTTATAAAGTATCACATAAAGTTTTAAATTTCATTAGTTTTGTCTATTTTTATATCTAATTAAGGAATCTTAAGTGTTTTACAAAATCCCAGAAAAATGTGCATAGATAACTTTTTATATAATTTTATGGGGCTCATGAATCTCTGAGGCTGTTTTATGGCTAGAGATGATTTCAGATAACTCTGACATTTGTAAGTATTTTGACAGGTACTGAAGGTATCTCTCTTCTTTTCTGTTTTTATTCAATTTGTAATCACTTTTTTTAAGGCCCTTCTTAGAGTAGCATCCTTTGTGTTTAATGCTTTACCGACATACAGGCTTTTTTTTTTTTCCATTGTGTGGAAGAAGATGTTTTGTTGTTTTTATTTTAAAAACATTTTACTTTGAGAAAACGTTGCATTTCCTCTGTAAGTCTAAAAATAACAGAGAATTCCCATACATTCTTTACAAGTTGTGCTGATTTTTCCACTGATTTACTTTCCTGATTCAGAATTCAGGATATCATATTCAGAATTAAATTGATTCTTAACCATAGTTCTGTAAAGTGATGATGCAGACTCCTATGGTATGTGTCATGCACAGGATTTTACATCTTTTTTCTTTTTTCTTTTTTTTTCTCTAACAGTTAAAAATTGAGGGTAAGTGCTATGGTATGATGTTACCACACCTCCAGTTCTGTATGCCTTTTGGTATTTGCAGAATCATCTTTCTGTCATGTAGTCTGTTTCCCCCTTTCATTCTAAAACATTACCTGATTTTTCCCATTGTTTTTAGAATCAGGGTGACTTGTGTTCCAGGTTCTTCATAGTTTGGTACCAAGCTGCGTATTTTCTTATTTGCTGACCCTATGTCTTTCACTGTAGTATTTTCTGTTTCTCTGTGTCTTTGTGTCTGTTTCTCTCTCTCTGTTGCTTGTCTTAATCTCTGTAGTCCTAATTAATGCTTTCTTCCTAATTTGTTTGTGCCTAATTAATGAATATATGAATTGCCTTTGATTTTATACAGATATTAGTCTGTATTATGCCTGCTAGTTAGTATGATGATTGGGTAATTTTATTCAAAGTTTGAAAAAGAGTGATAGATCAATTAATATTTGCTGAGTACATATATAAGGTACATATATGCAGGGCATTGTTTTTTTTTTTTTTTTTTAAATAATGCATTCTGCTTATCAGAATCTGGGGAAGAGGTTTCTTTTCCTAGTTTAGCTTCCAACTACCTTTCACCTGAATTACTATGGTAGTTTCCAAAGTGATCTTTGTACTGAGTACTTTCTACGTGTTTTGTAATTTTATTCATGCAGTAAATTTATGAATATTTCAGAGAAGTTAAGACACTTGCTGATGACTGCAGAGTCACTTTCATATACTTTTACTTTTAGGACTCTTCTCATTACATTTTAGTACAATGTAATTAAATATGTATCCAGAAAGGGATTCTGGTTATATTTGTTTAGGACAGAGAAGATTTCAAATAGTTGAAAAATTATTTGTTTTTATCTTAAAAGTTGAGTAGTAACAAAAGAAGAAATACAAATGCTTCCATAGTATGATTGCTGTCTTTTGATGTCACTCTTCTTTGGGCCAAAAAATTTCAGTTACATGCTTTTCTAAGTAAGTGACTCACTTCCCATTGAAAGCATGTGAATATTTTTCTGTTGTTCTTGGTTGATTTTATTAATTTAAGAAATACTTAGTGGCTTATGTAGTTGACACTGTTTTAAATACTTGAGATGTGACTGTGAGTTAAGCAATAAAATTTCCTATCTTGTGTACCTTAAATTTGGGTTCTCACCACCACTGTTTTGTTTATAATGCATGGACTAGAATGACCGTAGAGAATTTTCCTTTTTTTGTAACATGATATAGAATTTCAAAATACAATTGAAAGAAACACACACACACACACACACACACACACCCCTACCTACATCTCCTTTGTTTCGCTCATAAAGTTGAATCTGTAGTGGGCATAGAGCACATGGAGAAACAAATGAATACTTGACACTCAGCTCAAAGTTCAGTTAGTTGGTGGGATTCTGGGAGTACATTTGCCCACTGCACCCGCACTGAAAATAACTTGGTGTAGTGAGTGTGTACTTTTCATAGCAAACTCTGTCCATCCAGGGTTAGCAAATTCATTTCAGCTTCATTTTTATCACAGGCATTAATGAGGTTTTCTACAGGTGGGTTCTGAAGGAGAACATAGTAGAGTCTAAACATAGATTAGGAGATGAGGGGAATGAATATGTCAGGTGTACTGGTGCCTTAAAGCAAAGGCTAATGACCTCATCTCCATAGTTCATAGTATGTAGTGTGATGACAGCGTGAGTTTACAGTATGACAGTATTAAGAGTAGAGGTCCTGCATTAGCCAGCATTATGTATGAGAGTACTGTGTGTGCTGAGAGAGACTGCCACAGGCGCTGCTGGACACCCTCAGTATCTCAGTAGCACTGTTGGATTGAATTGTTACAGTCTGAGAAGTGGTGATGATACAAGGTTGTTTGTCCCAGAGAGCTGGATCAGGAGTGATTGAGTCTGCAGTCCATAATCTTTGTCTTTTTACTACATGGTTTTTTATTAATAGCTAGATTATTCCCTTTCTAGTTTATTTCTGAAATGTGAATCTTTTCTCTAATCTTTCACATTCCTTGACAGTTGTTTTCTAAGTGTAGTTGGGGCTAAGAAATGGAGAGGAGGGCATTTCATTGATCTTAGAAAGATTAGTATTTTTAGAATAATTTTGAATTATTTCAGAGTAAGTCAAAGATAATACTGCTTGGATTGGAAAGAATGTAACCATGTTAAAAAAAAAAATAATAAACTACCACGTCTGTTACCTGTTAGTTGGTTAGTGAAATGTTTGTTCTGTATAGTGTGAAATAAGAAAGTGCTTGTAAGTTACTTAATTTACCTTTGTCAATCTGAAATAACAAAAGCAGAGATCCACTGAAAATAACAAATTTACTGCCAAATGAACATTTTAGTAGGATAGTGCTGCCAAAGTAAACTGAATATTTAAGGAGGCAAAGTGGACAGACAGGGCCTTCTAAAGCTGAAGTGCAGAGGGTTAGATAAACTCTTTTGGAACAATTATCATTGGCTACAAAGATGAATGCCATGAGTGGCAGCAGCCCCAAGGTTGGGCAGACAGTTGCTGGGCAGTTGTCCTCACAGAAGTACTTTGTGCTTAAGTTTGCTGCAGTCTTTATGCACTGTGGTCTGGTAGTAGTTACCTGTAATAGTTCTTGTTCAGACATATGTGCAAGGGATTCCCTCCTTCATGACCTCTGGGCTTTATTTATTTTTTGTTAGAATTTGACACATTTTGATTCAGACAACTTTCCCACCTTGGAAGGCTGGGGCACATTTTACCAGAAGGTTATGATTTACTTGGTTGTAAAACCTGAATCTAAGTTGTGAATGGGTGACTTATGCCTCTTAAAATGAACACTTTTTTTCTAAAATGAGCTAAGTAAAATTTATCTTCTTTTCAGGTTCAGTTTTGTTAGACTTTTGAAGTCTTTTTTTTTTTTTTTTTTTTTTTTCCTTACACCAACCAGACCTTTGATCTTTGAGGTCATCTGGGTGTCCAGCAATTCCATTCATTTCTTACCTATCTGCAGTTAGTTCAGTTCACAGGTTAAGTGCTCAGTCCCATAGGACTACCTCTGTTTCAGATGATAGCCATGAATGAGGTTTGAGGCCCCACTTTTATGCCCAGCTGATTACAAATTATCAAATCTGGTAGGTGGGATATCCCCCCACCTACCAGATTTGATAATTTGTTAGACCGACTCATGGAACTCAGGAAAGTTCTTTATTTACTATTGCTGATTTATGATGAACTCAGGCTTTTTGTTTGTTTTAATGAAGGCTTTATATAGGCATGAATGATTAAGTCTTTGGTCATTGAACTCAATCTCTGACCCTTTTCTCCTCCTCAAAGGTGGGGTGGGTGAGACTGAAAGTTTTAACCCTCAGATCAGAGCTTCGTCTTTGTGGAGACCAGTGCCCATCCTGGAGCTGTGTAGGAAAGATCAACCAAGAGGCATCTCAGTAAGACACTGAGGAGATTCCAAGGATTTTAGAAGTTGTATGCCAGGTACTGGAGACAAAGACAAAATTATCTGTGCATTTCCTGTTGTACCTTGACTTTTTATTATGGAAGAGGATAATGTGGTCTGACTTTCCAGAGAATGGTGGTGTTTGAGAAGTGCAACCTCCATAAGAATAATAGTTATAAATGGAGTTCTCTTTATTTGATACTCAGCATTACTTTGGAGAGACTCTTCTGAAATGAATTCTATCTGGACTTTTTTATTTAATGTCTTTTAGCAAGATAAAGCATTTATTTCAGTGTTCAAGCAAAACATGTTTTTAGTATACTGTGCATTGGGTGTTTTAGGGTGATGAGTACCTCAAATACTGTGGATAATTGAGTGTAAAGGTACAGATCATTGATTTTCTTACCTCTCTTTTAGTTAGGATACATAATATAATTGGTATAGGTAATATGGTCATTGCTATAAAGACTACATTTCTTGGCATTTGGTCAAAGTATCTTCATTTTCTTAACATGTTTCATTTGGTGAGTATTCAACAATATAGAAGATACTAACAAATAATAAGGATTTTTAATTTAATTTTTCTCCCTAACCCTCCAGTGGTCACTAGATGGCCTGCTAGTATTGCACTTTAACTTGGCTTGTTATGGCATAAGGAAGTCAGCTTCTTGCTGCTGGTTTTAATCTAAAGTGATATTTTAAATACTGTTTTAAAATCTACCAAGAACTTGAGATTTACTAGTGCTATAAATTATTTAAAGGTTTGTCTTTTTACAAAATGGCAATTTAGTGCTCTAAATGGATTTTATACCACACATAAAAACCAAATTTTGCAGCTCAGTTTTCAAGTGTTGCCAGAATGTTGTTTGGTGTTCATGCTCTGGATGCATGTAGTTTAGATAATAGAAGTTTAATAGTTATATAAAAAAATGAATGAGCCCTAGTGTTCAAGTCTGTAAAACAGATTTGGCTCTAGAGGAAAAAGTACAGAAAATTCTTAAAGGAAAAACTTACAAATAGAATCACTGTTATGAACATATTCACATATATAGTATTCTTTCAGAAGGTTAAAATGAGAAGGCAGGCAGGAGCTACTGTTTTGGTGTCATGAGTGTTGTTTGTCCTGCCTGCCAGTGTCCAGGTAAAAACAAATAATCTATCTGGACAAGGATATGGATATAATATATGTTAGATCTTAGATTGTCTTAGGTTGTATTTATTCAGTCAAGAAAATAAAAGTGTTTGGATACCCAATTTGCATTTTAAAATTAAATTAATATTTAAAATTCATAACATGTAAGTGTTTCTAGACTTATAGGTTGTAGAACTCACCCGTCATTAATAGTCATGTGTGAATTGTTCACTGGGCCCTTGCACAGGACTCCTAGGAGCATCCTTGAGCCCCTTCTACCCTGAAGTGTGGGGAGACTGGAGCTCTGCAGAAGGGAGGGGAGGTGTCTAGGTATGTGAAGACTTTTTCTGGCCTGGCTTGTGATCTGTTTTTTGTTTCAAAGGAAATTTGCTGAAATAAAGGTTTTTATATGTACAAATTGAAGAAGAACACATTGTTTCTAATAGGCAACTGTGACTGGAAATCCTAATGAATCCCAAATAAAATGAATAGCTCATGTGGCAGGGACATCACATTCTGTTGTCCAGATATCTTGTCTCACTTTGAGGTGGTTTTGTTCCTTTTGGATGTTTAGTGGTGGTTTTGAAAATGAGATTTGTCACTAGGATGTACTTGAAATTGCCTACGTCTATATTTTTAAGATTCTTTTTGTATTCCTGATGGAGACTCCCTCCTTTTGTCTCTGCACTTAGAGTCTACATAGGAGTCAGTTCCACTGAGCAGATGTTTCATGTTCGTTTTGATTCATGCTGTATGTCTGCATTAATTCCAAAAATATGCATTTTATCTTTTGAAAAACAGTAGCAGCCCCTTGGATTTCTATTTGGCAATGTTTAGCCATCAGAAGAATTTGATATCCAAGTTGTGAGGCTTTTAAAAGTCACTTGAAAATATTGCAGTAGTGAATTTGAAAGGGGAAAATTTTATGAAATGCTCATAATGAAAAAATTGACTCTAAAATAAAATACAAAAAAGATTTTCTGCTGGCATGGTGGCACATGCCTATAATCACAGTGGCTCGGGAGGCTGAAGCAGGAGGATTGTAAATTCAAAACCAGCCTCACTTCAGAAACTTAGTGAGACCCTGTTTCTAAATAAAAAATAAAAAGGGCTGGGATGTACCTCAATGGTTAAGTGCCTCTGGGTTCAATCCCTGGTAACCAAAAAAAGAAAAAAAAAATTGAATTTTCCCTCATCTGAAAAGGTGATTAAAAACTCTTGACTGAAAATGTGTCCTTACTAAAACACAAAATCTGTGCACAAACTTTTAATGTTTTGTTTGGCTCAAAAATTATTTGTTTGGCTCATAGTGTAAGTATTAACCTGTTTCATGTTCAGACTAGTTGTCTTGTAGACAATAATTTGCTCACAAATTCTTGTACATATATGCCTTATCTTAGGTATATGGTTGGAAGGAAATTTAGAAATTTCATACAGAAACTTTTGTTACTTTGTATTTCTTCCTTTGACTCTCTTTCTAGGGGGACTAGAGTCAGGAACCTGCATGCACATTCTCATGTTGTGGTGGCTCTGCAGGAGACAGCTGCTGTGGAGGTAAAGCATAGCCCCAGTTGTGTGCCTGGAGCTTTGCAGCAGACAGTTCCCAGTGCTGATATTCCTCAGTATCTGTGAGCTGTACCTAGGGATGCTGGCTTAGGGAACTAGCTAAAAATGCCCTGTAGCATCCAAAAAAGATCATAAGATTAGTGTGCTGGAAGCTTTCTCTTCTGATTGTTGGCTCTTATCAGCAGTAAGTGTGGGGGAAAGGTGAGTAGCTGACCTCCCCACAACATACAAAAACATATCTTGACTTTACAGTAATGCACATTTCAGAAATGCTTCAGAAAGAAAGTTTTATGGAAAGTCATACTCCTCACTGGAGTTGAGAATGAAATTCTTCTCTTGCCTCGAGTCCCTGTGTTATTTATTCCCAGATAGCATATTCTGGCTTTCAAAGTGCTGAGGAGTCTGAAGTGGCAGAAATGGAAGTTGGTTCTCAGTTAATTCACAGCAGCAGGGTTTGAAAAAGTTGGTTGAAAATTTTAATAGAACTATTCAGGCCTAATGGAAAAGTTAAGTAGCTTTACTTTTTTGCCTAGAACTCTGTCAGCACACTGAATGATCACATACTGGCTAGAAAGTGTGGACATTATAAATGCCTGATAAAATTTATTTGTGAAAGTAAATTATGAACAGTTTCTGTGACATAATATTTCATAATTCAGTTTTCATGGGAAGAACAGTGCACAGTATTTTTGGAGTTGAACAGTATTGGGATTTCAGTTGGAATCCCAGTTCTAACACTTACCAACTAATTATATGACTTTGGAAAAAAAAATAACCTTATTTCTCTGGTTTTAGTGCTCTCATCTGTGAAACAGGAAATAATAATAAAATCTGCCTCAGAGTTACACTGAGGATTCTATGAGTTAATATTGTATGTACAGAGTTTAGAACAGTTCTGATATGTAGCAAGCACACTATAATTATTATTTATTGAGCTTTTAGTGTGGGTTAAGTGCATTGGAAGACACTGTATCAGGGATTTGGGGCAAGTTAATAACCTCTCCTGGGCCTCAGTTTCTTCATTTGTAGAGGGAGGATGGGAATAGTTTCTTCTACCTTCATGGTAGAAGATTTTGCAAAGATTAAGTGAACTAATTCATGTGAAACCCTTAGAACAATGTGCGGTGTTGTTGTAAGTATCTGGTTAATGTTAACCCCCATAGTTTAATTGTCACAACAGCACTGGAACCTATATGTGTTTCTTTTTTTTTTTTTTAATTTTAGCATAAGAGGAGGAGATTGGCTGGGCGTGGTAGTGCACACCAGTAATCCCTGCAGCTCTGGAGGCTGAGGCAGGAGGATCCTAAGTTCAAAGCCAGTCTCAGCAAAAGTGAGGTGCTGAGCAACTCAGTGAAACCCTGTCTCTAAATGAAATACAAAATAGGGCTGGGGATGTGACTCAGTGGTCGAGTGCCTCTGAGTTCAATCTCCGGTACCAAAAAAAGGAGATTGGTGGTAACATGTTAAGTAACCTGCTCAAGGTCTCACAGTTAAAATTTTAACACAGATCCTAGATACTAAAAGCCTGTGTTTTATTTCCTTACTTCACACTGTTAGAGGTGGAACATTAGAAGTAACTGATAGACCCCTGTTCTTTTCATGTATCTTTTTTGGTTTTGAGATATTGTGTCCCCAAAGTTTTGTGATTAATATAAATATTTAATTTCAGATCTCTTGTGAAACCATATCGTACTCTTTCTTACCAAAATCCTAATGAATGCTTGCGTTTCGTGTTTCAGTGAGTTTTATCATTTATTTCCTGGTGTAGAGGATTTTAATTCTTCATTTTGCAGTTTCCAAGAATCTATGCCTCAAGCCTCCTCTTTGGGGGTTTACATATTCAAGAAGCTAATTGAACACGTCTGATGTATGTATGCAGTTCACTTAATGAATGTCATATTGTCCTTCCAGGAAAAGTTGATTCTGAATTTTTATTTTTAGTTGATGAAGTGTAATAGTGTTTGCATAGATTGCTACCATTTGCCCTGTGATGTCCCTCTGTAGGTGGAGAACAGGTGGGTGGAAAGGTAGAACAATGACAGTGATGAACTTGTAGAGGGATATAGGGTAGTTTTTCCCCTCATTCCTCAATCCTAATTTTTTATAATTTTCAATAAATGTACTAAAAACAATTTCTGGAGTTGGAAGGCACAGAATGAACAGCCTTAAGCTATTTCTCTTGCTAGACTTAAAGGATCTTTTTTTCCCCCGTGTGTGGTTTTCCTTTTCAAGTACACAGTTCAGTCAACTTTATCACTTCTTTGACCCCATTGGCAAAAGTTAAGACATACCTACTTTAGCATGGGTTCTTTAATTGGGGATTAATTTGCCTTGTTAGCACATGGTTGCATAGTATTTATAACTATGAGGAAAATAGAGGCAGCAGGTGGAGCTGTCTTTCTTCCTTCGCCATTGTTTTTTAATGACCTCATGTACTATTTATCCTTAGGAAACATTGATGAGTAGCTTTCAACAAAGGCTACCTGCTGGAAACTCCATTTTAGATCTGGAAGCTACATGAAGAATCTGGGTTGTTCAGCGTTTGTACCTTACACATTTTTGCTTTTCTGGGTGAGCAATGGGACACTCAAGGACACAGGGGTCTCTAGAAAGTACCACTCCTATCTGCACTCCAGGAGCTGTGTCACTGATGGAACTTGCAGTGTTTATTTCTCTAAATTTATTACTTCTTTTCCTTAATGTTTGCTCACATTTCTTCTTTTTTTTTTTTTTTTTAAAGAAATAGTTTTTAGTTGTCTGGATGTTTATTTTATTTATATGTAATGCTGAGAATTAAACCCAGTACCTCACACATGCTAGGCAAGCCCTCTGCCACTGAGCCACAACCCCAGCTCCTCATATTTATTCTTAGATTTATTATAAGTTAGACACCTTGATTTTACTAGTAGCAGCAGCTTGATCTTGGCACAGATTTTTGCAGTGCCAAACTGTGTCTCTGGTTTTCATCTGTGAAGGATAGAATGTCTAAGAAAAGCAGGAGACTAATTCTAGATTCTCAGAACCCACAGCAGCCACTTGAGTGGTGGCAGATAGGTTTCTGTGCAGTCATCTAGCTTTGATCAACATGTGACTGTGCCTTGTTTTTTTGACTGAAGATTTTACATAAGACAAAATATAGTCATGTGTCTCTTAGACTTTTGTCCCTCAGAATAGGGACTATTGTGGTTTGAATATGAGGTGTCTCCCCAAGAACTCAAGGGAAAATGTAGTAATTTTCAGAGGTGAAATGATTAGGTCACCAGATCTATAATCTAATCATGGATTAGTCCACTTGATGGATAATTTGAAAGGACTAAGGCTGTTCTGGGTGGCAATTATAAGCTGATGGAGTGTGGATGGAGGAAGCAGGTCATTGGGGTTTGTGTTCTTGGGAATTATGTCTTATCCCCCTGCCCCGCCCCCCTTTCTAGCTACCATCAGAGCTGTTGAGCAGCCTTCCTCTGCCTTGCCCTTTAACATGATCTCCCACCATGATATTTGGTCTCAGCTTAGGCCCAGAGCAGTGGCATGGGCTCACCATGAACTGAACCTTCGAAACCTCCTGCTCAAATTAACTTTCCCTCCTGTAAGTTGTTCTTGGCAAGTACATTGGTCACAGCAACAAAAACTGACCTAACATGGGGCATATTTTGAGAAAAGTGTTCCGAGGAGATTGTCCTCATCATCATATAAGCATTTTAGAGTGTGTTTACACAAACACGGTGTCATCTACCGAGCATTGCTATGTGACAATGACTGTACAAGTTGAAGTTTGTTCCAAACACTTTTCCTCAGGGAAAATAGTAGGGAGTGTTCTAAAAAATTCGATACTTCTATTAATATTTCATTTTTAAATTAATTTTTTTATTTTTTAAAAGTAGACTTTATTTTTTAATAGATGTTTTAAGTTCTTAACAAAATTGATGTCATATATTGGAGTCACACAGCATATGTCTTTTCAGATTGACTTTCCTTATTTAACAATTTGCATTATGGCTTTGATGTGTTTAGTTATATAACATCAAAGGGATTGTACCATTTGCATTCCTACCAACTGGGAATGCAAGTTCCTGTTGTTCTGCATCCTCAGCAACATTTGGTGGTGTCATTCTTTTGGCTTTTGGCCATTCTCTTGGTGTTTTGTGGTATCTCACTGTTTTAATTGCAATTCTCTAATGCTGTATGATGTTGAATATCTTTTTGTATGCCTATTTGCCAACTGTGTATCTAATTTGGTGAGGTGTCAATTCGGGTCTTTGATCATCTTTTAATTGTATTGTTTCTTTTCTTCTTTCCTTTTTTTCCCCCCTGTACTGGAAATTATACACAGGGGTGCTTAACCACTTAACATCTGCACCTCTTTTTAAAATTTTATTTAGAGGCAGGATCTGCCTGAGTTGCTTAGGATCTCACTAAGTTGCTGAGGCTGGCTTTGAACTTTCAATCCTCCTGTCTCAGCCTCCTGAGCCATTGGGATTACAGACATGCTCCACCATGCCTGGTGGATTGTTCATTTTTTTGAAGTTTTTTTTTTGGAAAATTTTAATTTTCCATTTTTAATTTATATGTAATGATTGTACATATCTATGCTGCATTCTGTAGTGTTTCCATACATGTATACAGTATGTAATGGTCAAGCTTGAGTCATTAGTATATCTATTACTTCAAACATTTATTATTTTTGGGGGGTGAGAACATTCAAAATTCTTGCTTCTAGCTGTTTTGAAATATATGATATATTATTGTTGCCACAATGTGCAGTAGAACCCTAGAACCTGTTCCTCTGTCTGTAACTTTGTACTTTTATTCACACACCATTCTCTCCACCTTTTTCCAGCCTCTGGTAACCATCATTTTTTTCCCCCTACTTCTATGAGATCCACTATTTTAGATTCATAAATGAGGGAGCTCATATGATATTTATCTTTTTGTGTGTGGCTTGTTTCATTTAATATAATGCCCTCCAGGCTTATCCATATTGCTACAAATGCCAGGATTTCATTCTTTATGGCTGAATAGTATTGTGTTGTGTAAACAAATCACCTTTTCTTTATCTGTTGGTGGATGTTTCCATATCTTGGCTGTTGTGAATGATGCTGCAATGAATGTGGGACTGCAGGTGTCTCTTCAACATACCAATTTAATTTCCTTTATCTGTGTACCTTGTAGTAGAATTGCTGGATCATATGGTAGTTTTGTTTCTAGTTTTTTGAGGAACCTCCATACTGTTTTCCATAATAGTTATGCTAATTTACAGCCCCACCAATAGTGTAGAAGTCCCTTTTCTTCCTATCTTTACTAGCACTTGTTATCTTTTGTTTTTTGGCTAATAGTCATTCTTACTAGAGTGAGGTGATATCTCATGGTTTCGACTTGACAGATTATTAATGATGTTTAGCATTTTTTAATATATATACCTGTTAGCCATTGTATGTCTATTTTTTATTTTTTTAAATTTTGAGACAGAGTCTCACTGTTTTGTCCAGGCTGACCTTGAACTTGTGATTCTCCTGTCTCAGTCTCCTGAGTAGCTGGGAGTATGGGCAAGCACCACCACACTCACATTGTATGTCTTCTTTGGAAAAGTATCTCTTTAGGTCTATTGACCATAAGGTTGTTTTTGCTATTAAAATACTTGAATTCTTTATATACTCTGGTTATTAACCCATTGTTGCATGCCTACTTTGTAAATATTTTCTCCCATTCTGTAGGTTGTTCTTCATTGTATTGATTATTTTCTTTGCTGTGTAGAAGCTTTTTGGTTTGATATAATCCCCTTTGTTCATTTTTGGTTTTGTTCCTGTGCTTTGCAGGTCATATCCAAAAAAGTTACTGCCCAAACCAATGCCATGAAACATTTCTCCTATGTTTTCTTCCAGTAGTTTCATGGTTTGGGGTCTTAACATTTAAATCTTCAACTTGTTTTTGAGTTGATTTTTGTACATAATGAGAGGTAGGGTTCTAGTTTTCATTCTTCCACAGATGAATATCCAGTTTTCTCAACACCATTTGTGGAAGATGTTGTCCTTTTCCCAATGTGTGTTCTTGGAACCTTTGTCAAAATGAGTTAATTTTTTAATGTGCAGATTTATTCGTGGGATCTCTGTTCTGTTGCATTGGCCTGCATGTCTGTTTTTATGCTGGTACCATTGTTGATGTGTTTTGTAGTCTGTTAGCAGATACCTTAAGCCTCCCCCACCTTATTTTCCTCAAGATTGCTCTTGTTGTTGTGAGTCTTTTGTGATTTCATATGAATTTTAGTATTGATTTTTCTATTTCTATGACGAATATCGTTGGTACTTTGATGAGGATTGCATTAAATCTGTACATCCCTTTGGGTAGCATGTCCATTATAATGGTATTCTTCCAACCCGTGAGCATGGGATATCTTCTTGTTGGTGAGCTTTATGAGTTCTTTGTATATTTTGTATAATATAGGATATAATATAGGATAATATATTTGTTCATTTGTACAATAGTATTTTATCAGATATGCCTTTTGAGAAATATTTTCTTCCCATCTATGCCTTATTTTCTCATTCCCTTGAAAATTGCCTTAGTTTGAATAACAAAACATTGCTTGAACATAATTATAAAAAGCCCTCAAACAGTATCATTTTGTGTTCTTATAGAGGTTACCTGACCGATTTAGCTTTAAAAGCAAGTTAAAGTGATCAAATACATTTAGGATACTCCTAAGGCAGGTGTTGTGAGAGCATTGAGTAAATGGTTTATGTTGTGGTAATCACAAATATTTGTATACTTATAAGGTAAATGGGAAAAAAACCATTGTCCCTGTTTCCTGTAAATGAGTTCTTGGAGCTTTGATGAAAGTTCCAGTCTGGGCTGGGAATGTAGCTCTGGTGGTAGAGCTCTTGCCTAGCATTTGTGCAATCCAGAGTTCAGTTCCTAGTATGAGGGAAAATTTCTTGTGGGATAAAAAAGTATTGTTTCTCACAACATGATAGTGGGAATAAAATGGGCATATTCTGGAAAATTGTGTTGCATGAATGAAAGGTGGCTTTAGTGATAGTAGTGATGAAGGTGTATCTGCAAATGAACAAAATGGTTACATTTCAAGGGATTCTTTTGTTTGTTTTTAAATTCTTTTCTAACATTGTATTTGAGATCACTTGAAGTTGCCTGCTTTTTTTTTTTTTAATTTTTTATTGTGGGTTGTTCAAAACATTACAAATTTCTTGACATATCATATTCCACACTTTGATTCAAGTGGGTTATGAACTCCCACCTTCACCCCATACACAGATTGCAGAATCACATCAGTTACACATCCATTGATTTACAAATTGCCATACTAGTGTCTGTTGTGCTCCACTACCTTTCCCATCCTCCACCCTCCCCCCTCCCCACCTCTCCCCTCCCCTCCCCTCCTCTCTCTCTACCTCCTCCACTGTATAACCCTGAGGGTCTCCTTCCATTACCATGCAATTTTCCTTCTCTCTCCCTTTCCCTCCCACCTCTCATCCCTGTTAAATGTTAATCTTCTTCTCCTGTTCTTCGCCCCTACACTGATCTTAGTTACTCTCCTTATATCAAAGAAGACATTTGGCATTTGTTTTTTAGGGATTGGCTAGCTTCACTTAGCATAATCTGCTCTAATGCCATCCATTTCCCTGTAAATTCTATGATTTTGTCATTTTTTAATGCAGAGTAATACTCCATTGTGTATAAATGCCACATTTTTTTTATCCATTCGTCTATTGAAGGGCATCTAGGTTGGTTCCACAGTCTTGCTATTGTGAACTGTGCTGCTATGAACATCGATGTAGCAGTGTCCCTGTAGCATGCTCTTTTTAGGTCTTTAGGGAATAGACCAAGAAGGGGAATAGCTGGGTCAAATGGTGGCTCCATTCCCAGCTTTCCAAGAAATCTCCATACTGCTTTCCAAATTGGCTGCACCAATCTGCAGTCCCACCAGCAATGTACAAGTGTACCCTTTTCCCCACATCCTCGCCAGCACTTGTTGTTGTTTGACTTCCTAATGGCTGCCAATCTTACTGGAGTGAGATGGTATCTTAGGGTGGTTTTGATTTGCATTTCTCTGACAGCTAGAGATGTTGAGCATTTTTTCATGTACTTGTTGATTGACTGTATGTCCTCCTCTGAGAAGTGAGAGATGGCGGCGAGGGGAGTGCATTGCCCCCGTGTGCTGCTTCACTGTGTGGGAGTATGACAAGTCAGGACGGCCTGCTTTTGATATACAGTATATTCTAGGAATTTATTTTTTCCCTACTAAGTTGTGGGACATGTTTGCATATGGGATGCTATTTGTTTGAGAGTAGCTCAACTAACATTAGGCAAATTGAATGGAGGGACCACAGCATTCAAAGCCCCCGTTCCCACTTTTTTTCATCTTATTTTTTTCTTTATTATTTATTTATTCTAATTTGTTATACATGATGGCAGAATGCAACTCATTTCATATTATACATATTGAGTACAATTTTTCAAGTCACTGGTTGTACACAAAGTATTTTCACACCATTTGTGTCTTTGGGTAATGATGTCTAACACATTCAACTGTCATTCCTACCCCTTGCCCTATGTATATCTAAAGATTCTCCATCCCCCCGCCCCTCCATTGTGAGTTAGCATCCTCATATCAAAGAAAACATTTGGCCTTAGGTTTTTTGGGATTTGGTTATTGGGGATTGGATTAGCATTATATTCTTCAGTTTCATCCATTTACCTGCAAATGCCTTATTTTATTCTCTTTTAATGCTGAGTAATATTCCATTGTGTATTTATACCAAAGTTTCCCTGTCCGTCTACTGAAGGGCTTCTGGGTTGGTTCAAAGTCCCTTTTTATACTGTTGTTTTTTTTTTAACAGTTGGAATTGTTGATTTTCTTCATTAGGATGCTCTTTGAGGGAACTCTGAATTTGTTTTTTGTTTTATTACTCTTTATACTTTTATTAATTCCATGGTATGTTGTCACATTGCCTTTTGACTTATCTATCCATGATTTATTTTCTTTTTCTCTTTTGAGAAATCCAAATTGTTGAATTGAACAGATTTCTTGCTTTACAGGATATTGTACCTGTGGATGCCTCTTATGAAGTGAAAGAACTGTATGTACCAGAAAATAAACTTCATCTGGCAAAAACAGATGCAGAAACATTACCAGCATTGAAAATAAATAAAGTAAGTTCTGTGTTGCTTTTCAAACTGATTGGTGCAGCCTTCTGTGCTTGTTAGGATGGTGAATGTTTGAGCAGTGTTTGAGGCCAGAGGTGGTGGGAGGCTGGGGGGTGAGGGTGTTATGGTGTATATCATAATTTTCCAGGATGGGGAATATATTTAGTTTGTGAAACAGTATTCCTGCATTGCCATTGCTTTAGTCATAATATGTATTTATTTTGAAATATCAAATAACAAAAGATTGTATGAGATTTTTAGGCTTAAGAGAAAGAATGGGTTCTAAAACCTTAAGAAATACTAATCCATAATAACTAAAATGAACATTTTTCCTCTAAACATGTTTTCTAATCTCCTGCCCAATACTTGACCCTCTCATATATCAAGAATGATTCTATTTGTTTATCTTAGCTCTAATGATAATCATTAGGGTCTTTCCTAGAAAATCTTACTTAATTAAACTAGGCATGATGAAATGGAAACTCTTATTTACAAATTTTAGAGAATTTTAAGTTGTACCATTTACGTGTATTTTAAAAACATAGATTAAGGAATAAAAATATGGAATAAAAGCTGGATTTCCTAGCCTTTCTTCTAAGATAGTACAAATCCAAACCACCCAGCAATGTGCCAAATCTGAAAGTAAGGAGAAAGAATAAAACTGAGTTTGGAGAGAGACTCTTCACATAGTACTCAGATTCCTAATAGGAGCTGATGATTTTGAAACCCTTTGTGTGACTGGGTCTCTGACCAGAATCCAGGGACAGGCTGGGGAGCAGCAGGGAGGGAGGCCTATTGTAGCTCACTGTGGAAATGGAGCCAGAATTTGTCAGTGAGGAATTTGCACAGAATGAACACACGGATACAAAGAGAACGGGAATGAATGAATATAAATCCAGGTCTGTCAGACTCTAAAACCCAGGAAGACAGTGCTTTTTCTAAATGTGAATTTCCTCCAGAACCGTGGTTCTCAAATGCATTCAGTCAGCAGGGCACCTGGAGGACACTGCCATTCTTTGAACCTCTTCACAGGTCCCTTTTCCAAATATAGTTGCACTGGGGGCTAAGGCTTCAATAGGAATTTGGGTTGGGGTGAGAGCATAGACATTTATCCTCTAACAGACAACATCTAGAATTGGATTCTAATAGAGACAAATAATAGTCACTTTCAAAGTTACAGGAAAAATTAATCAGAGGAAAATTTCAAAGTGAAAAAAATTTTACTTATAAATACATTTTCTTCGTGAATTGAAGCAGGGGAATTCCTTACCATTATTTGATTTTGCAGTAGGACTCATTGGCCAACTTGTTTTGGGAATAAATAGGAGACTACATTTCATTTGCAGTCCACTTGGCCAGATGTTTCATCTTTTCTCATTTGAGATCCACTATTATATTCAGTTAAAAAAGGAATGTGTCCAGCAATGACATACACAGTTCATCCATTCTTCAGTGTTCTGATGGAAAATGCTGGCAATCTGAAAATTCAAAAAATAATAGTCCTTGTAGAATGAATGGTACTCTGTCATGGGTGAAGGACTTTTTTTTTTTGGTAAATATTTTTATTTAAAATTTCGTTTGATTAGGTCATCAAAGTGTATTTGCCAGACTTTCATTGTTGTTTTTCCAAGGAACATGATATAATACAAAATCTTGGGCCCACCAGTAAACTGACTGAATCAGAAACTTGAGCGTGAAACAACTTTCTTTTAACAAACCTTCCAGAGGTTAGAGTTTGAGAGGCACTGGTTTAGGTGAAGCTGTCTTTATTACAAATACTTTGAAGTCTAATGTTATTTATATATTTTTAATTTTTTTTTTTTTTTAGTACTGGGGATTGAACCAGGGGGACTCTACCATTTTATATCCTCAACCTTTTTGGGGTTTTATTTTGAGACAGGGTCTAGCCAAGTTGTTCAGGCCGGCCTTGAAGTTTTTATCCTCCTGCTTCAATAATGGGGTCTGTCACCATACATGGTTATATTATTTAAATTTATTAGGAGAAATGCATATTTTTCTAGTGCCCTTGTTTTTTGTTAGATTTGTAAAATCTGTAACCATCCTTAAAATGTTTGTTTCCATTACTTTCAAAATTTAAATTCCTGCTATGCACGATGGTTCATGTCTGTAATCCCAGCAAGTCAGGAGTCTGAAGGCAGGAAGATTGAGAGTTCAAAGCCAGCCTTAGCAACTTAGCAAGGCCCTAAGCAATTTAGCAAGATCCTGTCTCAGGAAATAATAAGGACTGGGAATGTGGCTCAGTGGTTAATTGCCCCTGGGTTCAATCTCTGGTACAAAAAAAAAAAAGAAAAAAGAAATTAAATTGTTAAGGCCTTTATTGCTTATGTTTATAAATTCATATATGTGAAATGGAAATATTTACTTTGTCACTGATTTATTAGGTGGATATGCAGTGGGTACAGGTTCTGGCTGAAGGTTGGGCAACACCACTGAATGGCTTCATGAGAGAGAGGGAGTACTTACAGTGCCTTCATTTTGATTGTCTTCTGGATGGTAAGATATTTTACATTCAAAATTACATTGTGCATGGAAGAGAAATTATATAGCTTCAAGTATCTGTCACTGTTTATAATGGTAACTAATTAATACCATTAAGTCCCAAGTTTTCAGTTCTGTGTATTGTTCAACAAAATTGACACGGGTACATTAAAATAGGTTGACAATCATAATCTAGAGCATATATGAGCGTGTGTGTGTGTGTGTGTGTGTGTATATATATATATATAAAATTATACTAACTAGTGCTAATATATTATGATTATTTTGTCATAATTATGTTATTTTTATTAATAATAATATGTATCATATAATGATGTTTATCCTGTAATTTTTATAGATGTTCCACATCTGGGTTGATGGGGCACAATGGGTTAATTGAGGTAACTTTTGAAGACTGTTACATTGGTCCTTAAGGCATGTGAGAGCCTGTTTCAGTTTTTGTTTCTCTGATTGTGATTTATTGTAGAGGGAGATGGAGGACCTGAAAATTCAGGCAGAGCATGGGTTGTAAAAGCAAATATAGTTTTCCTGTATCATATCCACTTGATCGCTGTATAGAAAGCACCTTCTGGAACCTTGCAGTTGCACACCAAATTTTGCTATACTGTAGCCATGCTAGAACCTTCAAAAGAGGAATCATGGAATCCAAGTTAAGGAATCCTGAAATAGATGGCTAAACATACAGTTTTTCCTATTCTCTTAAACCACTTAAAAAATGGCCAAGGGAATTAATGTTCAGTGTATTATCATCATAATCCAGCTATCTTTATATTATGTACTGGTGGTCATTGTAATTGAGCATTCATTATGCAAAATATTTTTGAATGTCACAGAATCCAAAATTAACTACCAGGTTCTTATATGCATGACTTCTTTTACCAGGGGAGTGAAATTGATGTTAGAAATTATAATTATTAATCATTCTCCTCAAGAAACTTTATTACAAGAACATAAGGATTAAATATTGCACTTTGATTTTCCTCTTTAAAATTATTGGTTGTCTTTGTGGACTATCTATAGTGACTCAGTCTTAGGCTTAGTCTTTAGCGTCACTAAATTAATTAATTAATTAACTAATTGGTACTGGGGATTGAACCCAGGGTCACTAAACCACTGAGTCAATCCCCAATCCTTTTTAAAAATATATTTTATTTTGAGACAGGGTCTTACCGAGTTGCTTAGGGCCTCACTAAGTTGCTGAGGCTGGCTTTGACCTCACGATCCTCCTGCCTCAGTCTCCCAAGCTACTGGGATTACAGGTGTGCACTACCATGAATGGCTGTGACTTTGCATTTTAAACTGTACCTAGTAGTGGTAGGTATATCTTTGTCCAAATAACACATGCCTTGATTCCCAAAAAGTATGGTTTCTTCAATAAGTCAGTCCAAATATGAATTTACATTTTATTCTTCTAAGCCATACACCATGTCTTGAGAAGAAAAACTTTTGCAGCTTGAAAGGTTGGAACCTGAGACAGTTCCTCTGATCTGGCTCAGAGCACAGAGCACATTTTGATCTAAATGGAGCCAGTGATTGCTACCTTGGCCTATGATAGTAGACATTAGTTTGATTCTGATTTTATATGTATATTATGTATGTGTTTGTGTGTATACACACACACACACATAGCTTTTGGGGCAGTTTTGTCTTCCTATTGCATTGATAATCAAGAATATTTAAATATACTTAATTAACTTGACACTTAAAATATACTTATTTGTGGTTTGCCTTCAATAAGGATTTAAATTTTTCTTGCAAGGTTCCTGAAACATAGTTGTTAGTTTCATTTTTATGATAGGTCTGCTTGATATATTTTTGGCACTGCTAATCATAACTAGCTGATGCTGCCTTGTTAAATGGTTTCTTTTACTTTTTAATTCTTATAAAAATTTTCTCTCAGGTTGAAGAATAGATGTGGAAATGTTACCCTACACAGTGTTGATTATTTTAGTTTTTTTTTAACTGCAGTTCTTGCTGCTTGTCCCTGCCCTTGTAGTTTGTTCCTTCTCCTGATTTTCTTAGCCAGGTACTAAGGAATACTGCCATTAGACCCATAGCCATTTTTCATTTGAAGTGTCCACTTAAGTGGGAGGTGGCTAGGCTTGTTGAGTAACCCACACTGTGTGCTTTGTGTTCTCTTGTGTCCTGCAGGGGGTGTCATAAACTTGTCAGTGCCTATAGTTCTGACAGCTACTCAAGAAGAGAAGGAGAGGCTGGATGGATGTACAGCATTTGCTCTCATGTATGAGGGCCGCCGTGTGGCAATTCTTCGCAATCCAGAGTTCTTTGAGCACAGGAAAGAGGAGCGCTGTGCCCGACAGTGGGGCACAACATGCAAGAGTCACCCATATATTAAGGTCCTTAATACCCCTTGCTGAGTTTTCTTTGTCAATAACATTTGTACCAAAATGTGGGCACTTCCTGTGTGTTAACTGCTCCATTGGAATTGTTAATAATTTGCAGAATTGTGATTGGTTCTTCAATTAATGTAGTGAGAGTGTGGGCTTGTCATTTGGTCCAGATAAATATTTATGCAATAAATCCTTATAATTATTTTTACTTTTTGGTGATGGAGATTGAACCCAAGACCTCATACATGCTAAGAACTTGCTCTGCCACTTAACTACACCCTGAGCCTATAACAAGTATTTAAAAACAGCAAGTATATATACAGGCACAAAGCTAGGTGATGGTCCTTGGAATATAGTGCTGAGGACATGCTGGGCACCATGTTTATGACCTTGGAGTTTTGTGGGAGCAGGTATTAATCATTACTGACAGGAGGATATGGGGTCAGGCTGCTACAGGAGCCCACAGCAGGGGCTTTTCTGGTATAAAAGCAACGAAATGTACTTAGTTTCTCCAAAGTGTCCTTTTTACTTAATGTATTGTGTGTGGAATGTTAGCATTGAGGTCAAGTTTCTGTCATTTATTAGGTATTTTAAAGTAGATTGGAGCTTAAAAAGGAACTATGTGCATTGTTGGCATGTGAACCAAGGTGACAAGGGATAAAGGGTGGGCTTGAGCTGCATTATGAAAGCAGGCAGGTCCTGGAGGGTAGTGTCTCCTCCTTTCAGATGCAGGGAAAGATGAGTGAAGTTGGAAGAAACTTGAGGTAATGTAGATGAGTTTGTCAATGATCTTGACAAATTAGTATAAATTTGAATTTGTCAATGATGTTAATGTTTTAAAAGTTTAGGATTATAGCACACAGAGAGTGGGGTGACCCAGGGTTATAAATTTTGTTAATTAACATACAACAACAACAAAAATAATACTTTCATTACTTAAAAAATCGTTAATTATTCTTATGGTTTCTTACCTTTCATGTGTAAATTTAATAGTTGTTTCACAAGTTTTTTGAGAAATTACACAATATATTTTCTAATTCTGTAGCACCTCTAATAGCACCAATTCAGTTGATCAGCTCAACAAATTTGCCATTGCTTTTACAATGGAGAATAGCTCACAGTGAATGTATTTAGTTTATATAAAAGGAATGTTCTTAATTTTTTATTTCTGTTTGAATAAGCTCTTTTTTTTTTTCCTCATCCCATTAGATGGTTATGGAGCAGGGAGATTGGCTGATTGGAGGAGATCTTCAAGTCTTGGACCGAATTTATTGGAATGATGGTCTTGATCAATATCGTCTTACTCCTACTGAGCTCAAGCAGAAGTTTAAGGATATGAATGCTGGTAAGACATGGACCTAATTACATGATATGGCACTGCTTGGAGACAGATTTCTAGAAGATTTTTTTTTCTCATGCTAACTGAAATGTATAAAAGAATGATAAGTTAAAGGTATCTGTAGCCTTGCACTATATAAGGAAAGGCAGACAGAGCCAGCCTGTGTTGTTTTGTTATAATGGTATAATTTGATCTAACATTTTGTATATACTCTGGAAGATGGATGCTATTATGGTTTAAGATACGAGGTGTTCTCCAAAAGCTAATGTGTTCCACAATGCAAGAAGGTTTAAAGGCGAAATGATTAGGTTATGAGAGCCTTAACCTAATCAGTGCATTCATCCACTGATAGTGACTGACTGTGTGGTAGCATTAGGCCGATAGGGTGTGGCTAGGGGAGGGGGTCATTGAGAGATTGCCTTTAGGGTTTGTATTTTGTCCCTGGTCAGGGGAGCGCTTTCTCCTTCTGATTGTCATGTCCTGAGCTGCTTTCTTTCACCACATCCTTTTGCCGTGATGTTCCGCCTCATCCCAGGCACACAGCAATGGAGTGAACCATTTGTGGACTGAGACCTCTGAAACTGTGAGCCCCAAGTAAACTTTTCATCCTCTAAAATTATTCTTGTGTTTTGGTTGCAGCGACGAAAAAACTGACTAAAACAGATCTTAATAACAAATTGAACTTTTGTTTGTTTCTTTATTATAAAACTTGTGTTTAAGCTGAATAGAACTTCAGAACAGAATTTATTTGAAAATGAACTTATTTAGGAATTTCTTAAAAGTGGAATGTATCACAGCAGCACATAAAGAACAATGGAACTTTTATTGTGTTCTTTTTATTGAAATCGTATTTATTGTGCCAAGTGCTAAAGAGCCACAAATAAATAAATGTGAGGGGTTTGTGGTATAAAAGAGCGAGATATTAAACAGTAACAGAATTTTTAGAGTAGGTCAGTAATGAGTTCACATCACTTCTAGGTTTAGATGAAATGGAGCAGTAAGAATAGAAAGGCCCAGGTGCCATTCATTACCATACTGTCTTGTACACTGTGAAGTTCTCCAGGACAAGATTTTTATGTGAGATTTACTACTGTTAGGTATTGTCCACAGACAGAGGGAAATGACCTGCTTTCGTGGTGCACCGC
The DNA here is from genome assembly GCF_047511675.1 of Marmota flaviventris. Taxonomy (NCBI): domain Eukaryota; kingdom Metazoa; phylum Chordata; class Mammalia; order Rodentia; family Sciuridae; genus Marmota; species Marmota flaviventris. The sequence continues at coordinate 89,914,794 of NC_092504.1, forward strand.
ACTCCTTCTCTGACCACACCGGCAAGTTCAAGGTGCTATGTCAGGGAGCAGCATCCCTTGTAGTCTTTGGGAGCCTTTTTTTTTTAAGATCTGAAGAATTTGAAGCCTCTTGCTCTCATGCTGTCATTCATGCTCATCCTCCACAGAGAGGGGAAGGCCTTAAGCCTTAAGCATTGGTGCTGCTCTCTGCTATTTCCTGTGTAGAGGTCAGGTGAATGCGGCTGACGGGGAAATATCTGGCTACCCAGCCATACCAACAACCACAAGCTCCTGTTCCCAAGGGACTATAGAGCATGTGGCAAAGGCAGCTCTTATTCTGTCATTTGTGGTCAGCTCCTGTGAACTCTAGTGTCAGATCAGAGTCTAGAACACAGACCTTTGCCTTCCTCACCACCTAGGAGTTCTGCAGCTGGGCGGAAACTACTTTCCTTTGAGAATACCGATAGAATCCAAAGAGTAGGATAAAATTTTTATTTTTTAAATTTTTTTTTAGTTGTTGATAGACCTTTATTTTATTTATGTATTTATATGTGGTGCTGAGAATTGAACCCAGTGCCTCACACATGCCAGGCAAGTGCACTACTGCTAAGTCCCAGCCCCAGCCCCCTAGGATTTTATTTTTAAAAGTGAAATGGCCAGGCACTGTGGTGCATGCCTATAATCCCAGCAGCTCTGGAGGCTGAGGCAGGAGGATCGTGAGTTCAAAGCCAGCTTCAGCAAAAAGCAAGGCAGTAAGCAACTCAGTGAGCCCAAATTAGTCTGTCTTTGAATGAAGATTAAAGAATATGTGTTCATTCCTGAGCCCTGCTATAGTTTGCTGAAATTTGAAGTGATAGGAACTTGAAGTGGCTTAAGAACTGGAGGCCTCAGGGGGGTTGCACACTCTCTGGTACTCCATGCTTTCCACACAGCCTGCCTCCTTCATTCACATTTCCTATGTGGCCTCTTAGGATTTGAGGGCAGGAGCTTCCCTGCCTTCTAAACGTTACTCCTACCCTCTGAATTTAAAGCAGATATTTGGCTTAAACTACTTACATACTTCTGAGTGCTACACTTGATGGTTACCTGTGTACAGTTCATTTCTCTTTATTGGTTACACATTTTGGGCCCAATTGATGAATGATTAATGATTGAGTTAATTTAGTAATGGCAATCTAGTAGTCTCTTGTCAGTGTGTGTTAAGGATCTGTGTATATCAGTTTTGGCTACTGAGCTATTAGGAGTGGGCTTCCAGGAAAGATTTCCTTTCTGATGAGAAATTGGATTTCTTTCTGATTGGTATGCTGTCACATGAGGATACAGTATTTGGAGCTCCTGCAGCCATTTTGTATACAAGAGAATCCCAAATATGTTAATCTATGTTCTTCTATCATTTGAGTTTCTGATCTGACTGTGGAGTCACCTACCTCCAGATTTCTTTCTTTCTCTCTCTTTCTCTTTTGTTATTTCTTATTTTTTTAATGTAGATGGGCACAATACCTTTTTCTGTTTGTTTATTTTTATGTGGTGCTGAGGATCAAACCCAGTGCCTCACACATGCTAGGCATGCATTCTACCACTGAGCTATAACCCCACCCCCCAGATTTCTTATTCAAAAAGAACATACATATTTGAATTACCTAAGACACTTCTATTTTAGTTTTGTGTTATTTGTAACCAGAAGCATTGGAGAGTTTATTACATGTAGACTTCTCTCTCTCTCTTTTTTTTTTTTTTTTTGGCCAACAGAAATACATTTAATGGAGGACTTGCTGAGACCACCTTATTTTATTTTTTACCAAAGTTTGAATTCATATCTGGAATTGATATTAGTAAATTAATTTTGGCATGGTAGAGAGGTCTTATCATGGAATTGTTGTTCATAATTAGACACTTTAATATTACATCTGTTTTGCACTCTTCTTTTTGAGCCAAACATTTTTAGTCATTTAGGGAATTTGTTGCATAATGAGTGACTGCATCTTTGTTTAAAGTAGCTAAGAGCCAGTTATTAGCCTTACATCAAACAACAAAGATTCGTGGTGTGATTTTATTTACTTTTCCATTTTAGACTAAGGCAAATAAGCAACAGACCAAGGAGTTTACTTTGTAGTACTTGTTCGCTCTTTTAGGAAGTCAATAACAAGTCAGTCACTGATGTGTTCAAGGGAGAGGCTATTTACTGTTTTTTTGACCAGAGTTTTCTTTTTCTTACCTCTTCCTCCTCCTCTTCCCCTCATCTTAGAAAAAGTATTTTGATCACTCCATGCGGACTCTTGTCCTGCGTGCAACATTAATTCAGTCTGTGTGACTGTTTCTAGACCATTCTGAAGTTGAAAGATCAAGGGGTTTTTAATACCCACACCAGCGATTGCAAGCAGTACATTTCCAGATAGCAGGTCCTTTGAATTGCTGATGAGTGATCAATATCCTGGAGAGGGAGAAGTGGTGTCACTTAAGCCACAGAAGAGCCTGTTAGTATTTTTTACACAGGGACCATGGGTGTCATTCCCTGCTAATGACAAAGGGAAAAGCTTGCTTAATTTCTTTCAAGCTAATATGCTGCAGAGTAGTGTGAACACATCTGAGAAAGCTTTGTGGAATTGTTGGATTATGAGCTATATTTTAAATGCTGGATAGAGTTGTTAGGCTATTTTAGGTAATGGTGGAGGCGATGCGTGAGAAAGCTGAGGGGAAAACAGGAGATTTGTCTTTGAAATGGTGGGCTTCCTGGATCATGAACGGCAGTGAGCTAGAGATGCTGCATCCTAGAGTGGAAGGGAAGGGACTCTGTGTTGGGTCTCAGCAGCAAGCAGAGGCATGTCCATGGTTGGAGCTGAGGGGACCCACAGGGAACGCTGAGGTGGCATTGGTAGCATTACCAGGCCTGAAGGGGAGGGAAGGAAGGAGTGTTTCTGGAGCCAGATGGGAGCTGGAGCTGTGAGGAGGCACTTCGGGCAGAAGCCAGTGCAGGGACATGTGGCACAGCCAGGATTACAGAGCCAAGATGTTTCCAGGGGCCAGAGCTGCCCCAGCGGTTTCTCTCCCTTCATCCTTTGCTGCCTGCTAATGCCTCCCGTTGTGGAGGCAGGAAAACAGCACCCCACCCCAGGGTAATCTCTAGAAGGAACCCCCCCCCCCCAATCCTGCCTGGCGTAGACAGCAGTGGATAAAGAGAAGCATGGGCAGTAATTGGCAAGAGAGCAGTGGGCAAAAGCTTTATATTCGGCATAATTTTCTACTTTCGTTTCAAAGCATTTCCAGTCTTTAGAGAATAGCCATTGCTGCCATATTCTGGGGAATGAGAATATCAGCTTGTGAAAAGTCTAATTAATGTGCTCATATTTACTCAGGTGGCCTATCTTCATCACTCATTGATTCCTTTTTTTCTTTCCCCTCATAAACAGTTTAAGTGAAAGAAAGACCTATCATTTATGACAATCCTAAGGGGTAAGGGGAGATCCAACTCCGTACTTCCAGCTCCCTTATAAACAAAACCAAACCAAAATTTCCACAAAGCACCCACACCCATCCATTTATTGACACCTGTATAAACACACACACACAGGCATGTTCACACACGCTCACTAACAACACTAGAATTATTTTCAGAACTTTTCAGGTACTGTGTTGATTTAGGGATAATTGGAAATGCCTATTAGAGTTTGGGGGCAGATAAAGTGGCCGTTGATAAATCTTGAGTCAGAAAGGAAGGGGAGCATTATTAATTATTGCTATGTAGGACACTTTCACAGAACAATGGAGATTCAGGCAGATGTTGTAATTCTGGGTCTAGTGGTTCCGGGGCATCCTGGGGTTCCTACTGGGCTGGGGAGTGAAGCACAGTTCTGAGAAATCTGAGGAGGGCTGGTTAGGATTTGGGAGCATTTTTCCACCTATTGCCTCCTTTGTTAATTCAGTGAAGCGCATTTGCCCTTCAGCTCTCAGCTGGGGAAGAGCAAGGTCGGCCTGCTCTTTGCACTGGGCCATGGCAGTCCTTGCTCCCTGTGCTGCTTAGAGGAGGCATTTCCCATGGCATATCCCATACCTCTCCAGGGCTCCCATGCTCCCCTGCCTCACCCCATCAGGGAATGCTGATAGCTGCCCTTTCCTCCCACTGTCACAAGGGGTCAGACTTCACTTGTTTCCTTGGTGTGTTGCCTCCTGGCCTGGATAGGGGAGCATCAGAGCAAAGGAAGTGAGCCTGTGTCACTGCACTAGGCGGTCCCTTCACGTGGATGCTCGGTGACAGAGGAAGGGAGGTGTGGGGACTGGATCCGAGTTTGGCTTGAGATGTGACAGTAGTAGTCAAGGTAGAGGAACTGAGGGGAGGTGGAAAGGTAATGAGCAATATTACATAGTAAAATGTGTTTTGTGATAAATCTATAATTGGTGAATTGGAAGGCTAGGGCTTAGAGATGTGGCTAAAAGAAGTCATCTATTTATGTGCAATAATCAAATCTAGGCAAAAGGGTCAGTTTGTGAATGAGCACGTAAAAGAAGAATTCCATAGGGCCCGGCAGTGAACCCCGCTGCTCCAAGAGGACTGCAAGATGTGAGAAACACGTGGTCAGGCCGAAACGGCCAAGCAGAATGTAAAACATCACATATATTTGATTATGATTAGATAAAATGTGTGCACAAAAAGAAAAATTAGGAAACTGCAAAAAAAGACAGTTGTATTGAGATAATCCAGTTGTGAGTGATTTTCCCCTTAAATTTTCTTCAGTTGATTCATGGTTTAACTTTAAACAAAGGGGCAGAAGGGCAGTAAAGAGGCAGATAAGAATAGGGAGAGGTTGGTGCCGTGGTTAGCAGGCCTCAGGGCTAGGAAGACAGCGGTAGATTTTTATGTTGCAGGCAACAGAAAGGCCAGGACCTCTTAAAGCAGGAAGGTGCCTTTTGGATTTGGCAGGCGTTTCCTGCTCGCTGTGACAGAACCGGAAGGACCTGGTTGAATGAGTGAATCCAGTCCAGCAGTCCATATACAGGTGAAGAGATGAAGCCCTGTTCTTTTCCTCAGCATTGTGTCTCCACACATCTAGCAGCCTTAATTTCTGAGAAAGCAGACCAATTCATGGCTTGCTGGAGTTGAAGGAACTGTATTCCTTCCAACATGTAGTTATTCCCTTACTGATGAACATTTCCTTTTTCTTCCTCTGACTGAACTGTAAGCTCCTGGAGAGCAAGACTAGTTCTGCTGTTACCTCAGAGCAGCTTGTGTAACCAGAATTTTTGTCTTGTTGAGGCTGATTTCCTCCCTGTGCCTGCCTGCCTGCTGTGGAGGCTGTTCTAGAGGAGGAAGCACACTCAGTGGGGTACCTTGGGAAGAGATGGTGAATGGCTGAGAATGTGTGTGTATGAAGAAAGTAGATCTGCGAGTGAGACGCAGGGAACACAAGTGATCTGTTGTATGTGGAGAATGCAGGGAAGGAAGGAATTCAGGAGTCCAAGGTAGAATGAATGGTTCTGTGCTCAGAGGGCATCCAGGAAGGACTAGGGGTGTAGATGGAGGCCAGCAGGAGTGAATTTAAGGTGCCCATACACCAGGGAGGCAGACTGAGAGATGGTCTGAGCTGGGGGGGGAGCTTGCATTAGAAAATAAGAATTTGCAGGTTGTTTACACACAGCTCTGCTCAGTGCCCTTAGGGATGGGGGAGGGTGTAGAGGGTAGGCAACCACTGTCTTTGCCATTGTCATAGTGTGACCTCATTCCACCAGTGTGGAGATTGAAGTCTGTCAAGTAAGTCTGACCAGTGTCCTGGGGGACGAATATTTGATTAAGTGGGTTGAGAAAATGGAAGAATTGGCAGAAGTTTTATATGAAAATGTGTACAGCAGCCTGCTGATTTTGTTTTGCTTTGTTTGTTGTCTCTCCACTCCACTTGGTTACTCTCTGTTCTCCCCCATGTCAATCCTGCACAGTCCTATTAGGCTAATTGTCTGTGCATGTTACTGCTTATTTTACTTTCATTCACAGCCTGGTACCCAGTATGCTTCCCAACTGGGCGTTCAGAATCCTCACATCATAGTCTTTTGCCAGGATTTATGTCGGGCTCCATGTGTCTTCCATCTTTGACAAAATGGATGATTTTGTGCTTTTCAGACACAAAATCTGCTTCTCTGCCTCCGTGTTTTTCCTCATACTAGTTGGCTTAGTTAGAATTTTCTTTGTGCTCCTACCTACCACATTTTATTTGTCTTTCAGAGATTAACAAACCACAGCCTGAAGGCTAAATCTGGCCTGCTATCAGTTTTTATAAATAACATTTATTGGAAAACAGCTTCACTTGGTGGCTGCTTTTGCACTCTGATGGTAGGGTTGAGCAGTTGCAGACACCTCCAGCCTGCAAAGCCTAAAATACTCACTCTGGTTCCTACAGAAAAAGCGTACTTTTATGTGTGCTGTCAGCAGCTCTGCAGTGTGCTTTTCCAGGAATCAGGGTTATAGAATTCCTGATCCTTCCTCAGGAATGGGGACAGAGTGCTAGGAAGAAATGACAATTACAATGTTAAAATTAACTTTCACTCATGTTATAGATCATCTCCCGTTTTCAAACTCAGTAGAAGTCATGGTTTTGTTACCTTGTAGGGGGCCTAGGTTTATTCTTTCTATTCAGCAAAGAATCAAAGAACAGGACACAGAGATAGCAAGCAAGAGCAGGTTATTGCAGAAGCTACAGAGATAGACTTCTCCAAAGAGAAGGGGCACTAAAGCTGGGAATCTGGTGGAGTTTTGGCCTGTTCTCTTTATGGTCTCCTCCCCTGTCCACACGTTCCTGTTAATGATAGTGCTCATTCTGTCCATGTGTCTGTTTTAGATTTTTATTGGATTCCCTCCTTAGGAGCATGAGTACAGAGTGTTTGTCTGATTGGGTCTCCTGCTTATGTCCATGAGTACTTTGTCACGTAGGAAGTTGACCTCATTAGAAGACCCTCTCCATGCTCCTTTGTTCTGGTCCTGTCCCTGACGTCCTCACTCGCCATCATACCCTGGCTCCCTAAGCCCTTTTATATCTCCTTGTTTTAGGTAAAGCAGTTTTAAAATAACTCACTAGGAATTGCAAGTGAAAAGGCAAATGTTTTGCACTGATTATGGGATGACAGTCATTGTTCTTTAGAAAATGGGGATAAGGTCTCAGATGTTAAGTACCTATTGGTTCTGGTCCATAGTAACCTATTATTCTTTTTCTATCCTTTATTGAAAATTGATAGAAGACAAGCATTTTGGCTTGTGCTGTTGTGACAGTGTCTTAAACATGTTAAGTTTCCAATGTATCGGGGACTTCTGTTACATTTTTTTCATCTCTAGTAGATAAACAAGCTGGTAAAGATGAAAATTCAGCCTGGAACAACCGGCAGTTAAAGCATTTGTGTAATTCATTGATAAATGGTTCCAAGGGATTGAGAAGACCAGAAGCTTATAAAAGACTGGGCAGATGAAGTGACCGTTGGATTTTTGAATGGAACTGATAGGAAATAATTCTACCTGGAAGAAATTTTGGCAACAAAGTCTTTTATATGCTATAATACGTCACATATCTTAACTTCATCTGTTAAATTTCTAATATGAAGCTGCATTAAGTCTTTTTGAAAAGAAAGCGCAGGTAGTTAAACTATGAGAATCTTTGGAACTTGTACATCTGAGGCGGAATTTATTTTTCATGCTTACTTTCATACATACTGTCATAAATGCTCTTGCTAATTGACAGTTTCACAAAATCAGACTTGATCTGATTGAAGTCTAAGAACATAGTTGTCTTCTACCTGAGATGTATATTCAAAGGCAGGAGCCTGTTCCACGTTAGGGAGGACAAGGCCTATGTGTCACAGTGCAGAGGTGCTCTCTCATTCTGGAAGCTGGCTGCAGTGGTAGTAGTGGAGTGGATCAGTGGAGTTGGAGTTTCCGTGTCCTGTCTGTGGGGTTGTTTTCTTTTTTAAAGAATGAATTGTCTTAGTGAACTTGGATTTATGAGTTACTACAATGTGTATCTCACCAGGCTAGGCCCTTTTGTATTATTTTCTTGATAATAATAACACTTAGAATCTCCCCATTCAAAGTTATAGAAGGTGAAATTCAGTCCTTAAAGGCATAGGCATGACTAGAAACTGGTAGACCTATAATTCAAGCCTATAAATACCCCCATTGCAAAGCAGTGCCTCTTCTGAAACCCTATAGTGCTTCTTATCTTAAAACTTGCTATTATGGGGAACTTCAAACATAATCCAACTTCAGTAGTTACCAACTCTAGGCTAATCTTATTTACTCTCTACCCCCATTAGCTCCTCATATTATTCTGAAACAAATCTCAAACTGCATGTCATCTCATCTGATTACTTCAGTATCTATTAAAAGCAAAGGCTTTAAAAAGCACAACCACAATGCCACTATTGCACCTAAATAATAATAGTTTCTTAATATTTTCAAAATCCTGTCAGTGTTCAAATTTCTAGTAATTCCATAGCCACTTCTTTCTCTCCCTTTCTTCTTTTTATTTTTTCTTTAGAGTTTGTTTAATCCAGGACCTAAATAAGATCTATAGATTGTAATTGTTTGATATGTCTTCTTAGTTTTCACTTTTAATTTAATGTTACTTGAAATTACAAGAATAGTACCAGGAACTCCTGTGTAATTTTCACCTAGATTCCACAATTATTAACATACTTCATTTCCATTCTTATTCTCACTCTCTTGGGAGTAAGCTGCAGACTTGATGCCTTGTTACCCCTCTATATTTTCATCTGTGTTTCCTAAAAATAATGACAGTCTTCTACCTAACTGAATAATGCTTATCAAATTCAGGAAAGTAGCATTGATGCAAAACTGTCTAATCCATGTATTCCATTCGTATCATGCCATGTTGTAACAGAGTCTTTATTGAAAAGCCAATGAACTACAGCAAGGTATTCTCTTTACCACCATTCCTTCCTGTTCAGAACCTAGATCATGTGCCTTTAATCTCCTTATATCTAGAACAGTCACTTAGTCTTTATCTTGACTTTCATGACCTTGATGTTTTTGTAGTTTACGGGTAGCTTTAGTCAGCTTTTTCACTGCTGTGACTGAAAGACCTGATGAGAACAATTTTAGGGAGGAAGAGTATATTGGGGGGCTCAGGGTTTCAGAGGTCTCAGTACATAGAAGGCTGGCTCCATTCCTCAGGGTTTGAGGTGAGGCAGAACATTGTGGCCTTTTTCCTTTCTGTATTTATGCCTTTCTTCCACTGCGAGAAATCTTGTTCTTATTGTCCTCAGTTTAGTGGCTTATTTGTCGTACCTCTTTGTATGTGGTCTTCCAGTCAAACCAGTTGTCCTCTCAGGTTTGGACCTGTTAGCTCCAGGTACCAGCTAGTTTCCTTGATCCTGCTGCTGTAGACTTGTGCCCCCGACTCTGTTCAGTGACGCAGATTAGCCCATGAGGAGGACTCATTAATGCTTAGTAAGTGTGACTTCAGGGTTCAAGACTTCATGCAGAGGAGGCAGGGTAAAGTGAGGGAAGAAAGGCCATAAAACTAAATTCAGTGATGAGATTTATTTAGGCTGGAACCAGAGTGGCAGAATAAGGTCAGATAGTCATTCTCTAAGTTAAGGAGTATTAGTACTAGTGTATGCACTCTTTATTCATTCTTTTTTGAAAGACTGGTATGATAGAGTTCGGGAATAAACTGATTCTCAATCTAGGCGAGCCCTGGAGTTCTGCTGAATGGTTTTGGGGTCTTTCATGTCCATGTAAAATAAAACTTGAAGCAAATTTAGAAGGATAGAAAAATTTTCAGATCTGCATATCCCTCCTCTATCCTAAAGCAAATAATTTTGAATGCTCAAGTGTTTGTATCATGGACTTTGCTGTGCTTTGTACCTTATGTCATATTAGCTATTAGGAAATAGCTGGTGAAAATCAGCCTTCTTCATATATAAAAAGCAACTGGAGAACTTCTAATAATAATAATAATAATAATACTGTAAATCTTGGCTATTACAAAAGGTGGCAAAACAAATGAACAAACAAAAAAGTCCTAGTCAAGTGCATTGTCACAGTCTTCCTCCTGTGCCTTTGTCATGGTGATAGGAGAGCGTCAGAACTGAAAATAAGTTGAGGAAGATGTCTGTTGTTTGGTTTAAAGAGTATTAGTGGAAGGAGGCTGTTTCTCTCTCTAAGTCAGGCTTGGGTCAGCATCATAGGAGGCTGTGCCAGGGTTAAGGGCAGTAAATACAGAGATCCTACACTGGATTGTCTCTGTTCTGTGAAATTACTCCATTCCCCAAAGAACCGTAGCTTCTAAGATCAGTCTTCTGGTAGGTAGCAAGTACTGTGTAGGAATGAAACCAGAGTTGTAAGCAGGAAACAGTAATCAGTTCTGTTAATCTTATAGTTGGTTCCATTGTCTGAGTAACATCAGTGACTCTTGTAAAAAGGGGAACTATTGCTGCTGCACTATAATCTAGAATCCTGACACTGGATCACAGTTCAAAGTAGGGTTCTAGGTAAGCAAAGTGGTAAACATAAACAAGCATATTTGAATAGTAAGATTTTGAAACTACAAATGTATCTACCTTTCTGTCTTTATTTAATAAGGCAGTGTCTTCAGTTCTATGAGGAGTTGATCTGGTAATTAATTGAAGCGCAGACCAAGAAATTATATCTGTTATAATTGAGTAAGATGTGAAGACCAGAAAGAAAGTCTGACAGTTACTCTAGTTTCCAGTGAATGGAGAGAGTAATTATTATAAATCCATGACTAGTATATTACATATCCTCAGGCATGTAAGATTTATTTATTATTGTAGCTAGAAGTGTGCATCATGTTGCTTTAGAACAAATGGTCAAAGCAGATCATATTTTTCACTGATTTCTGATTCTGAGCATGCATGTGTATTTTTTTTTAAAAAAATATATGTATATATATGTATATTTAGTTGTAGTTGGATACAGTACCTTTATTTTATTCATTTACTTATTTTTTATGTGGTGCTGAGGATCGAATCCAGCACCTCACACGAGCTAGGCGTGTTTTCTACTGCTGAGCCCCAGCCCCAGCCCCTGCATGTGTTTTCTTAATCTTCACCATCAAACTTTAAAAATTTCTCATTCTGTGGAAGGTAATATTAGAAATTCTTCACTCTGGAAATTCTCTTTTCAGATGCTGTCTTTGCATTTCAATTACGCAACCCAGTGCACAATGGACATGCTCTGTTAATGCAGGACACTCATAAGCAACTTCTAGAGAGGGGCTACCGGCGCCCTGTCCTCCTCCTTCACCCCCTTGGTGGCTGGACAAAGGATGACGATGTTCCTTTGATGTGGCGTATGAAGCAACATGCCGCTGTGCTGGAGGAAGGAGTCCTGAATCCTGAAAGCACAGTGGTGGCCATCTTCCCATCGCCCATGATGTATGCTGGGCCGACTGAGGTAGGCCGATTTTGAGATTTTCACTGCAGCAGTGTGAAGCCACTCCTACTAACACAGTAGTGTCACCAGCTCACCTGTTGATTCTCTGTTACGGGAGGGTCTATTCCAAACATTCAGTGTTCCCGAATACTCTCCTATTGGCAGGGATGTTCCCCACCTGTAGCCCCCAAGAAGCAGCCTCCTAGGGAAAGGGAAGGTTGGAGAGATTTCTCTTACTCTTCTTGTGATTCTTGGTACCAGCTCTGAGGGTGAGATCATTCCCTGCAGATAGAAGCCTGGGTGAGGCTGGGAAGATGTGACACAGGCCCTCTTGTAACTCCTGGCCATGTTACAGACACAGCTCTAGCAATGTTGATATTGTTCCTTTAACAAAATCCTGCGTCACTGTCTCCAAGTGACAGATTTTATCTTATTTTTGTTTTTTTTTTTTTTAAATTTGCAAGAGTGAAAGGAATTTCAGTGGGGGGGAAAAACCATGGTATCTTCAGTCAGCTTTCTCTCATTATAACAAATATCTGAGATTATTAACTTATAAAGAGGAAAGGTTGACTTTTGGCTTAATGTTTTAGAGGTTTTAATCCATTTTCAGCTGGCTCTATTGCTTTTGGACCTCTGGTAAAGGCTACATATCATGGCAGAAGTGCATGGTAGAACAGTACCATTAATGTCATGGCCAGGGAGTGAAAGAAAGGAGAAGGGGCTCAGGTCCAACAATTCCCTTCAAAGATGTGACCCCAGTGACTGGAAGATGTCCCATTAAGCCTTACTTCTTAGAGGTTCCACCAGCTTCCACATGTAACAAGTTGGAAACCAAACCTCCAACACATGGGCCTTAGTGGGGACATTCCATGCCAAACTACAGCATGTTCATCCCCTAATACAAAATGCATTCAGTATCTTAGAAAAAGGTTCAGAATGTTTTCCATCTGTTCTTTGTGAATGATTGGAGCATAATTGAGTGAGAGGTAAAATTGCTTCTTGAAATTGGGGGGGGGGGGTGTTCTGGAATTCTACTTCTTGGTCAAAAGGAATGTTTGAGATTTTTTTAATATCCATATGTAAAGAAGAGGACTTGATTAAGTTTTAGCTTCAAGGCAAAGTAGGCTTTCAAAAATATTTGCTAAATGAATGAATAAATCGGTGAGTGACCTCAAAAAGAGTGGGTGGGAAATTCTCAGTCATCTTCCTGTTGATTTTTCAAGATAAAGAATGGAATGCACATTATTATTGCATTCTTTTTCATCCCTGCCTTGAAGGGTGATGAATTCACTTCAGTTTATCTGAGAGGCAAACCCTTTCTAAAAAGATCTAAGTAATTCAGTCATATAAACTCTGTGATGTCCTCCTCCAGAAACAATTTCAAAGGGAATCCAAGACATTTAACTGTTCTTTGGGATCAAGCCTAAACATTTTTATTGGAGTTTAGTTATGGGGTTGTATACTCTGTTACCTCTTTATCTGAGAAAAACAGACAAAAGAAGCAATAACAACAGGATAAAAGATGAAGTTGTATTTGACTCTTCTTTCAGGGCCAGCCTAAACATTGCATTGAAACTCCCTTGTCAAGTAATGCTCCACATTCCACTCTCTTTAAGAACTGGCCAGTGATGTCCCTTCATGTTCACTAGATACTACCCTGACCTTTAAGTTCTTGCTTTTCAAAGAGGAGCCTTTTGTTTTGGAAATAAAAGTAACAGTTTTGTTCTGGTAGTTCTCCCAACCTCTCTTAGTGCTGATGACATCTTTGGTATCATTTAAAAAAATATATATATTTTTTGTAGTTGTACATGGACAGAATGCCTTTATTTGTTTATTTTATTTTATGCTTTTTTGTGGTGCTAAGAATCGAATCCATTGCCTCCCATATTCTAGGCAAGTGTTCCACCACTGAGCTATAGCCCCAGCCCCTCGATATCATTTTGAAGGAAGATATTTGAACTGATATTCTCCCAAATTAAAGGAGAATTATTTTTTACTGTGGGAATGACCCAAATGGATTTAGGATTGGGAATGGGCTGAAGATCAATAATCCCATTAAAAGCCAGCTGAGAAAATGAAGGAATTTACCTTCCCCTGTTTAGGGCCTGTTTTGTCCTCTTTCTGTTTCTTATATTGCCTATTTAAAAGTGGAAGAGATATGAAATTATCTCAATTAAATGAACTAAAATTTACTTTTTAAAAAGTGAGAATGGAGGAATAGAAAAATAATAAAACAGTCATAGTAAACAGAAGGTCCTCTTTGAGAGAGTACCATATAGGGCCAGGTATACTCCTTTGTTTAAATTGAAAAGATGTTTATGTCTTCTGACTTCAGAGCCAGGTATTTGTGAAGGAAGTTTGAAGAGAAGGAACCTAAAGGTCATGGCTTACCCTAGCATCATCCTCTTGCAGGGCAAAGCTGAATCATTGATCCCGAGTGGTAAGAGATGTCTTTCCTCACCCATTCTGGTTCAAGACTGAGGCACCTATAACAAAGATAGATTAACCAGAGGAAAGGACACCTTTACTTAGTACAAGTTTCACATGACACAGGGGCTTTTGGAAACAAAGACCCAAAGAAACAGAGAATCCTGTGAATTCTATGTTAAGGTTTTTTTAAAATTTATTTATTCTGTCATATATAACAGCAGAATGCAGTTCAATTCACATTACACAAATAGAGCACAATTTTCATGTCTCTGGTTGAACACAAAGTAGAGTCATACCATTCATGTTTTCATACATGTACTTAGGGTAATGATGGCCCTCTCATTCCACCGTCTTTCCTACCCCTACCCCTAAGTCTCCCATCCCTCCGCTTTGCCCAGTCACAGTTCCTCCATTTTTCCCATGCTCCCTGCCCCCCCCCCACCCCGCCATTATAGATCAGCATCCACTTATCAGAGTGAATGTTCGGCCTTTGGTTTTGGGGGGTTGGCTTACTTTGCTTAGTATGATATTGTCCATCTCCATCCACTTACCTCCATGTGCCATAATTTTATTCACTTTAATGCTGAATATTATTCCATTGTGTATATATATACACCATAGTTTCTTTATCCATTCAGCTATTGAGGGACATCTAGGTTGGTCCACAGTTTAGTTATTGTGAATTGAGTTGCTATAAACATTGATGTGGCTTTGTCACTGTAGTATGCTGTTTTTAAATCCTTTGGGTATAGACCAAGGAGTGGGATGGCTAGATCAAATGGTGGTTCCAAGTTTTCTAAGGAATCTCCATACTGCTTTCCAGATTGGTTGCACCAATTTGCAGTCCCACCAGCAATGTAAGAGTGTATCCTTTTCCCCACATCCTCGCCAACATTTATTGTTGTTTGTGTTCTTAATAGCTGCCCTTCTGACTGGAGTGAGATGAAATCTTAGAGTGGTTTTGATTTGCATTACTCTATTTGCTACAGATATTGAACATTTTTTCATATATTTGTTGATTGATTGCATATCATCTTCTGAGAAGTGTCTGCTCAGTTCATTGGCCCATTTATTGATTTGATGATGATGATGATGATGATGATGATAATTATTTTGGTGTTAAGAGTTTGAGTTCTTTATATATCCTAGAGATTAGTGCTCTATCTCATGTGCCAAGTGGTAAAAGTTTGCTCCAATTCTGTGGGCTCTCTATTTACCTCACTGGTTGTTTCTTTTGCTGAGAAGCTTTTGAGTTTGAATTCGTCCCATTTATTGATTCTTGATTTTAATTCTTGCGCAGGAGTCTTACGAAGGAATTTGGGGCCTAATCTGACATGATGGAGATTTGGGCCTACTTTTTCTTCTAATAGATGAAGGGTCTCTGGTTTAATTCCAAGGTCCTTGATGAAGAGTGGACAGTCAGTCGTGTAGGAATATCTTGGAAAAAGGAATGATGACCCCTCTGGAAACTTGGCTAGGCCTGTTGGCTCAGATTCTTCTCTATATCTGTGTCTTCAGGAACCTTCCTTTCCTCTGGGTACAGAGAGGACATCTGGGAATGTGAGGGTCTTATGACCTACTTCAGAGTAAAGTCAGCTGGGTTTTATGGCTTTATCCAGGGGTGAGGAGGGAGAGAGGTGAGAGCGGCCTTCCTGCTTCTGCTGTTTTCTTAGATGCTTAGGTGATATGTTTTGTGGAAGCATGACCTAAACTCCATCAATGCCTGGCTGTAGCAGAACCTGCATTGGCTTCTGGTCACCACCCTCAAAAGCATGGTCTAATAAAAATAACACAAAAATGATGCCAAGGAGTAGAGGCATGGGTCTGGCCTGGTTTGCTACCAGCTGGGCTGTAATTTCAGCCTAGTCCTTTTCAGACTTCTCTGAACCAGGTGTGTACACCTTGAGTGGTCATTTAAAGGATGTACAAGTAAAACTAAGTTTCTGTCCTATTCTTAGTCATTTTCTAATTTGTCTTACTGTAACTTCATATTGAAGGAAGTCATGAAAAGGTACATGTTTTGTATTGAAGGAAGTTAGAAAAGCACACATTGCATGCAATTAGATACATTTTATTATTTGAACACAAGAATATCAACAGCACCCAGATTTTAAGAAAAAGACTTCAATCAGTGCCAAAAGCTTTTTTTCCTGCCCCCTTTAATTTGTATGTGCCCTCTCCACAGTAGTCTCTGTCCTTGCACCTGATGTTATACACACATTTTGCTTCTGTTGAGGATTGTGTTCTCTGGGAAGCAGACTCAGAGGGCAAAAATAGGATTCAGAAGATTTATTAGGGAAAACTCTTAAAATCAACACTTGTGTAAGGAAGACAAAGAAAAGGAGCAGGATTGAGCAGAGGGAAAAGTTGAGCTCAGTCTGTGGAGGCCTGCAGTTTGTCCCTAGGGGAGTTCTGGAAAGGCCCTTCAGAGATATCCTGAGTTGCATGAGACACAGGCCCTGCAGTCCATGCAAACCAGGCTTTGGCTGCTTAGGGAGGGGCACGTGTTGACACTGCTGCTCATGTCATCAAGGTCCTCTCTAAAGAGGGCAGTCCCTGCTGGGTGTCTATTAGCAGCATTCCAAGGAGCTGGGGACTACTCTTCCTGACCTGGGGGGACTTGAGCCCTATGCAACTATATTCAGTCCATCCTGTCATGATACTTCTGTGACTGAAACCATACACTCCTTTGTGTCTGGTTTTTTTAAAGTTCCCATTGTGCTTGTGAAAAAATCACCCTTCTTGTTGTAGTTAGTTTTGTATTGAAGGAAGTTAGAAAAGCACACATTGTTCATTCTCAGTGCTGGGTAGTGTTCTGTTGTAGGATTTCACCCGGTACCTTTCAGGGGCATGTGGGCCATTTCTGGGTTTTTGCTATGAACAGTGGTGCTGGCATGAAGATTCCAGTGATGCCTTCTTGTGAACGTGTCTGCTGGCTGTAGCTTCGAGTGGGATTGCTGGGTCATGGAGTGTGCTTTTTTATGTTCAGCATTAGATGATGCTCCAATCTGTTTTCCAGTGTGGCTGTACTGTTTTATACTCCCATCAGCAGTGTGACCCCACCAAACTTGATCCTCTTTTATGTTAGCCATTTAGAGCTTTTAGTCCTGTTTAGCCAAGCACTCTAACACTTTCACTGTTTCTTTACCAGCCACAAAATTCTTCTCACTGGACCAGTTTCACTGAAGAGGAAATGGAGATGTGTAGTAAATGAGTTGCAGTTAATAGATAATGATGAAGAAATAAAATATAATAGCAGTTTTACTGACTTTATTGTATTTGTCAGGCAATATTCTTAGTGCTTTACATATATTAACAAAATCCTTTATAACAATAATATGAGAGTAGGTATTACAATTGTTTGTGATTTACAGATAAGGAACTTGTTCAAGTTTGTGATTTACAGATAAGGAACTGCTCCTTTTCTTTCTTTGTCTTCCTTACACAAGTGTAAGTCCTAGTCATAGGAATTTGAATTTGAATTTGTGCAGTTTCACAGAGGTTTTACTATTATTTAATGTTAAAATATTTTTAAAAATATGTAGATACTTTACTTTTTTGAAAACAGACTGAAGGTAAATTGATATAGGAGTTCCAAAAGAATGAGTGAGGATATTTTTGGCTAGTATTCATCAGTGGTGGACTTTCTCCAGTGACAGAGGGACTGTCAAACATTTATCCCAGCCTACAGTGGTGGTTTGATATTCTTTGTATAGTCTGCGTTCTTATTCTTGTATTCTTTTGATACTTGCCTCATGTTGGTAGTAACACCTGCCCATGTTTTTTGTTGTTGGTGCTGGGAGTAAATAGGATAAATGTAAAATCACCACATTGCCTGACTCATGTCCATGTATGGAATTAATATTATTGGTTGCCTTTTAAAAAAAAAAGCACTGAAAAATTACTGTGCCTGAAAAATCACTGTGCTGCACATTCCCAGTTACCTATTCTGTTCCCACATAAGGGAGCTGTCTCTATCTCAAGGCTGCTTCATATATATAGCAATACGGAAATGGGGGATTCTCAATAAACAGTCTTTTGGAAGACCTGGAGTTTTGAATGTAGCAGAAAGCTTGAGATGGCCTACCTCTCATAGGCTTCGTGTCAGAGCTTTCATCTACAGCCTGAGTTGAAATGCCGTGTGGTGTTTAAAAATAAAAAAAAAGTTATTACTATATAGAAAATGAAAGTAGCCATTTTTGAATGCCTGCATATGTGTCACATACTGAACTTATGCTTGTGAAATACACATTTTTTTTTTCCATTTTACCAGTGAGGTTACTGAAACTCAAAGAAAGTGACTTAATCTCTATCAAAGAAACCCCAAGCTGGATAGAAGTAAAATCAAATTTTATTCAGGAATTATTGCAACAGGGGAAGAGAGACTTCATTATAGATAGAGTGAAACTCAATTCTGAATACAGTGCAGACAAGTGGGGATTTATAGCAAAAGAGCAGGGAGGGCTCAGGGGACAGAAAATAACTGAGGAAAAAAACATTAGATATTGACAGTTGTAGTTAGGATTCTTGGTGAAAGTAGACTAAGTGAACACGTGTTACCTGGGGTGCATGGAGGATGAGGAATTTGAGCAGACGTGGAGGACCATCCAGTATGGAGGTGGGGGATTCTCAATGAACAGGCTTAGCAAGAATTTTGCTATAGCTGGGTAATGCAGTCCCCCCAAAAGATGGACACTGAAGGACAAGACTAGTGTACCTACATCAGCCTGACTAAAGTTGAGTCAAGAGGAGGGTCTTTGTCAGCCTTAAGACCAAAGAGATGCAGAGCTGGGATGGCAGTGGGCCTGGTTGACAGGCTAGTGCTGCCTTTGCTCTCATTTCATTGCCACCAAATGCCTAGAAGTACCTTATTTGCTAGGAAGAGTACACAGTCACACTAAAGTTGTATTTGTCAGTAGACCTCTGCTCAAAATGTACATTATGAACTAAGAGATGTGGTTCTCGTCAGGAAGCTCCAGGTCTGGTGCCTGGGCAAAAGGCAGTTTTAACATCTGAACTTTTAAGTTATAAACTTGGGAAATTCTAGTAAACATCTTCATATTTTAAACCATTACATGTTTTAAGGCTTATGACCTGGCAGTATTTAAACTGTTAGCTTAAGTGGCTTATGAAAGCTATCCATTTTCCATTTCTTTTTTTTTAATCCATCACTTGTGTGTTTGACTTATTTGGTGCATTTGCAAACCTTTAAGTGAAGCATTTTCTTATAATAATACACACATACACACACCCTTGTTTTTGTAGCTTTTCTAGTGACATCAGGAAGAAGTCTGCCAGTAACACTATTTGCCAACTAATAATAATAAAATAAAAACAATGATTCTTCCTTTAATCGTTTTCTGTAGGTCATTTAGAAGGCATTGATACCAGATTTGTTTCCTTAGCACAGATGCTTTTCAGAACAATGAGCAGCTGTTAAGACTGTTTGATTATCAACAGGATGTTCCTGATTTTCTAGTCTATAAAGATTTAATGTCTTGATTCCTAAATTCCATTTTAGGAATGGGGTGAGAGGAAGATTGGGGGTAGAATTAACTTTTTAATGCTAAAATGGTGTTATCAGTGTACATTTTTAACCATGTGAGGAGTTCAATGGCAATATAGGAAATTCCTCATTAAATACTAAATCTGTATTTATAAAGAACAAATGATGCTTTCTAAGACCTGTTACATGAAAGTGCTAAGAGGAAGGTACAATTTGGAATGTGGCTATGTATAATGAACAGCTATATCCAAGGCTCATGAAGTTTTAATGAGGATTATCAATTACATTTGGGCAAAAAACTCATTTGTTGGAGGTGGTACTTTGTTTTATCACGAAAGTTATTCATGCACTGTTAAATGACTCCTTGGTAGAAACTGACTCTGTGTAAATGAGCAGATGTCCTTAAACAGGGCAATGGGGACATATTGCCATGTGAATGCCTTGTTTTACACCAGTATCTGGAGCAATAAGTAGGGTGTCTGTTAGGCTATAAACCTGTTCTTACCTGTGAACATTTCCAGAAGCTTCAGCAATCTACAGGGACTTTTTACTTCTTGAGATCTGAGCCTGACTATATAGGCCATACCACTCCCAAATAGTAGTTGTAGTTTTAAACTTCTTTGGGGTTTTTGATAATTCTGTCTTCTACTCATTTATTTTATTCACAAGTTTCTTGAGTAGTATTATATAGATTCACAGTCTTGCATCCAAAATCTTTGTTGTGAAATGTGAACCTCAATAAGTTTTCTACCTTGTTCCTGTTACATTGAAAAAGTAATACATGGCAAGGATACAAATTAATACTGCTTTCTAAAAAGATCTTACATGGGCCTCAGGTACATCAAATTAGATTGGTCATAATCTGTGGTACATGGTACTTTATCATAATCATTTGTTCATGAATTGATTGCTCTTTTAAGATTTCAATCATATATTCATTTTTATTTCTTGTTGTTTTGGTATTTGGGGTTGAACCCAGGGGCACTTTACCATAAAACTCTATCCCCAGCCCTTTTTATTTTGAGACAGGGTCTTGCTAAGTTTCTTTTGGCCTTGCTAAGTTGCTTGAGGATGGACTTGAATTTGTGATCCTTCTACCTCAACCTCTGGAGTTGATGGAATTTCAGGTGTGCACCACCATGCCCAATTATTTGATATTTTTTAAAACCATTTACTGAAGAACTATGAATTGCCTCTGAGAAATATAACTTATATCTACCAGGTACTTCTAATAGTCCCATGTCTCTGCTGCCATTCCTTTCCCCCAGTGGGTAATCAGGGTCTTTAATTTTGTATATTTTTCCTTGTCTGTGCATACACACACCCTTGTGTGTGCCCATACACAAACAGTTTATCACATGTACATGTGCTTAAATGATCTATTTATTAGCTTTACTTGTTTTACAACTTTTAAAGAAAGGTATAATGCTTTATGTTGTTCTTTTGGACTTGCTTTCATTGTTTATGGTACTTTCAGGTACCTTTATGTTACCAGGATTCTTCCATGTGGTTGTGTGTATAGCTGTAGTTCATTCATCTTCACATATGTGTCATGGTGTTTCATTAGGAGAACATACTGCACTTTATCTGTGATTTTCTCATTGTTGAAATATTCATGTTTTTACCTTTTCTCTGTGTTTTGTATTATTTTTTTGCTGTTTATTTTAACAACTGTAAAATTAAATAGTGAAACTTTCAATCAAAACATTGGAAAACAGGAGAATAGGAATATGGTCCTGAGAGATAAAAAAAACACACAAACAAGAACAACCAAAAAACCTCACCATACATGACCCCTGGTTCTCTGCCTGGAGACAGTCTCCTGACCTCCGCCAGGCAGTTGGAACCCAGTAAAGCACAGTGGTCTTGCCGAGCTTGGGAAGCAGAGACTGGAATCATGGCTGTGGAACAGCTCACTTGCTGAGTGCTTACAGAGAGGAGAGGGCAACACAGAGAAGAGCACAGGACTTTGAGAGTGTTTCCCATCATCCGTTGGACTGTGCTTGTGCAACTCTGCAAGGCCTGGTACAGTGTCTGCAGTAAGTTTGAGGGAAATGTGGAGACACTACAGGTCACAGAGTTGGAAGATGCAGTCCAGACCAGTTAGAGGGGAGAGAACCTTTCCTAAGACTGGGCTTTAGACCTCCTTGAAGGAGGTATGGTTTCAGCCTACTGTATGGTGGAGAATTTCACTGGATTGTTGGACCAGAATTGGTTCATAGAGTCCAGAGAGCAGAAAATAGCGCTCTAGGGCTCAGACGTAGCTCAGGCTGCTGAGCGGGAACTTGGAGTGAGTTGGTGTCAGGAGCACACTTGTGCTTGATGCACAGTGGGTGAAATATATATTGGTTTGGACACAGAAACAACCATCTGGGGCACATGTGAGCACAGGCTGGCAGCGTGCAGTGGGAGGCAGGGATCCCCTGCTGAGGCAAGGCTTGGAGTGGCCCTGTGTCCATGGGAGGAGGACTGCAGCAATCTGGTCACTGAGTTCAGACTAGGGCTTTGAGGTCTGTGAGAAGGATTGTGCAGCAAGCTGCTGGAACAGAGTGCCATCAGATGTTCCCTACACAGTCACGACTGACAGACCATGCAGTAGAAGCCAGAAAAGTAAAATGTAGTTTACCAGGACCAGGAGGAGAAGCAGCCTTCCTCCTGCAATGCTTCAGCTGATAAAAATTAGCATCATGCTCACTGTAAAGAAGAAATGCTTAAAATATTCAATCTCTCATCTCTGAGTGGGTACCGAGGAGTAAATTTGAAGTTGAGAGACAATTGTTTCATAACTGATACAAAAAACTAGACCAGACCCACCCAACAAGGTCTAAAGCCAAGCCACAAAAAGATAAGGAGAGATGTCACTCAGTTTCCTGCTTGCTAGAATCGACTGTCAATACTCCAGAGGAAAACAATGCAATTCAGATTCCTTAAATCATTTACTAGCCCATCATACAACAATAAATTACTGGAAAGAAGCAGGAAAATGTGACTTCTGATCTAGAATAAAAGCTGTCACTAAAAACATACAATGAGATGGCAGTAATGTTGGAATTACCAAGAGAATAGTATCTGAAGTGAAAGCATTTACTGGATGCCCTTAAATGTAGATTAGAATTGGCAGAAGAGGTCAATGAGCAAAAATCAGAAACTTATTTTAACAAAAGGAAAAAAATTGGGGAAAAGATGAGCAGAGCCTGAGTGATTTGGGAATATCATTAGATGTATAACATATGTCTGGTTGAAATTCTGAAAGGCAGGGAGTGCGGGAAAGAAGGAGAATATGTGACAGAAAAAGTTTTGAAAAAATAATGGTTGAAATTGGTTAAAAAAAAAAAAACCTACACATTTAAGAAACATAATGAATCTCAGGATGAATCCAAAGGGGGAAAAAATAAAATATGCATATATAATTATTCAGCTGAAAATTATTTGTAAAGAGAAAAGGAGATAGGGGTGGGAGAGGGAACATTTCATCCATAGGAGCAATAGGATGATGGCTGACTTCTCAGTAAGAAACAGAAGTGGAGTAATATCTTAACCCATTAAGTCCCAAGTTTCCAATTCTGCAAACACAGCACAAATATTCAAAGTTACCATAATATATTTATTGCTCAATTTAAGTGTTTTTTTTTTTTTTTTTTTTTAAGGATTGAGTCCAGGGGTGCTATCCCACTGAGCTATAACCCCAGTCTTTTTAGAATTTTTAAATTTTGAGAAAGGGTCTTGGTAAGTTGCTGAGGCTGGCCTCCAACTTGTGATCTTCCTGCCTCAGCCTTCTTAATCACTGGGGTCACAGGTGTGCCTGGTTTCAAAAAAATTTTTGTTGTTTTTAAAATATTTATTTATTTTATTAGAGTTTCTGGTTATACATAGTAGTTCAATTTGTTTTTCTGTGTGTTCCAATAGGACAAAATTGGTTAAAGAAAAATTTAAAGAAGAAAAAGGGGTGAAGTAAAAAAAAAAAAAACCTTTTAATCTATATTCAAGCAAAAATATCATTAAAAAGTAAAGGTGAAGTAAAGACATTTTCAGATAAATGAAATTTAGGGAAGAAAAAAGTTTCCAGAAACCTTCAGCAGAACCCTTTATGTGCTCAGATGCTCTTGGTGAGTGGCTAGGAAGGCTGTGAGAGCAAAGACCTGGCATTTTCATCCTTTCCAGAGTAAGGAAGCTTCTGCCATTGAGGAATAGGAAGATTAGGGAGATGATGAGAGTTACTTGCAGAGACAAACAGCATGGTTTGCCACATATGATTTAAATTACTTTTGTAATCAGAAAATAATAGTTTTTGTTAGTTGGCTCATAGATACAAGCAGAAAATAAATTGTTTGTTGTTGATTGACCATTTACAGACTCTTACAGGGCTTTCTAGAAAACCTTTAGAAATTACCTTGTATTCCTTCAGACACCATGCTGACTTCTGGGCATCACAAGGTAATACCTCCTGACCTAAGTCTGCCAGGGAGATAAACAGGCAGCTTCCTGGTTTCCAGCCCCCTCTTCTAGGCAGCATGTCACCTAGGATAGCCTGACTCCAAAGTCTGCATTCCTAACTGGAAATCTCTGTAGCTCGCTTGCTTTGCATCCTCTTGGTTAAAGGTTATTAATTTCTCAGGTTATAAGTTAACTCAACAATAGGCCTTCTATTTATTCATGTTGGTTACAATTTTTAAAGTAGTTCTCCTTGGAAAACCATTCACTAAAATGTAAATTGAAGTTAGTCGCCTGTAGGAGAATGTTGATACCCTGTTTGTTCTACTCACATTTAATTTACTCATATAACCTATAGAAGTCTAAGAGGTGAGTTGATTTTTCTGATAATTTTTATAAAATTCAATTAGAACTAGCTGCTGCCCACAGTATGGAGTGTACTAATCCCATAGTAAGGTGCTTAATTTGTGGGGGATGGGAGCTCTCTAGTTTTCTCTCTCGTTTTAAAACTACAAAAGGGTTTGGATTAAATGATTTGAACTTCTTAACATTAAAATTAAGTCAAGACATTCTCATTTTATCAATATTTTGGTGTTTGAGAGATATTTAATGAACAAATCAAGTTCATTTAACTCAGTAGAAGCAGCTTCTGATATTCATGAGGTAGAAAATATTTTCCATTGAGTTGCAGAGTAATTAATTGATCCTAAAAGTCTGCCTGATCCCTAGGTAAAATTTCTGAGTCTGAATTAGTAGAGGCCATTGGTGTGTCTTCTGTGTGGGAGCAAAGGGGAATGACTAGAATTTTTATGAAGAGCTGGACTCGAGGGTGAATGGAAGAAGGTGTAGCATGCACCTGTGTGTGGAGACCAAGTCTGTTAGCATCATGTTTACCATCTTGTTCATACAGAACTAGCACAGCTCAATGCAAGTCATACCAGTGCTCAAGTAGAACAAGATTCAGTTACAGGAGCTTGGGGTTCTCTCTGTTCAGCTGTCAAATGGGGAAAGAGAACCACGGTAGTGCTGTGGGGCCTTTATGGGCCACATTTAGAGGTACTACATATGACTTTGGCTCTGTTCTTTGGCCAGAACTCAGCCATATGGCCACACTGCCAGGGAGGATGGGGGTGGTATAACTGTGTATTCACAAAGAAGGATGCAGCACGGTACATAGAAACACAAGTACTGAAAAATAAGGGACAGAAAGTCAAGGTAATTATTGACTAGGAAGAGCAAGCAGTTGTATAAGGAGGGGAAAAATAAAGCTGATAATGGCTAACATTTATTGTATTCTTACTGTGTACCATTTACGACTCCAAGCCCTCATGTTTCATTTTCTTCCTCTAAAATTTTATGAGATAAATACCATTATCATTTCCATTTTACAAGTAATTTTACCAAAAATATTGATGTCACTGGGGTAAATGGAATGGAAAATGAAGAGAGTAGAATAAGAACAAAACAGCATCTTTCGTAGTAGGAAATCTAAATGATGTGAAAATAATGTCTCTATTATGTAGTATGTGACAGAGTCTAGACAAAGTAGCAGAAGTATGTACCAGTAGAGATGTCACAAAAAGTCAAAGGGCTGGGGGTGCAGTTCAGTGGTAGAGAACTTGCTTTGCTTAGCATCTATAAGGCCCTGGGTTCCATCCGCAGCACTAAAGAAAATAGGAGGTTACCCCCAAAAAGCTGAAACCCTTCAGTATGACCAATTGGGAATTCAGTTAAGGGATTGCCCTTATATACTGCACTTCTAAAACTTTGCTTAAAAAAATGCAAATACCTGTATTTATTATCCATTTACTACTTTTCAGTACTTGGTCATAAAAGTATAGATATGTAATATGCAAACTTTTATTCTAGGTGCAGTGGCATTGCCGAGCAAGGATGGTGGCAGGAGCCAATTTTTACATTGTTGGACGAGATCCCGCTGGCATGCCTCATCCAGAAACAGGGAGGGATCTTTATGAACCAACCCATGGTGCCAAAGTGCTGACAATGGCCCCTGGCCTAATCACCTTGGAAATAGTTCCCTTCCGAGTTGCAGCTTACAACAAGAAGAAGAAGCGCATGGACTACTATGATTCTGAACAGTAAGTTTTGCATTCTCTGCACAAATCTGTGTAGCCCTTTGCAGTCCAAGCTGCTCCCAGGGCTCTAGAGTGTTACTTCATCTTTACAGCTGTTCTGATGACTGGCTTTGTTGCACCCACTCAGAATAAGGCAACTCATCTTTCATTTAAAAGTTAGAAGTAGAAATAAAAATTGAATCTGTTTTATTGTTCATGGTTTCAGGAATTTTGAGTTGAAAGGCAAAATTGAGAGTTCTGTGTCTACCATGTCTGCTACCAAATGTTAGTACAGATTATTGCTGGTATTGAGCACATATGTATCTCCCTTTGACTGACAAAGTTATGGTAATTTCTGTCTATAGGTAATTTCTATAGGTGGTGCGAGCTGTGCGTTCAAAGTGGCACTGTGAAGCTGAAGAATCAGAAGTTATAGATTCTAGCCCTGTCTTTGCTATGTGATCTAATTAGTCCTAAGTTTTAATGGTTTTTTTTACCCTTATTTTCTAATCTCTGGAATGATGGCAGTGGACAAGGCAGTTTCCCCCTATATCAAAATCTGTAACTTTTTCTATGATTTGGAGTAACTAGTTATTTTTATATTTCAGTAGGTGCTTATACATAAGACTTGTTTTGAGACTCATGTATAGTACACTTGCTTTTATAGTACAAATTATGATTAACACTCAGCAAGTAAAACAGATTCAGCAAGTAGAATACAGTTATTTGTTAGTTTACTTTTGATCAGTGTCAACTCTCTTGATAGGCACTACTGAAAATTGACTCTGTCTTGTCTTTTTTCTGTGGCACTTTACACTGGCCCCATATTCAGGAATGATGCTGACCCTGACATGTCCTCACTTGATGTGGCCCATTTTGTCACAGTGTGACAGGAAAGAAAAAGAAACCTTTTTAAAATTAAAACAACAGTTTTCATTGCCCTCTTCAACCTATAGGCTAAAAAGCTCCTGCCTTGAATTCTAGATTTAGGCCCTAAGGAATGGTTTCTAAAATAGATATACGTTTCTTTTTGGTTAATTTCTTTGAGGTAAAATAAGTTACCCAAATAAAGAAATATTATTGTTGCCATTGGAGATTGGAGAATTTGTTGATTTCTCATTTAATGACAAATAATTCTGAAGACAGTGCACATTTTAGATGACTTTCTGAGTGATAACTATAGCTAAAAATAAAAGAAAGTCTTATGAGAGTGAATGAACAGAAAAGGTTTTCATAACTGATGCAGGCAAGTGTTAAAGAACTCCTAACCATTTCTTAGTTGTGTACCCTGAACACTGTAACCCATATTCCAGCATAGTTCTGAACCACCAGAATTTGCAGCTAACCAGAACATTTTTATCCTTGTACAAAATCAGATTCCAAACATCTAGGAATAAATAGTTTGACATCATGTGGGTTTTTGGTTTTTAGAAAAACCTTTAAAAATATATGCGTAGCGGGCCACAATGATGCAAGCCTGTAATTCCAGCTACTGAGGAGGCTGAGGCAGGAGAATTGCAAGTTGAAGACCAACCTGGGCAACTTGCAAAGACTGTCTCAAAATAAAATTTTTAAAAGGACTTGGGAACATAACTCAGTGGAAGAGTATGGGTAACAGCCAGCTTCTTGTTGGGGAATTTTCTTCCTGCCGAGGAGGGTGTAAGGTCTAGGATAATTAGTGAAGAACAAATGACAGAGTCTGAAATATATTTTCAAAAGCAGAGGCCCTGATAAATCCAGTCCACATGGGAGCTGGAACTAGACAAAAGAAAGATGGCTCCAGTAGTTCATTTAAGGGAGTATATCAAAGGTGGGGATAAGCTTTCTAAGGCAGTCTTGCTTCCTGATGTCTTGCAATTATCAGGTTAATTAACATCTTGTCAGGTAACACCCATCTCAGGTGCTATGTGGGACATGACAGATTGGGACAGAAATTCACAATGTCTCTGGGCAATCGCACACAGAGGAAATGTCCACTGGTAGTTCCCAGACACCAGATGTTTCTATTCCCTAGGCTACGATACACGGTGGCTCACACACAGCATGGCTGGCTTGCGACAGAAGAGTGCCTTCCTAGCCTGTATGAGGTCCTGAGCTCATTCTCCAGTACTGCCCCACCCCAAAGTGTATATATGCATTCATGTATATTTATATACACATACTATAGTTTCACTAAAAATAATAGCCTTAAAAGTGTATGCTGAAGGTTATAAATTGACTTTTTCTACCAAGGGGATGCCTCTTTTGAAGCTTCAAAAGGAAGAATTACAAGAAAAATGAAAGCAATTATAGTAAACTTTGAACTGCATTGCCACGTAAGATTATTGAAACCTTAAAATATAAATTATAAAGGAGGATTAAAAGGTGTCAGGTCCTGTCCTTCCCTTTCATGGTTAACTTTATGTAGGCCACAATCAAAATTCTTATTTACTTAGTCCATGGGGAGGTCTACCCATTGGTAATTCTTTTAAAAGGCTCCCACCTAACCCCCAGAGGAAGGGCAGTAGCACCTTCCTATAGTCTATGATACATACACACAGTGTCAGAAATGGACTGCTGGGACAAAGTGTTTTTGGTATCTCACCCAACACACAGGTTATTTGTTTAGGTTGTGTACAAGTGGTTATGAATGTCAGCTTGTTCTCAGAGTTGTGATTAACTGAATTAATTCACTCACATAGTGGCAAGGGAGAGCAAAGAAGAGAATCATACTGCCAGTGGCTAAAAATGTCAAACTTAGGAGCATTTCTGTTTTGTTGTGTTAAGAAAACAAAACTAACCTCAAAAAGAGTTGAGCTTTTCTTTCACACTTCTTGTGCCGATATGTTTCATTTCTGTGGTCCCTTTGCATGGTCAGCTAATTTAATAACACGCAGGACCCTAGAATCCATCTGTATGTGGTTGACTGATGTGCTGGTAAGCCCTTGATAACTTTGATGTTTGGTTAAATCTGTGTAGTATTGTTTTAAGTATTTCTTTTAATCATTCAAAAAGCTAAATAATTACATCAGTTCTCATAAGATTTTCCAAAGATGAATTCTATATTAGTTGCATGAGTGGCTCATTTCCTTGGAATTTTTTTTTTTTTTTTGGTTACTAAATCTTAATAAGTTGTAACTTGGGAAGCTTTAAAACTCCCTTCATTTTCTAACTTTTTGTATTTGTGTTCAAATATAATTAAGTTGATGGGAATATGTTGGAAAGTGATTAAAATTTTGTGGAAAGGCGATAGTCTTTGATGTAGTGAGAAAACACAGTTATTAATTATGCACATATGAAGTTGCCTTAAGTTTGATTAATGGTCATTACTCAATGCCAGCTTTTATGTAATTAATGATTTTGCAGCTTTTGATTTGATTAAATACCAGTGTAAGACAAGGCTTAGGAGAAAAAAAAATCATGAAGATTTCAGGCAAGATATTATTTATAGGAATTGTGATAAAAATCATGTGTTTATATTTAGAAAGTTAAGGAGGTTCATATTAGCTAAAATAGTCACTCAAGGAAATTTAGTTTTAGGACTGCAGTATTAAAGTCTGTTGCAGACATTACAAACATAGAAATCATTCACTTTTTCTTATTTGTATTTTTTTTCTCTTTTGAGAAAGTAAACATTTGTATTTGAATAGATAAGTGCAAATTTATTTATATGATTAAGTGCCCATGAATGAAAGTGTCTTGTGGAAAGGGAGGGATAAGTGGGTGTGAATGTTCATTGTCTGGTATGTTTATGTTTTCAAAAGAGTATTTCTTTCATATTTTGAATGCATGTCCTGTTAGTGTCATTTTAAAAAACACTCTACTTATGTGTGTCCTTCAGGGCATTTTTAGATCTTCCTTTCTTTTATTACTTTTCTAGGAGACTTTCTATGCCATGACTCTAACCATATAAGTCACTGTTTCCCAGTTGCTTATAGTACTAGTTTTCTATTGCTAAAGTAACACATTATCACTAACTTAGTGGCTTAAGACACTACCAGTTTATTCTCTTGCATTTCTTTAGCGCAGATGACTGGGTATGCTTGCCTGAGTTCTCTGGCTGCACTGGCCTCATATGATAGCTCTGAAAAGGATCTATTTCCATATTGGTCCTTGTTAGCAGAATTCAATTCTTTATAGCTCTAGGATTGATATCCCTATCCTCTTACTAGCTGTTGCCTGAGGATTGCTCCCTGTGTCTAGAGGTCAAGTTCGGTCCTTCCTTGTGGACCCCTCCATCTCAGTAGTAGAATCTCCCTCATTCGTGGAATCTGTCTCATGCTTCAGATTTCTCTGGCTTCTGTTTTGCTCCTAACTGAATTCTTTTTCTTTTTCTTTTTTCCATTTAAAGGTCTTAAGTGATAAGGTTAGGCCTACCAAATAATATTATTTTGGCCATGCAGCAAGGGATCATGGTAAACACTGGGGGCAAAGGTCATTGGGGCCATCTTTGAATTTTTCCTATCATAGGAGTGGATATTTCAGCATAGAGTTCTAGGTGTTATGTAAAATGCTCAGAACCAATACTACCTTTACTCTCATAATATTTCTGAATCCTGAATTTCTTTTAGTTATTGTTCTTCCTGTTACATAGAACTGTAAAGTCACTTTTCCTTTCAGCTCACTCTTTACCTCCAAGTCTGGCGTCGGTCATTGAAATACTTCTTGTGTGAATCCTTTTCTTTCCCTTTCCTGCCACAGTTTTTGTAATACACAGGTCTTTTAGAGCATAGAGGACTGTGTTTTCTGTTGATGCATAAAAGACTTTGGTTTTGTTAGTTGTACTGTTTCTTTTGTGGAAGTCTGATTGTTACTGCATGAGTTTACAGGTTTTATCCTTGTATTGTAGGTTTTGAACATATTTTATTATGGGAATTACCATTAAAAGATAAGACCTGATTTAAAATCTGTGATCTTCTATGTTTTAGCATACATTTATATCGTAACTAGGGATAGCATTACTATGTATATTTTTGAAAATCAGATGATTTATTTTTACCCTGTCTTACTTGGAATCAATAGATTATATTGAAATTGGTATAAAACACTGACTTTGCTATGCACTATTCCTTTAGTAACTACTTACTGAGCCTTTACGATATATATGCCATTCTTGCGGGGGGGGGCAGTGTAGTCGGAAATAGGCAGATATTTGTTTATTCACTTATTTATTTTGGTACTGGAAATAGAATGAAAAATTATTAAACCCTTTAAAAAGAGAAAAATAATACTTGTGCTATTGCCAAAATGTTTGTATACTGTGCTTTTTTTTTTTTCCATACATTCATTTAACACAGTTGAACATAGTCAAGTCAAGAGTATTAGGCTCTGGACTCAAAAGTCAAAGCATTCTGCCGTGGAGCTTCAGTGATAGCTCAGCCCTTTTGTTTTTAATTTTGAAACAGGGTCTTGCTGCATTGCCCAGACTGGTCTCAAACTTGTAATCCTCTTGCCTCAGTCTTCCGAGTCAATGGGATTACAGATGTGTACCTCTGCACCCTGCAATAACAGATTTTGTCATTGCCTTTATGGGATATAAATTCTAGGGAAGGAAACAGACAGTAAACCACTGACAACATAGTTCAGGGTGGTAAGAGCTTTGCAGAATACTGTGGGGAAACTGCTGGCACTTGCCTGACCAAGTCTGGGGCAGTAGGTGTAGATTCCTGGAGCAAGTGACTTTTGGGCTAAGAGACTAGGAATTCCTGTGGTAAAGAATGGAATAATTACATTCTGGACCAGATGATCAACATGTGCCATGATCCTGGGGGATTACCTTAGAGAGCTTGGAAAAAGGGCCAAGGATGGAGTAGAACATAGTCAAAGGATGACGAGATAGCCAGAGACCAGATAAGGCAGTTCTTTGAACTGGAACTGGAATAGATGTGAAATTTTTAAAAAATGATGTTGTTGCAGTGTGGATTGGATATGAGGAAGTTCAGATTTCTGGTAACGAGGTAAGTTAAATTTATAGATTAACTTTCCTAAGCAATTAACTAAAAAGGCTATATAAAACAACAGTTTCACAAAAAAAGTATTGTGAGCTAACAAGGTAATAAGAACCATTAAGTGAATGCTAGAATGAGCAATGAAGCTGCTTTTGCTCTCCTAGACCTATTTTCAGGGCCTTATAATATAGGCGGAGCAGGAATGCAACTGTGGTCTTCATCAAATTGTTCAGTCAACAGGAGACACTTCTATTCACCTGGGACTTACTTCCACCTTTTCTAGGGCAGGACCTGATGACCACCCAACCCATTCTCCTTCCCTAGTAGACTATGAGCAGAGTATTAGGCTCTGGACTCAAAAGTCAAAGCTCTGCTAAAAAGGGCCAGCTTATGTTACCTGGGTGATATCAAAACAGACAAGAACCTGAAGCCATGAAATTACTTTTAGGGGGTTGACTAGGCATGTTTCAAAGCATTCAGCAGAAGCAGACTTTAATAGGCTCTTGCTGGAGCACTCACCTTGAGTCCTAGGCCTTGACTTATTCCATTAAATCATTCTTGAAACATAATGAACAACTTTAGTCAAAAATGACAAAATATACAAAGCAATAAATGCCTCAAGCAAGAAAAGAAACCACAGTCAGCAGAGGCAAACCTGTAAAGACTTCATGTACTAGCATTAGCAGACGTGGATTATGGTACTTAAATGTTTATAAAACCAAAGATAAGCTTGAAACTATCTGCAGGGAACATAAAAATATAAAGATGATCTAGCAGCTTAGAAAAGAGGAAGATGGGGGAGGCCAATGTGAATACGTGTATTAGTACAGGCAGGGTTTTTGTTTTTTTCTTTCCATATTTTTTATTGATGCATTATAGTTGTACATAATGATGGGTTTGTTGTTAGGTATTTGTACATACACACAATATAAGAATATAATTTGGCCAACATAATTTCCCAGCACTTCCCCTCTTCCCACCCGACCTTTTACCACTTTTCCCTTTCCTCCACTGATCTCCCTTTGATTTTTGTGAGACCCCCACCAACATACACACACCTTCTTTTCCTGTTTCCTCTCTAGCTTCCATAAATGAGAAAAGACATGACCCTTGATCTTCTGAGTTTGTCTTATTTCAGTTGACATAATGGTCTCTAGTTCCATCTATTTTCCTGCAAGTGACATAATTTCATTTTTCTTTATGGCTGTATAAAACTCCATTGTGTATATATTCCACATTTTCTTTATTTATCCATAATAGACACCTGGGTTGATTTCATAGTTTGTCTATTGTGAATTGTGCATGGGTATGCATGTATTGCTATAGTATGATGACTTTAATTCTTCAGGAAAAGTACAGAGGGGTGATATATTTGGGTCATGTGATGGTTCCATGCCTGGTCTTTTGAGGAATCTGCATACTGACTTCCGTAGAGGTTGTACTCATTTATAACCCAACAGTGTCAAAGTTCCTTTTTCTCCATATCCTCATCAGCATTTATTATTGTTTTTGTATCCTTGATAACTGACAGGTAGCCTGATTTTGGTGGGTTACAACTGGGATCAAAAAAGTGGATTGACTCAAAACATTTTTAGGAGGCACAATCAGTAAGATTTGTTGTATAATTGCTATATTAAATGATGGCTGATTTTTCCCTTAATAAATATATAAATCTGACGTTCTGTCCATCCCCCCCAATTTCAAAACAAACAGTAGCAGCAAAACAGTTTAGTTTAGTCTCCTTCTCTGGAATTGCAGATCTGATTCTGATTTTACATTTATAAGACAGTTCATAAACAAAAGATTTTGTGTATTATGTTCCCTTATTAAGAGTCTTTTATCTACCGAATAAATAGATAACTTTTCTCCTTAGTTTTTTATGGTAAACTTCCTTCAGTTAGCAAAGACAAAGACGATATGTAAATGTGCATTGTTCTTCGTCCTTTCGCAGACCCTTCTTTTGAAAACATTCTAGAGTGGTGATATGCTTTTCTGTCCTAGAAATAGAAAATAAATTATTTCCCCCCCTTTGATACGATTAGGAATATTAGATAAGACATCATTAGGTAGCTATTGTGTGGTATCATTACTTTAAAACCTGGCAATACCATATGTTGCTTTCATTCTGTCCTAATGTCCAAGATAGAGGGCAGGGGGAGCGCGGGACTGAGCAGTAACCAGCAGGGTGAGATAGAGCGATACTCTGGGGCTTTGGCCCCACTGTAGAACGGTAGAGCTAGGACGGATTCCATGGAAGGCATATTTTCTTAATGCCAGGAAACCAAAGTAGCCTGAACCAGACACCAGCTTCTTCTCTATCTCAGAGTCCTGTGCAGGTCTGCAGATATGACCACTTGAGGGATGAACTGACACATCCATCACTGCTAGAGAAAAAGCAGAAGGCAAACGAGGCAGTGCTGGAGAGATGTTTCCCTAGTGTTATGGACAGAGGGGTTCACTTCTCTTTGTAGTGCAGAGTGATCTTGATACTGCAGCCCAGTGGAAAGAAAATCAGCCTCAGTCATGTGAGCTAACTCTTAAAAACCTCTGTTCTTAGAAAGATCCATCTTTATGGATGAGTGGAGTACCCTGGTTTTGATGTATTCTTGGGAAAATAGAGGGTGAATATAAGAGGCCATCAATTAAAAATGTGTGTTTCTGAAAAATTATTAAAGCTTTTAAAAAGAGAGAAATAACACCTGTATTATTGCCGAAATGTTTGTGTGCTTTGCTTTTTTTTTCCTATACATTCATTTAACACAGTTGAACATAGTCAAGTTTTTACTATAATAGAATTTTGTTTCCTGCTTTTTAATTTATTTCCTGTTCATGAACATGTTTCCATGCTGCTAGAGGTTTCAGTGGACTATCATTTTCTAAAACTGAAAATGTGTCTTGTTAGATAGCTTTTCATTACTATAACAAAATACCTGAGATAATCAACCTTAAAAAGTAGAAGAGCTTATTTTGGCTCAGTTTTAGAGGTTTTAGTCCATGACTGCTTAGTCCCTTTACTTTGGGACCGTGGTGAAACAGTACTTCATGCTGAGGTGTGTGTGGTGGAGCAAGTTGCTCATCTGTGGTGGCCAGGAAACAATAAAGTGAGAGAAAGAGATCTCACAGAAGTTTCCAGGACACACCCCCATGACTAAGGCTTCCCACTCAGCTCTATCTCCTAAAAGTTTCCACTGGTGCCCAGCTAAGGACCAAGCCTCAATGGGGACATTCCAGAATCAGCTAGTTTTATTTGGATAATTGGACATCTGAGAGCTTTTGGGATTAACTTTTGGTCAATAGAGGAGCCTCTAGAAGTAGGTGAATAACAATGCAACCTGTCCCAGTTGGAAGCACAGAAACCTCAAATTTTCTACATCAAAATATTTTTCTGGGTGCTTTCAAAACTTGTCTATTGCCACTCAGTTAAAAATCTGATCTATTCTATGGTAGGTTATAGATTTCATGACACTTTATGGTCAATAAAATTGAGCTGATTCTACAACATATTTTAGGATGGCCCTAGGTATTCATTATTGACTGACTATCTGATGGAAGCTATTTTATAGCCTTTATGGCTGAGGTGCTTGGAGGAAGAACATAAAAAATTAAGGAATTTGCTCAATTAGATTATAGATAATTAAGTTTTCCAAACATTTCTGTTGGTCTTTGATTAAAAAACAGTAATTGTTAAAATTGTCATGTATGACGTCAGCCAGGGCTTTGTAGTCTCTGAAAGAAAGCTATAAATAGGCATTTATCTGGTTTTGAAGCAATCATTTTTAATCTCTGTCTCAAGAATTTTTAGTGTTTTGATGTATTATAAATGAACTGCTTTCAAGTTAGATGAAAAGTTAATTAGATCCAAAATAATTAGGTTCACTTGTAAGTTACCACCAGTAGTTTGAGTTCTATCAAAGAAAAAAATATCCTTTTCCTTCTCTGAATCACTTATTGTCTAGTTAGCAACCTTAGAAAGCTGGGTTAATTGAATGTAACCTTCAAAAGATGAAGGGCCATCTGCTGACCCCATCTTCAGTCCGTGTGAATAACTTGTGCCAGTGGCTCTGGTGGCCACATATGTGGACTGAGGGACAGCAGATGGTTGTAAAGATTTAAAATCGTCAGCAAGTGGCCAAGAGTCATTGTACTTTGGAGTTCATCAAGATGCTGGCCACATGTGGCTGGTATGTGTTATTAAGGGTCCCGTGTAGGTTGCTTGCTGGTGTGTTATTTTCCTTCCTGCTGTTCTGCCCCTTCCCCTTTGTTTTGTTAAGACCCAGCCTTTGTCTGCTGTAGATTATAGGAATCTGTAACTGAGTGGTTTTGGAAAGGGAAAAAAACCAAACATATTTGTGTTTCTTTTTCCAGGTGCCATGGGAGATTGGTTAACTCGGTAGAATGAAATGGCCCTAGTTAGAATTGCTCTGTAGGGAAAGCCCAGGTCCTTTATTTGGTAGTCTTTTGTGTTTCTGCAGATTCACGAATACTTATAGGTAAAATTTATAGTTATATTTAGATGATTCCCCAAATGCCTCAGTTTTTATTTGATGGAATGATTTCTGCAGAATGATGTCTGGACTCCTTGTGAAGATATGATTTAATTTTATAGTGACTCATGTCAAGACCTTGAACCTGGCTCTGGTAAAAATAAAGTCCTTATGTAACAGAGATAGACATACAAGTTTGAGGCAGAGGGAAATGTGTTTTCCGTAGCCAGGGTGGAGTGGAACCACCACCATGTGGAAGCAGGAACTCCCATTTCATGTGATGAAGAAATGCTTGTGGCATGCGGGGCAGATGGAGTGTGAAATAGCTTCAGGAAAAGAGGTACCCAGGGACCTTGGTTTAAAAATGCAATTTCAGAAGGAATGCAAGAAAAGTTCTGGATTTCAGACAGTTTGGCATTATGGGGAAAGAAAGGACTTTAATTGGTCTGGCTTTTTCCTTTAATCAAAGTTCAGGCAGAATCATCCAGCAAGCTGCTCTCTTACTTCTTTATTACTGCCATCAAGAACAAGCACTTGATTCACATGACATGAGTTTTTCATTTTTGAAACTGAAGTTTCAAGTTTGCATGTCCAGAAAGCTCCAGAATCACAGTTTTCCTCAGTGAAGTTTGTTTAGGGAGCTGATAAGTGGATCTCCTGAGGTATCTGAAGTACTCAACCAATATTTTGTTGGATGGTTCTCAGCTAAACTAACCAATTTTACATCAAGTTGGAGTAAGCATTTTTAGATACTTTGTTAGACAGCTTTATCTCTCTGTGACCAAAATACCTGACCAGAACAACATAGAGGAGGGAAGTTTATTTGGGCTATGGTTTCAGAAGTTCAGTCCATGGTCATCTGGCTCCATAGCTGTAGGCCTGAGGTGAGACGGAACATGGTAGAAGCGTGTGGAAGAGCAGTGCTGCTCAACTCCATGGCATCCAGGAAGGAGGTGGCAGGGTTTGGGTGGGGGAATCTGTTAAAATATTAAGTTGAATGTACATGCTTATTTATCTTCCTGTCTTTCTGGTAGTTCAGGGAAATAGGAAGAGCAGATGGGATGACTGGGAGATGTTTTGTGTCTGAATTGAAGTAGTGCCTTTCTGCTTAGTAGGTAGAGATGGGATTTATAAAGCATTGACATTGATTTCCTGTGATTTATTTAATGAGTTGCACTGTTTTATATTCATATACTCTGTATAGTATTCCAGAATAAAACTCTTAAATATAATTCAAAGAGGAGTGGAATGTTCATTATATCTCACTACTTCAATGCAATTGAACAGGCTAGCAACAAATCTAAGGTAGAACTACATCTGGAGGCAAGATTCAGATTGATCTGAGGAACTGACAGTAGTGGTCAGTTATAAAGGTGGACCAGCTAGGTGGGAGAGGTGCTTATAAACTGGTGGTAATAAAATCACACCCAAGGCTTCCAAACCCTCTGAGCAAATGGGGTCATTGGGTACACAGAAAACAAAAGTCAGAAAAGCAGAACAGTCCAGAAGCCAGACATGCAGTATGGATCACAGAGGAAACTCTGGTACCTCTTTCTTGGCCTGGAGTGCATTCCCAGAGAATGGCCAGTCTGAGTGCTCATAGATACACTAAAGAACCAGTCTAGGAAGGGGACTTTCAGATTCCCCTGACTATAGAGGAGGTGAGCAAGGTCAGAGAGCAGACAGACCTTAAAGGGCTATTAGAGATAGGTTTCTGAATGCTGTGGTTCTGGATTAGTGGCACACTAGAGGATTCTATGTGCCCTTCATCATGATCTCTTAATTGCTAGTAGGAAGAGCATGACTCATTAAGGGAGGTGAAGTGTTCTGTATTAATTCAATAAAATTGATTGAATCTATATTGAATCAAAAATGGGATCCTCATGATTTGGAACTGTTCTGCAGCTTCACTGTGGTGGATACATGAATGTGCACATGTGATAAAATTACACAGAACCGAATGCACACACTGGGAAATGAGTGCAAGGGAGGCTGAGGAAATCTGAGTAAGAGTGGTAGGTAGCTCGCTTCCGTGCTGCCCTACCGGTTGTGATATTGATGCTGTAATATCACAAGATGTTACTATTGGGAGAAGTTACATTGGGCCTCTCGACACAGAATTTCGATATATTATTCTTACAATTTCATAAGAATCCACAATGATCACAATAAAAATTTCAATTAAAATTTTCCTAGTTCTAAAACTGAATAATATTCAGTAGTGCAGTATATTTTGCTTAATGACAAATTTGAAATCAGATTCATATTAACCTTGTCTAGTAGTCTAATATAAACAGAAAGAATAAATGCTTTAAATTTTTTCACAATTGCTTTCTAAAAAAAATGTGAAATAATTTTCACTTGACTCTATCTTTCAGCCATGAAGACTTTGAATTTATTTCAGGAACTCGAATGCGCAAACTTGCCCGAGAAGGCCAGAAGCCTCCTGAAGGGTTCATGGCGCCCAAGGCCTGGACCGTGCTGATGGAATACTACAAATCCCTGGAGAAAGCCTAAGTGTTAACCCAGTTGCTCCACCTTTGATGCTTCACCAACTCACAGAGGGGACCACATAGTCGTCACTGTTGGCATTTCTTTGTGGTTGTATCTGTCTGGATGTGCTTCCTAAAAACAGACCAATTTCCTTAACTTGCGTCAGTTTTGGTCTGCCTTACAAGTTCTGTTTTGAACTAGTGTAACACACTGCTGGTTTTAATGTATCTTTTCCACTTGTAATAGTTAAGATTCCTATAATACAATTTTAAAATCTTGTCTTTTTATATTATATTTATGCTCTGTCTCATGATTTTTTCAAGCTGTTATATTAGTTGTAACCAGTATACACATTGATTCTCACTTTTCATCCTTTTAAACAAAATCACTAAACAGTAAACATGGCTTGAACTTGTTTTGGGAATTTTACAAGAAGCGTAGCAATTAGAATTTTTTTTTTTATGTTGAAAATTTAAACTGCCTCCTCTTACTTCCAATCAGCTATTGATCTTTCAGCTGTTATAGTCTAAAATATTCTTATGATCATTGTAAACCCTCTATTCAATAAAATTAATTTTTTTTTGCTTCTTATTGGATACTTTTTATATTGTTTTGTTTATATATACCCTTTCCTCCTGAAAAAGTTGCTAATGGAGGAGGGAAGATGTAGGCACCTTTCATTTCTATGATCTAGTACTTAGCTCCTAACACTATGTTATGTGAAAATATTATATATGTTACATGACATTTACACATGTTAAATCATTCTTCATCTGTACAGAACCTCAACCAGCTTCCCCAAATATGTCTTTAACATTCTTGTACAACTATCAAACAGTCCACTTAGGATTTAGAATGCACTTGGGTATTATTGCTTTAGTTAAGAAAACTGGTTTATGTTATAGAAACTCTCTAAATCACAAGGGCTTAAAATAAAAGAAGGCTTGTTTCTTCTAAATGCCATGTGATCCATGCGGGTTAGTAGAGAAATTCTGCTCACCTTGATCATTCAGGTTAAGGTACTACCACTTTCTGCCATTTTGATGATGAGAAGTTTTACAGCTGAATGTAGGGGTGTGAGTTTGTAGTTCCAGCTGCTTAGGAAGCTGAGGCAGGAGGGTCTCGAGCATAGGAGTTTGAGGTCAGCCCATGCAATAGAATGACATCCTGCTTGAAAAGTATAAGAAAATAGGCTGGGGATGTGGCTCCAGTGGTAGTGTGCTCTCCTGGCATGCACGGGGCGCTGGGTTCGATCCTCAGCACCACATAAAAATAAAATAAAGATGTTGTGTCCACCAAAAATTAAATATATATAAATTTAGGGGCTGAGGTTATAGCTCAGTGGTAGAGTACTTGCCTAGCACATATGAGGCCCTGGGTTTGATCTCAGAACCACATAAAAATAAACAAAGATCATCTACAACTAAAATATATATTAAAAATATATATAAGAGCTGGGCTTGGTGGTGCATGCCTGTCATCCCAGTGGCTTGGGAGGCTGAAGCAGGAGAATGGTGAGTTCAAAGCCAGACTCAGCAAAAGTAAGGAGTTAAGTCACTCAGTGAGACCCTGTCTCTAAATAAAATACAAAATAGGGCTGGGGATGTGCCTCAGTGATCAAGTACCCTAAGTTCAATCCGCAGTACAAAAAAAATATGTGTGTGTGTGTGTGTGTGTGTGTGTGTGTGTGTATGAAAGCTTTAAAAAATAAACTACATAAACTACTCACAGTCTCTGTGTGCTTTGGCAGAAGTGGTACACTCTACATGCTAGTTCATTGAGCAGGACAGATTACACAGACCCATTCACATGAAAGGAATGGTAGGAACCGAAGACTAGGTATGGGAAGGCAAGAGGACTACTAAATTTCAAGTTCTCTTTTATCAGAAACATTACAGGGACTGGGATTGTGGCTCAGTGATAAAGCGTTCGCCTAGCACATGTGAGTCTCTGGGTTTAATCCTCAGCACTACATAAAAATAAAATAAAGGTTATTGCGTACACCTATAGCTAAAACAAATATTTTTTTAAAAATTACAAAAGCTAAACACACTGGAAAAAGGCATTTTAACAAATGCTTGTCAGAAAACAGCATGTCCACCTAAAATGAGTGGCAGAGACTGGCTCTCCAAAACAATTATTTTATTCAAGAATGATTGTAGTCTGTGACACAAGTACCATGGTAAACAATGGGTATATTCAAGGAGACAAAAGAAGAAAGAGTTTTTAAAGGTAGCATAAGGTTACATAAGTTGTTTTGAAACAATGTCCTTGGGCTGTAATGATTGATAATAAGGGGGTGTCAGTTCAAGGTCAAAGGGGCAGTTGCTAGGTAAGCATCTTTGTAGAAGTATTTTGTGTGTGTGTGTGTGTGTGTGTGTGCAAAGTTGTGGCAGACTTTGTCCAAGGATATGATCTTAGAAGTCTTTTGTGATGGTTCTTGTATCAAGCAAATATGTGTCAGGATCTTCAAAGGCTTCATGTCCACCTGACTCTGTTTTCTTCAAGTTTGATGTAAGTGACTTCATTTTGATTCTGACAGTCTTCACAGCATCCTTTCAGTAGCCACACAAAAATAATTGTAAGATTAATATGAAGAAGAGAAATAAAAATAATCCTAGGTTGGAATACGATATAGAAAGTGATCTTGTGTTTTAATCAGGTTATTGTCCTTTCTGAGTCTAGTCCCCCAATGTACCCCCAGACTCCAGCTAACCAGAGGAGGATGCGATGAAAACATTCCAAGACCACATTCCCTTGGGATTGGCCACCCACTTGTGTGTTCCAGAGGCATAAAGAAGAAATAAAATAACCAGTTATTTCCATGTGTTCATAGGTTGTGTTTCTTTAGTCTATGAATCTGATATATGTGGAAATTTTATTTTTCCTCCTCCTAGTTCATAAAAATGAGCACAAACCAATCTAAAACACTGAATTCTTACACCAAACATCTCCTGCCAAGAGGTCTTGGAAATCCAAGTGCCATTTTTATCTATCCATCAGCTGGAGAAGTGAATGGAAAAATAATTACTTTTTTAAAATGAAGAAAGTACAATCATCTTGGCAGAAATATAATGTCTTTAATCTGTCAATTCTCTATTCCATATGATAATCAAGACCACATATTTGAGTTTCATTTCCATCCAAGGGGGGAACAATTATATCTATCTCTTGGAAGTCAACATTCAAATATTTTATCAGGAAAAATTCGGAAGTCATGCTTCCAACATATGGTATATCTTTATTAACACATATGTATCCAGGAGTGGGTTGGCTCATAAAGTAAGGTATTTGCCCATTGGGCCTCTTTTATGTGTGGTATATATTTCTTATGGGGCCTACAAGTCTCTTTGGTTATATCGGTATCTCTGCTGGATTTCATTTCTTATTCCACGTAGTCTGGTGCTGAATATAATTATGTCTGAGTTGTACAAAACCATATTGCCCATCTAATTTCCAGCTAGTATTTTTCTGAACTGAGGTAAAATCTAGTTCTCCCCCCACTTGTTTTAGTCAGCTTTTTCTCTGCTGTGACTAAAGGTTCTGACCAGAACAGTGTGGAGGAGGAAGAGTTTATTTAGGGGCTCATGATTTTAGAGGTCTCAGTCCATTAGACAGCAGCCTCCATTTCTCCAAGCTCCAAGTGAGGTGGGACACCATGGAAGCAGAGGGAAGCAGCTCACATGATGATCAGAAAGCAGAGAGAGAGGTCTCCATTCACCAGATACAAAATATATACCCCAAAGCCACATCCCCCAATGCCCACCTTCTCCAGCCACACCCTACCTACCTTCAGTTACCACTCAGTTAATCCCCACCAGGGGATTAATTCACTGATTGGATTTAAGATGCTCATAACCCCATCATTTCTGTTCTAAACTTTCTTGCATTGTCTCACATGTGATCTT
Source organism: Marmota flaviventris (assembly GCF_047511675.1). Lineage (NCBI taxonomy): Eukaryota > Metazoa > Chordata > Mammalia > Rodentia > Sciuridae > Marmota > Marmota flaviventris. Next base: position 89,957,416 of record NC_092504.1, read on the forward strand.
TCGTAGGACACCTCACATCCAAACCATAACACCCCTAAAGATATGTACTTGAAGACTATGGTTCAGTGGGGATGTTTTAAGAGTAAAGCCTCCTTATCCTCATTTCCTGCTTCAGATTCCCAAGAAAGATGCCCTAGAATTAGGGCTAGCACTGATGAATAACTGAAAGGAGAGTTTAGTGGCCAATTTGAATGGTCAACTTGATTGGATGAAAAGATGCGTAGGATTAACAGGCTTATGGGTGTGTCAATGAGGGATGAGTCTAGGAATGACTGCATGTGGGATAGCCAACTGAAGTGAAGACCCCCACCCCTAAGCATGGACAGCACCATCCAATAGGATGATGGCTTGGATGGAAGAAAAGTTGGAAGAACAAGGAAACAGCAGCAGATGCAAGCCTGATTCTTCATGAACGGGTTCTTGGTTGCTCTTTCCATCGTCTGAGAATATCAGACTCTCACTTCTTCACTCTTCCAAAGTGGACTTTGCCAGCGATTCTCTAGGGAGTTTCCAGAAGCCTTTGGTCTTAAACTAGGCTAGTACTGTTGATCCCTCTTGTTCTGGGCTTCTGCCTCTTGGACAGCACAGCTACTGGTTCTTCCAAGTCTCCAGCCTGCAACGGCCATTGTGGGTTTTCCAGCTTCTGGTTGCATAAGCCAACCGAATAAATCCCCTTTTTATAATCATACTTCCTGTTGATTCTGTTCCTCTAGAGAACCCTGACTAATACAGGGAGATTAGAACTGGGGCTTAATCTTGAGAAAAGAACAATAATAGACTACTGGGGTGTGAGACTACTGGGTTACTGGAGTAATGGAAACTCGTGGAATATAGTTTCTTTCCATGTCTGTCTGTCTCTGTGCTGACTTTTGTCCTCTTCATGGCCATCAAGCAGAGGGGATGCTCAGCAGTTATTTCTCACAAGTTTGCTTTTGGTCAGATGAGGGAAGTTTTCGGCATCTGTTGATTCTTGTTTGGCTTACCTCAAAATAATCCTTATGCCAAAGTGGCATATTTGGATGTTGCCTGTGCTTATTCCCCATAATAATTAATAAAGGTATTACAACTAATATATCATAATATGTTTTAATTCACCACCTTTTGAAGGCTGCTGTTATAACTTAGATCTGTAATTCCTCCGAAGTCTCATGCATTGAAGGCTTAGTCCCCCAAGCAGCAGTGTTTGAAGGTAGGGCTCTTGAAAAGTGATGGAATTATGAGGGCTCTGACCTCATCAGATAATTCCATTGATGGACTAATTTGATGTTATTATTTGGAAATGGGATAAACTATTAAGAGGTGGATCCTGTTGTAAGAAGTAGGTCACTGGGGGCATGTCCTGGAAGGGTAAATCTTGTCCCTGACCCTTTGCTCTTCCTCTGTCTCTGCCATGTTTCTGCCTTGGAGCCAACAGACTATGAACTGAAACCTCTGAAACCATGACCTCAAATAAATCTTTCCTCCTAAGTTGTTTTTCTCACATATTTTGTCCCAGCAATAGAAATATGACTCACACAGCTGGGTGTGGTAAAGGTAAAGAAAAATAAAGGAATCTGAAATAGTAGTTAGAAACTTTACATTTAGAAAAAATTGAGTGATTGAGTTAATTAGAATAGTTATAATGAGAAATAAAATGGAATTAAGTTATTGTATTTAAAAAAGTGTTGAGTTACAGAGTGATAAAATTGAATATATACCTAATATATTAAGGAAAAAATAGACTAGTTAGAAGATTTCTGTAAACCAGGCATTGGCAAAGTGATCAGCCCAGTGCCACTTTTTGTAAGTGAGGTTTTATTGCAACAGTCATATCCCTTTGTTAGCATATTGTCCATTGCTGCTTTTGTTCTCGAACAGCAGAATTGAGACAGAAAAGCTGGAAATATTGAATATCTGGCCCTTTGTAGAGAAAGTTTGCTAATCCCTTCTCCAGACTGGGGATTACTTCTACAACCTAGAGTCCCCATTTCAGAGTTCCTACCTAAAAAACAGGGGACAGACTGTTATGGGCCAGGCTATATGGGCAATGATCAAACAGACTCCATTTTACCCTGAGACTCCATATCATGTAAAAAAAAATGCTTCTCCAATGGGAAAGCCCCACCTCTGTAGTCACTAATAGTTACCTACCAACACAAAATAGTAATTCTTATACAATATAAAATTGTTCTCTTTGGTTTCCATTTTTCTTGAGTGACGCACCTTGTCAGAGATTGATTGTCTAGACATTAGTAACCTTTCTCTAACTTGTACTGAATCAGGGTCATTTTGACCCACTTCCCTTCTGCTTGCTTGCTGCTATGTCAACCTGGAAAGTCCTGTGGGAAGTACCAATGTACCCATTGCATTGTCTCACTAACGGCACAATCCAGCTTCTGTACCTGCTTGCTTCCAGTTATATCAACCCAGATGTATTTTTTTCATTTAAATATCCTAAAATGCTCAGGCTTGGGGCTGTTCCTTGCAGAGACAGTTGTGGGTCCTGCATGGAGCAAGTCGCTGGCTGGCCGGCTAAATAAAGATTCTTCAACTTGGACAAAATTGGAACTTGGTTTGTTTTCTGAGCCACCTACCCCACAACAAGACTTGGGTAAGAGAGTGATACTTGCAATTTTCAGTCCATATATCTTATTTTTCTATTCCTTTCTCTGACTTGGTAAGAGCGTTGGAGAGTAGTGGGAAATGACAGGGAAAGAGATCCAGACTGGTCAGTAGGCTTCATATAACCTCAAGTCAAGCAAATCAGTGTGATATGTGCTGAATTGCCTAGTCTGTGACCAAGATTAGATGTTAATGACAGTTAAATGGCCAAATAATTTAATTAGGTGTCAAACATCAAGTGTTGACTCAATTTAGGGTCATGTGAACTGAACTGTGTACTAAATAGACCAGATTTTTCAGCAGCATGTTGATCCAGCAACAATTCTAGTAATGGGAAATAATATATATTGCCTTAATATAAATATGGTTGGAGAGAATAAAGATAGATATAAATTTTAATAAGCAATGATTATAACTGGGAGCAGTGACACACGCCTGTAATCCCAGGGGCTCCCAAGGCTGAGGTTCAAAGTCAGCCTCCACAAAAGTGAGATACTAAGCAACTCAGTGAGACCCTGACTCTAACTAAAATACAAAATAGAACTGGGGATGTGGCTCAGTGTCGAGTGCCCCTGAATTTAATTCCTGGTACAACCCTCTCCACACACACACAAAAGCAATTATTTCAGCTTATGACTTATGACTGTCCAGAGGCAACTCTTGGTTCACAAAAATTCATAACCAAAATGTCAGATTTATCCACAGAAACACCAGATGAGTAGTGTTGCTAAGTTGTCCTGCACATGAGCAGGGTGCATGAGATGAGGTTCCTGTTAGAACATTCACCTTTGCATTTCCTGGCTTCCATGTTTTAATTTGTGCCCTGTACATGGTATTAACATTTCTCCTTGCATATAGTTTCATTAAAAAAAAATGAGAACAAAAGAAAAAATGTAATGTCCCAACCTCTCAGGGAAATCACATATACCACATAATAGCTATACTGGGAGTCTTAAGTTTTTTATTGTGAAAGACCAACCTTGCACGTGACTGAGTCACACTCCCTGGCTGGGTGCTGAGGCGCTCAGTCGCAGAAATGTGGCAGAGCTTTCCCCACCCTTCTTGGGTTTGAGGGTCGGTGTTTCGTGCATGGGTGTGTCTTGCTACAGCCCCGTGGGTGAAGCTATGCTCACCTGTTCCTTTGTAATATAACCCCTTGCCCTGTTTAGGATAGAATCTTCCATGGAAGTGCCTTGTGTGTGTCCCCTTCTCTTACTGTGTCCTTGGGTGTGACCTACCCACGTGTCAGTTAACCTGCTGACAGTGGACATCATGAAGATACTCAGCCCCCTGAAACCTGACCCCTTGCCTCATTTGAATAGCTTCTCCTCAATAAAAGGGGTCAGCGCGTGATCTCTCTCTTTCCCTCTTTCTGCGGACCCTTAAGGTCAGAGGAGCCGTCACAGTGACCCCAAAGAAAAAGGTATTTGTGTCTCTTGTGTGGTTATTTTGCGCAGCCCAGTTCAACTGGAGTGACCCCTGAGCCTTTTAGTCACTAACAGAAACCCAGCATTTTATATTTTTGACTTTGGAACAATGGGGAAAGGGAACAATTTTTATTCATATTTCTAATGGATTAAGTGTATTGTACTCAAAGTTTGCATGATGTTTTTCTTTTACTGCCAGAGATAGCCAAAAGAGAAGAAAGAGCCTCAATAAAGAAAACAAAAGTATAATATAGCTTAAAGAAAAATTTGAAAACTCAGTTTCAATTGATTAAAATTACAGGAAATAGAAACTTTTAAAAGGTTCTCCCTTCGAAAATGGTCTGAGGTTATGACTTCTACCATGATATAGCTAAGAGAGAGCAGAGGTGATATGGAAACAGCAAAGAGCTCTATTTACAAGTGAGTTTGTATTATGGTAGATGAGACTTTAAAAATAGTGTGTGACCCCTGTTCCAGAACTTTCCACATAGTAGATATTCAAATATGGCTCTTCTGCCTCTTTTGAGGTATACACTAAGACTTGCGTATTTCTCTTTTCCACCTTCTATATAGACAGGACCTGTTTACATCCTGATTTTATTGAGGCTGATGTGCCAAGCCCTGGAGGATGGGTCAGGAAGCACTTGCACTGTGACAGCCTTGCTCCTAGCTCCATGTGGCTATCTGAGGCCATGGGACCAGTTCAGGCCAAGGAGACCTATGTGGAACTCTGTTGGGGTGGAGGCTTTGCTTTCCTCATTGAGAAGTCACAGCTCACCATATATGTTCCCTTCTTTTTTTCTGCCTTGTAGGCAGATTGAACAGTGCTTCCTCAGCCAACTCTGTAACAAGACATGATGGATGTCATATAGCAATTTCTGTTCAGTTGTATCTGAGAAAGGTCACAAAAATGTTTTTTGAATTGTGGCCTTGACTCATTTGTATTAAAATCACTTGGATGGGTATTTCTGGGTAGAAGACAGTAATATACATTTTAGATGGTGTTTTGTGTCATTGTGTATCCTAAAGCGTGAGATCTGGTGGCATGAAAACCAAGATGGGTTTTTAAAGTTATATGGTTTTGATTTGGATATGCTAATTAAAAACTTTAATAAGCTTTGGACTTGACTATTAGCTCCAGAAGTGAGATTCATGGAGAAATTATTGCTTAGATTCACCAAATAAAGCCTTGGTCCTTTGGACTTTTTTTTTTTTTTTAAGATATGTGGCTTCCTTTTATCTTATTTATTATTATTATTTTTTTTCTTTGTGTGTGTGTGTGTGTGTGTGTGTGTGTGTGTGTGTGGTGTTGGGGATTGAATCCAGGGCCTTGTGCATGTGAGGCAAGCACTCTACCAATTGAGCTATATACCCAGACCATTTTTTGGACATTTTGAGAAATAAAATTTAAGTCGAGAGTAAATACTTTATTTTCAGCTAAAGCCAGGAAGGGAAAAAAGATGGCCATTCTTGGACTAGAGCTCTGATATATCATTTCTCCTTTGCTAACAGGGCTCAAAAATGTGTTCTCACAAATAATTTCAGACATTCCTGAAATCCTAGGGTTTCATGTAAAGTTTTAAAAGAACAGAATAAGACTACCACTAACAATAGCAATAAGAAGAATGTGTGTGTGTGTGTGTGTGTGTAAACACACACATAATCATTTTTTTTTTGGTACCAGGGATTGAACTCAGGGGCACACAACCACTGAGCCACATCCCCAGCTCTATTTTGTATTTTATTTAGAGAAAGGGTCTCACTGAGTTGCTTAGTGCCTCATAGTTGCTGAGTCTGGCTTTGAACTTGCGATCCTCCTGCCTCAGCCTCCTGAGGATTACAGGTGTGCACCACCACACCCAGCTAAGAAGAACGTTTTTAATGTGTTCTGGAGCCTTCGTTACCTTGTTAGAAATTCTCAGTTTGTTTCAAGACTTCTTCCAGAAGCTCCTTAAGCCTTCTTAGTTGAAAGCCTTATAATCAATTAAGTGGGATTTTAAAAAGAAAGAGTTACCAGACATTATGACGTACCTACCAATATCTTCAGATTCCTCCAACCTTGATCCCGTCTCAGGAGACCCTCCAACACTAGAGAAGAAGCCCATGTAGTCTCACAAGGCATCATTCTGTTTCTGATGTCCCCTCAGCCCAGAGTATCCATCATAGTGCAGGCATTTTGTTCTTCATGGCCAAAACAGCGTTCCATTCTCTCAGCATTTCCATCTTTCTTTGTGGCTCTCCAACCACAGTGAAAGGGTTATGAATATGAGAAGAGGGAACACTTCAGACTCAGAAAAATGCTCAGCAACAGAGGCCTTGAGGCAAGCATTTCAGTATTTACATTTTTCCCCCTCAAAATTGCTTTATGCTCAGAGGGAAGCAAGTTAACCCCACCACACTTCATGGGGGCTGGGCATCTGCTATAGTTTGGATCTCAAATGCCTCCCAAAGATCCATGTATTAATCCCCAGTGTGGCACTTCTGGGAGGTAAGGCCCAGTGGGAGGTCTTCTGGTCATTTGGGGTATGCCCTTGAAGGTGATATTGAGACCTCAGCCCCTTCCTCTTTCTCTTTTTTGCTTCCCTACCATAAGTGTGGCAGCTTTGATTCACTACTCACTCCTGCTATGATGTACCTGTCTTGCCAGGACCCAAAAGTGATGTGGCCTGGAACCTCCTAAACTGAGTTAAAATACACACACACACACACAAAAAAAAAAAAAAAAAAAAGAAAGAAAAGAAAAGAAAAAAAAACCACTTTTCTCTCTATGAGTTTATTATTACAGGTATTTCATTTTTTTAATTTCACAAACAAATTTTAATTGAAAAACCTTTCTCTTCATATAGAAATATGAAGACTAATATAGATTATGCATGAACCCTTTGCAACTAATATCATTCTTTCTGAAATATGTGTTTTTTCATTTTAATTTATTTTTTATTTATATATGACAGTAGAATGCATTACAACTCTTCTTACACATATAGAGCACAATTTTTCATATCTCTGGTTGTATACAAAGTATATTCTCACCAATTCCTGTCTTCATACATGTACTTTAGATAAAAATGATCATCACATTCCACCATCATTTCTAACCCCATGCCCCCTCCCATTCCCTCCAACCCATCTGCCTTATCTAGAGTTCATCTATTCCTCCCATGCTCCCTCTCCCTATTCCACTATGAATCAGCCTCCTTATATCAAAGAAAAAATTCAGCATTTGGTTTTTTGGGACTGGCTAACTTCACTTAGCATTATCTTCTCTAACTCCATCCATTTACCTGCAAATGCCATGATTTTATTCTCTTTTATTGTTGAGTAATATTCCATTGTGTATATATGGCACATTTTTTTTTATCCATTTATCTATTGAAGGTCATCTAGGTTGGTTCCACAGTTTAGCTATTGTGAATTGTGCTGCTATAAACATTGATGTAGGTGTGTCCCTGTAGTATGCTGTTTTTAAGTCCTTTGGGTATAGACTGAGGAGATGAATAGCTGGGTAAAATGGTGGTTCCATTCCCAATTTTCCAAGAAATCTCCATACTGCTTTCCCTATTGACTGCACCAATTTGCAGTCCCACCAGAAATGTATGAATGTACCTTTTTCCCCACAGCCTTGCCAACACTTATTGTTGTTTGTCTTCAAAATAGCTGCCATTCTTACTGGAGCGAGATGAAATCTAATTGCTAACAATGATGAACATTTTTTCATATATTTGTAGATTGATTGTATATCATCTTCTGAGAAATGTCTGCTCAGGTCCTTGGCCCATTTATTGACTGGGTTATTTGTTTTTTGGTGTTTAAATTTTTGAGTTCTTTATATACCTTTGAGATTAGTGCTCTATCTGATATGTGAGGGGTAAAGATTTGCTCGCAAGATGTAGGCTCTCTATTCAGCACACAGATTGTTCCTTTTGCTGAGAAGAAACTTTTTAGTTTCAGTCCATCCCATTTATTGATTCTTGATTTTAATTCTTGCACC